>NC_044381.1:70956170-71262162 GCF_006542625.1 Nomascus leucogenys | reverse complement strand
TATACACCTGTTAAACCACCACCCAGATCAAGATACACAACAGTTGTAGCCTCCAGAGCATTCACTTGTGCCCCATCTTAGTCAGTTACCCTCCACACCTCCCAAGACCACTGACCTCTATCAACTTAGATTAGCTTTGCTTATCCTTGAACTTCGGATAAGTCAAAATGTACAGTATGTGTCTAATTTCTTTGTGTTTAAGCCTAATTTTGGTTATTTGTAAAACATAATATTTTATAACTTCCATAGTAGTATCTGCCGTATATAGAGTTAGAAGTTTTTGTTTTAAATAGGCATGTCCAAACCTTATTGCCCTTGATTTTAGGAGACATATACTGAAGAAATATTTAGAAGTAAAGTGGTATCAGGTCTACAATGGACTCTGAAATGATTCAGAAAAAAATGTACTTGGCCGGGCGCAGTGGCTTATGCCTGTAATCCCAGCACTTTGGGAGGCCGAAGTGGGTGGATCACAAGGTCAGGAGTTCAAGACCAGCCTGGCCAAAATGGTGAAACCCTGTCTCAACTAAAAATACAAAAATTAACCAGTAGTGGTGGCAGGCGCCTGTAAACCCAGCTACTTGGGAGGCTGAGGCAGAGAATTGCTTCAGCCTGGGAGGCGGAATTTGCAGTGAGGCAAGATCGCGTCACTGCACTCCAGGCTGGGCAACAGAGTGAGACTCTGTCTCAAAAAAAAAAATTTACTCAGGGCCAGGTACAATGGTTCATGCCTATAATCCCAGCACTTTGAGAGGCTGAGGCAGGTGGATCACTTGAGCCCAGGAGTTGGAGAACAGACTGGGCAACATGGCAAAACCCCCTCTCTACAAAAAAGTACAAAAAAATTAGCTAAGCATGGTGGCGTGTGCCTGTAGTCCCCGCTACTTGGGAGGCTGAGACAGAAGGATTGCTTGAGCCCAGGAATCTGAGATTGTGGTGAGCCAAGATTGCACTGCTATATTGTAGCCTGGGTGACAGGGTGAGACCCTGTCTCAAAACAACAACAACAAAAAACAAACAAACAAAAAAACAGTACTCAGAATGAGAAAGAGAAGGAGAAAGCAAATATAGTAAAAATGGACATTTGGAATATCTGTGTGAAAGGTTCTTATATCTTTTTTGCAAGTCTAAAATTATGTCAAGATAAGTAAAAAACAAAACACCTATTTTCTTTTTACAGTTCTTCCTATTTTTCTTGGATTTCTGAAAAGGCAGAGACTAGATGAAACTTGTTTAGCTATCTCATTCTGCTCATTTAGGGGCTCTACTTTTAAAATTAAGATGGTAAAAGGAAAGCATTTTACCCGTAAGTAAAAGAATGCTTCCCTGTATGGACCACCTCTCGTAACAGATGTTTTAGAAGAAAGACCTGCTTTCTTATCTGAACGTTTGCTGCCCTTTCTGAATGCCTAATAGACTGTGTTTATTCCAGGTATATGAGTAGACCAGTGATGAGTGGCCCAGGACTCTATGACCCTACAACCATCATGAATGCAGATATTCTAGCATATTGTCAGAAGGAAGGATGGTGCAAATTAGCTTTTTATCTTCTAGCATTTTTTTACTACCTATACGGGTAAGTTGAAAAGGTAAAATGAAACATGCTTTCACTTTGCTGCTTTAAAAGTTTGCAGGCATTATGGTTTTCACACCTTAAAATCCATTCGAAGGATAACTTAGTGTCTTAAGTGTGCGTGGTGCACGCCAGCAAATTCACACACATTCAGTGTGGCCCACACTGGTGCTTGTCAAGGCAGTAAACCAGCCTGCCATCAGAGGCAGAAGGTTTGGTCAGGGATGCTGCTTCATAAGTTTTCAGACACATTCAGTCAGTAAAGGATGGTTCTCATTCTCCATGGCAAAGTGATGTCATTGAAGGATAGGGACGTGTGAGTTTGCAGAAGTTTCTGCTTGTCTTCAGGGTCTCTCCAGACATTATGTTTCATTTTCTCCTTATCATTCTTCATAAGTGGGGTGCTCTGCCCTTTATTTTTTGATTTGCTTGATTTGAGTGGTATGAATGAAAGAAGTAGTTCTACCTTACAGGGTGGTGCAGTTTCCGATTTTTTTTTTTTTTTTTTTTTGAGTCGGAGTCTCTGTCGCCCAGGCTAGAGTGCAGTGGCGCGATCTCCGCTCACTGCAACCTCCGCCCCACCAGGTTCAAGTGATTCTCCTGCCTCAGCCTCCTGAGTAGCTGGGATTACAGGTGTGCACCACCATGCCCAGCTAATTTTTGTATTTTTAGTAGAGACAGAGTTTCACCATGTTGGCCAGGTTGGTCTTGAACTCCCGACCTCAGGTGATCCGCCCACCTTGGCCTCCCAAAATACTGGGATTACAGGCGTGAGCTATCGCGCCCAGCCTGATTTTTTTCCTTTTATACTCTGATGGACTCATTGTTCCTCTAGGTCAAGGTGTCTCAACTTCGGCACTGTTGACGGTTCTGGGCTGTGTGGGAATTTCTGTGTGAAGCTGTCCTGTGTATCATAGGACGTTTAGCAGCATCCCTGGCCTTTACCCACTAGATGCCATTAGCACCCTCCTGCCCCCCTCATGACAACCAAAAATGTCTCTGGACATTGCCAGATGTCCTGAGGGGCAAAATTGCCCTGGTTGAGAACCACTGCTGTAGGTGTGTTGTAGGTGCAGTGAAATGACTGCTTATTAAAACTAGAAAAGGTCACTGTTAAATGTAGAATTATATATTTCTTTAAGCTATGTGAATATACTTTTACACGTCACTTATATAAAATACTTTCTCATTTTTTATTAATACATACTCAACTAGAGAGGGCTTTCTCCTTGATTTTCGGAATATTTCCAAAAAAGCTGCAAGCTTTAAAAAAACAGCATAAGCTTCCATTCTTTTTCATTACTTGAAAACTTGCTAAGATAGGCTTATGTTCATATTCATATTTCTCTTCATACATAAGTTTCCATCATAGAAAAGATGAATGGTTAGACTGAAATTTAGGAAAAAGGTATTTTTGGTATTTTTATGCTTTTAGAGGCTATTACTGTGAAAATGAGTATCCTTTAGTGCATATGCAGATATTACTCATCTATGAAACAAAGAAATGCTCTGAAAAGTGAAATTGTATGTGTCATTTTAGTTTCCTGTTAATTTTCATTTCGTAAGTTTCCATAGCAAATGTCTGGAACGGACTGGTATATGATAGGCCCTTCAAACATATTTGTTGAATGAAAGAAATGAAATGAATGATTGAATAAATGATAAAGTTAGAGATGTGCAGTTGTGGGAAAACATTCACCAAGATATGGTAGCACCAAGACATTTGTTCTGTTTTAAGGTTGTCTATCAAGCTTGTTCAACTCCTTTGTATTTCTGTTTAGAGATACATGCTTTTTGAACCATGCCCCTATGCCGTTCCCGTATCACTCTATGTAGAAGTGCCCTTGGCAGTTCTTAAACCTAAATCAAAAGGTCATTGCCTTTTATTTTGCTGTTTTCCCTCATTTTCTTTTTTAACTGCTTCCTAAACGTTGCTATTGCCTAGATCCTTTCTGTAATGGGAAAGATCCTTCATTGATCATTCCTTTCTATACAATGGGGATACACATGGTACCTGCCTTCTAGGACTGCTTGGAGGATTAAGTGAGGTAATGTGTATAAAAGACCTAACAGGGCCTGGCGTGAAATGAGCCCTCCAGAGATGCTCATTCTATTATTAGACACGACTCCAGAGTGTGTGATGTTTGGATGGCTTCTCTAAGCTCTGATCCCCCATTAAGCTTTCAGCTGTGCTGTTCTACTTGCTAAAATTGGAAGGGAATAGGGGACAACTACAGCACATGCACTGAGCCAAGTCCTATGTTAGGCAGAATTCCATAAATGCAAATTAAAATCACTGTGAACTTGTCATTAGTCTTGTCATTTTCTGTGATACTAGTTTGCTATATAAAGCATACTCTCTCATGCTCTGAGTTTTTTTTAATAATTAGGAATGTTCAAATTAACATCTTTTTTCTTCTTTTCAGCATGATCTATGTTTTGGTGAGCTCTTAGAAGAACACACAGAAGAATTGGTCCAGTTAAGTGCATGCAAAAAGCCACCAAATGAAGGGATTCTATCCAGCAAGATTCTGTCCAAGAGTAGCCTGTGGGATCTGATCAGTTACTTTAAAAAATGACTCCTTATTTTTTAAATGTTTCCACATTTTTTGCTTGTGGAAAGACTGTTTTCATATGTTATACTCGGATAAAGATTTTAAATGGTATTACGTATAAATTAATATAAAATGATTACCTCTGGTGTTGACAGGTTTGAACTTGCACTTCTTAAGGAACAGCCATAATCCTCCGAATGATGCATTAATTACTGACTGTCCTAGTACATTGGAAGCTTTTGTTTATAGGAACTTGTAGGGCTCATTTTGGTTTCACTGAAACAGTATCTAATTATAAATTAGCTGTAGATATCAGGTGCTTCTGATGAACTGAAAATGTATATCTGACTAGTGGGAAACTTCATGGGTTTCCTCATCTGTCATGTAGATGATTATATATGGATACATTTACAAAAATACAAAGTGGGAATTTTCCCTTCGCCTGAATATTATCCCTGTATATTGCATGAATGAGAGATTTCCCATATTTCCATCAGAGTAATAAATATACTTGCTTTAATTCTTAAGCATAAGTAAACATGATATAAAAATATATGCTGAATTACTTGTGAAGAATGCATTTAAAGCTATTTTAAATGTGTTTTTATTTGTAAGACATTACTTACTAAGAAATTGGTTATTATGCTTACTGTTCTAATCTGGTGGTAAAGGTATTCTTAAGAATTTGCAGGTACTTCAGATTTTCAAAACAATGAGAGAAAATTGTATAACCATCCTGCTGTTCCTTTAGTGCAATACAATAAAACTCTGAAATTAAGACTCACTTTCGGTGCATTGTTTGAGATTAAAAATAGTATTTCTTAAACTTGCTTAATCCATGATAAAGACATGTTGCTGTCATTTTTTAAAAAGTGAAGTACTACATTATGGTTTTTCTGAAAAATACCATGCCTAGATCTAAAAAGGAAAATTTTTAAATGCCAAGCACATTAACCTCTTTTGTCATTTGACAAGATTCATAAACGTGGATGGCATAGCATCATCATTTCTCTTACCAATTAAGAAAAATTATGGTGACACTTAAAATATTTTATTTTTATTTTTCCTTTTTGGAACAGTCAGTTTTAAGGTAAAATGGCTTGTAAATTTGAGTTTTTGCTGCTGCTTGTAAGGCAGGTAAATTATGGCTTGCATGTTTTCATAAGCACAAATAAATCTTGTGCTTTATTTGGGATGAGGAAGTTAAGGCAGTTGAAAATAAAATAAGTGGTTCAGAAGTTTCTTGAGAAGAGGGTCAAAAGAAAGAGAACCAATATATAGAAATTTCACATGATCAAGGAAGTTTATGGATGTTTGTGGAAATCTTACTCTATGAACTTGTTGGATTAGATGCTGTTTTATTCTCTACTAGTGAAAAATGCTTTATTTCAGTGCTTTCCCATGGTTGGGAGAGAGTAGCTGTTAACTATTCTGGGTAATGGGGGTGAGTATGTTGAGGAAGAGATGTAGAACCAGAAGAGTGAAGAGACTCAAAACTGTTCCATAACAAGGAAAGCTTTAAAGACCTTGTATTTTACAGTCTGGAGAACTAGAGGGATCTGACTCTTGGTCAGTTCATGCAACAAATTATTTATTGAGTACTTGCTGGGCTCTCAAGATTCATGCTTTGAGCACAGGCAGTCGTTCAGTTTCCAGTCCACCTGATTACATCAGCATGCACTTATTTTTCTTTCTTGTTCACAAGGACTTTTGATCATGCAAGACCTGGCCAAGTCTTCTATAATCCAGATGGGTTTCCTGGGGCTGTTACTTGAGTATTCCTGTCAAAATATTTTCGTGAACCTGCCTCTCTTAGCAAACACTACTTTCCTTCATAAGTGTTAACAAAACATCCTTTTAATAATCTATTCCAGAATATTCTCCAGGAGTAAGTTTACTGGTTGGAATTTGTGGAAGCCATTTTCTCATGTTTCCCAAATAAGATATGTAGTCCTCAGCTGATTCCTCAAAGATGATTGACAGTGAGTTTCACCCATCTTTGTGGTAGTTTGTTAGTTCCTAGGCATGTAAGTGATTAAAAGATTGAGTACCTGCTCTCCTAATATCTACCCACTTTTACCATGTCAGTGTTTTATGAATTAGATCACTTACCAAGAGAAAGCAGAAACAAAATACTTGAATCTGACAATATCCGACTAGCTCTTTTCATTGCTCTGGATTTATTTTCCACATCAATCTCTTTGGGGTGGCCCTAGCCTATTATTCCTGTGGGTTCAGCTGAGGCATGGTTAGCCTGGGTTTATAATTCAGTTTATGTTAAACATTCCCTGTGCAGCAACAGCTGTTCATTTAGGTACTCTTTTTTTTTTTTTTTTTTTCTTATTACAGTTACTTTTGGTATTACGTGCTTTATCTTTAAAAGCTTTCTAGCTTTAGGAAATTGTTTTCCCCGTTTGTGTCTATTTTATTGCATCTAGTGTAACACTATGGTTATATCTATACCAACAACTTTTTGTTGCTATAGATACCACAGATTGTCCTGAATTAAAACCCTAACATAATAAATGTCTGTTTAGCAGTTACTTTACTGAGTAATAATACTATATGGTGGCAATATGGCCCTTTAATACTAAGGAGGTATGGGGTAGAAATTATTTGAACACTCATATCCAAATGTTATTAATGATGTTTGACAGTTTTCTCAATGCTTAATGATATTCCTCACTCCTCATTCCAGGGTAGAGGAGGGTTTGGTCCCAGGCTATGGACAAACTGCTAATTTGTTTGAAGTTTGAATTATTTTTCATGGAAAAGGGAAGTGATAGGAAATGACCAAGACCATCCACTTTTGACTTGAGTATGGATCAAGTATTAGTAATCGTTTCCTAGCCTCACTTATTGTACCATGAACTGACAGACCTACCAGTCAAGTTCATGTACGCAGATAATGGTCTCTCACATGGCAACAAAGTACACAGCGGTTTGCAGTTATGTGTCTCTTTTAAAGCCAGTTCAGTGTTTTCACCTTGACGACCACTCCTGCTAGCAGTTCTCATAGAGCTCTTCTCTGCTCCCCAAATCAATATATTTTGAAGCTATGTCAAATATTTACATAGAAAGGAAATAAAGTTGTATGTGCTTTGAAACCAGCAAAATATTTTCCTTTGTACAACACCTCTCTTTTCCCTCTATGTTTATGAATAGAGTTTGTGGAATATTGCCATGGTGCAAATAATGACTTCTGTGTATCACTTATACCCTGTAGGGGGGTGAGCTTTCACTTTAGGTGTGGTTATATCCTGGCAGTGTATCAAGCCCACTCAAATAATGACCTATATTTAAAAGTATGTGTCTAGTTCACTTATTTATGTCATTTAACATCCATAAATGTGCATCTCTTAGTTGTATATTATTATTGTAAATCAGAAATTTTGATGGCAAAAATATTCTAAAACAACATTCTTTAGGGGAAAGAAAAATATGGATACCTTATCTAGCATTGCTCATAAAAGTACTCATGTTCATCCTTTTTGGAAACTATTAATCATGCTAGCCTTAGATCATTTTAAGGTCCTTTGCTCAAACCAATCATTGATCTGCAGTATGACCAGCAGCTAGTAAGTCTGTGGTGCTGCCAGTGTAGCTTAGAAGATGGTTCTGAATTAATACCTCAGAATGATGTCAAAAGTAAAAGAGTGGTTCTATTGCTAAATATATTGACTAGCTTTCTTATAACAATTTTACTTTGAAATTCAGAGTTCTAAAGCTAAATGTCTAAAAGAAGAAACTGCAGCTTGTTCTGCTGATTTTGGAAAATGGTATTAACCATGTAAGATCTTTGGGGTTGGAGTGAAGGTCTTATCTGCATTAATTTTGTTAATGCACATTGTAGACGATGTAGAGAACATCTTGACATGCATAAGAATTGCATCTCATAATTTTATTGTGTAGTGGTTTTTCCAAATATTTACATTTCTTTGGTTACCATGTTCATGTATTCTGGAGAAGTAAAATTTCTTGATTACTAGGCAGACCCTAAAACTACTAAGAGAAACATAATATGTAGTTAGCTGTCTCTGCTCATGGTTTGTTAAAATCTAAGCTAACCTTAATGGTGCTGTACCCGCTGTCCACAGAAAATGCCCTTAAGTAGCCCTACCTTACTCCTTAGAGCTTATTTTGCTTTTGTATTTAATAAAAACTGTCTTAAATGTTTCCTTGTGTAGTTTATGCATAATGGTTGAGTCTGTGTGTTAAATCAATTTCAAATGCCACTAGTTAGTGTATGACCAGGACTCTGATTCTCTCTCCGCCCTCTTTCCTCATTGTTTTGGGGAATATCACACAGGTTAGGTAGAGAAAATACTTTTCCCTGAAATGCTGGAATATTTAACTGGACAATTATATTTTAGTAATTGACATCTCATGTTTCTCTGTTATAGAATAGTTGGTCTTTTCCCTTATACTTAAAGTAGTTTAGTGAAGCATTTTAAAAAATTTTTTAATTTTTTTTGAGACAGGGTCTCACTGTCGTCCAGGCTGGAGTGCATTGGTGTTATCATGGCTCACTGTAGCCTCTACCTCCCTGGGCTCAAGTGATCCTCCAACCTTAGCCTCCCAAGTAGCTGGGACCACAGATGCATACTACCACACCCGGTTAATTTTTGTATTTTTAGTAGAGACAGGGTTTCATCATGTTGCCTAGGCTGGTCTCGAACTCCTGAGATCAAGCGATTTGCCTGCCTTAGCCTCCCATAAGTGCTGGGATTACAGGCATGAGCCACTGCGCCTGGCCTACTGAAGCTTTTTAAATGTAGAGGCTTAAATAGCACTTGCCGTGGGAATTGAGAGATGCAAATACTTTCAAAATTCAGTTGATTATTAAAGTATTTGATTAATCCATGCCAATATTTTCTCTCAATTTTCTAAGTATTCATGAATAAGTTATGTATTTATGTTGAGAGAATGATAATATATATGCTTCTCAACTTATAATGGAATTATCTCCGGACATTGTGAGTTGAAAATGTAAGTTGCAAATCCTTTTAATGCACCTAACCTACCAAGCATCATAGCTTAGCCAACCTTAAACGTACTCATAACATTTACATCAGCCTACAGTTGGGCAAAATAATCTAACACAAGGCCTATTTTATAATAAGGTGTTGAATATCTCAAACATTGTACTGTACTGAAAGTGAAAACAGAATGGTTGTGTGAATACTTGAACTATAGTTTCTACTGAATACATATTTCTTTCATACCATTGTAAAGTTGAGAAATCCCAAGTTGAACTATTATAGATTGGGGACTGTCTGTAAAAGATTGGCTAATGTAAATATCAGTGACTGTCTAAAGTTTAATAGAAATTGTGATTTTTAAATTGCATATGGTTATAATACAAAAATCATGAAGAAGGCCAATCTGTTATTACAGTGTGTACTTAAAAAACATGCCTTTCTTGGGCCGGGCATGGGGGCCAACGCCTGTAATCCCAGCACTTTGGGAGGCCTAGGCGGGCGTATCACGACGTCAGGAGATTGAGACCATCCTGGTTAACATGGTGAAACCCCGCCTCTGCTAAAAATACAAAAAATTAGCCAGGCATGGTGGTACGCGCCTGTAGTCCCAGTACTCGGGAGACAGAGGAAGGAGAATCGCTTGAACCCAGGAGGCGGAGGTTACAGTGAGCCGAGATTGTGCCACTGCACTCCAGCCTGGGCGACTGAGCGAGACTGTGTCTCAAAAAAAAAAAGCCTTTCTTGCTATAACTTTTGGTATTAATTATATGAGAAAATGAAATCCCTAGGTTAACCATTTAGATACTGCTGGGATATGTGATCCTCCTCTACCTTACTTAGTATCTTCATAAAATGTTAAGTTCTAGAAACAGCTTATGTATAAAAGTACAGTCAGCCATCCGTATCTATGGGTTCTAAATCCGCTGACTCAAACTCAGATTAAAACTATCTGAAAAATAAATACTACAAATAAAACCAATACAGTATAATAACTACACATCATTTACATTGTATTAGGTATTATAAATAACTAGAGATGATTTAAAGTATACAAATACTATGCCATTTTATATCAGGGACTTGAGCATCCATGGATTTTGCTGTTGGGGGTGGGGTGGGGGGGTCCTGTAACCAATCCTCTGAGGATACCAAGGGATGACTCTATTAATATATTGATTTTATATTACGATACATAATAGTGCTCTGAAATTCCCAAACAGGGCTGGTTATTATTTTGCAGTATTTTGTAATGAAATTCAAGCAATTCAGCAGCAGCAAGAAGAGTAGTGTGAGACCAAATAAGATGTTTAGTCATCGTATGTTTTTTTTTTTTTTTTTTTTTTTGAGACGGAGTCTCTCTGTTTTCCAGGCTGGAGTGCAGTGGTGTGATCTCGGCTCACTGCAACCTCTGTCCCCTGGGTTCGGCTGACTGCAACCTCTGCCCCGCCGGGTTCAAGCGATTCTCCTGCTTCAGCCTCCTGAGTAGCTGGGATTACAGGCGTGCACCACCACGCCTGGCTAATTTTTGTATTTTTAGTAGCGATGGGGTTTTGTCATGTTGGCCAGGCTGGTCTCAAACCCCTGACCTAAAGTGATTTGCTCACCTTGGTCTCCCAACATGCTGGGATTACAGGTGTGAGCCACCACACCCAGCCAGTCATTGAATAATTATTTAAGAATGAAATTTTGATGTGGTGAAACTTTGTCTTTTGTGGAAGTGCCTATGAGTCTGCAACCTGCTGGTCATTGCCAAATGGCCATTGGTTCACACTTGTAATTACCAGTAGCCAAGAGAGTCATGTGACTACTGTAAGCCCTACTGAAACCACTGACTGTTAAAACAAGTGTGTCTGTTTGACACATTGTGTGTGATCCTTGTCTACAGCCCAAATGACTGTTTTGGGTAACTCAAAGTTGAACTTAAAGATGAAAAAAGATAGGTTTCATAGTATAGGGGGAAGTGAAAGCGTGAGAGAGTTGGAAATTGTTAATCTGTAGCTAAGTTATTTATGAAATAAATGTGAAAGGATTAAGCTCATTCCGTGTAGTTCCTCGGGTGGAAAAAAGGTGGAGCAGCTGTCTGAACCAGTGAATTCCTCGTCTCTGAAAATGTTCCAGCAGATAGTGAATAAACACCCTTGGGGCTGATCCAGTACTGGGAGGGGGCGAGTGGAAGACTCACAGCATCCTTTTCAATTCTGTAGTCTATGAAGTAAAAAGCGGAAGAAGTTTTGGGAGGAATAGAGGGGGAGGGGGACATCATTTAAAAGTAAGTTTGGGCACTCATACCAATTCTCATACTTATTACTTTGTCATATGCTACCCAGTGGTTACAAACAGTAAAATGAAGTAAAAGTGCAGTCTAAGTATTAAAAATAGGCAGTCAAATATTTTTCCAAATGCATGTTTTCAGCATTACCTCCAGGTAAAATATACCGGAACAACCAGTTCATTTCTAAAAGGAAAATTGCATACCAATTTTCCTGTCCCAATTTTCCTATTCCTATAAGAAATGAAAGAGACACAATGAGTTTTGTCAATAAAACTTTAGGAATATCTGCACATGTACATTTACATTCAAGTTGATAACACTGGTGGTTTCATTTCAATACAAATTATGCTAGAGAACTGACATTTCAGACATGGTCATATATATGCTATTTGAATTCCTTTATCTTGATACAGATCTTGATTGTGAATCTCTTGATGATAGATGTGCAGCTAATTTGTCCCGAAACTCATGAAGATAATTGTATTGCTGAAAAAAGTAAAGATACATTGGAATACACTGTAGAAAACTATCAGTGTGGGCACAATATTAGCAGGTATCAGGAATAAAAAAATACTTGCTAAGCACAATTCTACATCTTTTTGGGTAAGGAAGCATTTGCATCATGGGGAAGTTTTATCTTTTAGTAAAGCCATATAGTGTGAAAAACTATTGTTCTACAAGTCTCTAAAAATCAGAAGGTGAAATATAGATGGATATGTTTTAAGTCTAAAATCCTTTCTCTCTTTACTTACAGGACCAAATAAGATTAAAACAGTACATAATGGCATTATTTTTGCTAACATTTTTCCCCCCTGGTAAGAAGGACAGAGCACTTTCTGTAGCAAGTAACTGGTGTATTTAACAAACTGCATTTCTCAATTTATAGAAGCCCTAGTCTTCTGCTTTTTGTGATGACATAATGCACTAGGGATAATTTTCACAGACAATATTTTTTAAAAACAAACTGTATTGCTAATCTCAGCAGATAAGCAAAATAAAAGCTTTAAATAATTTATTTGGAGTTTTAATAGCTTCCCAGAAGATATTCTTACTCTGCCAATCATCTCATTTCATATCCTTATTGAGATGTGGAAACTGCATTGCTAACACCAGCAAGCCTGTTTGCCACAGAATGCTGAGGTGATAAACTGACAGTCTGTAGTAATATGGGCTTAATTATCTGCAATGTTAAAGATGTAAAACATATGGATATACATATATATATCTGGCCATGGCCATGTATTTTGTTTTCAAGAGAAGAGAGGCGAACTTTTTGGATTTGAAGCATCATTTGATTTTTTTTTTTTTTTTTTCTTTTTTGAGACAGGGTCTTGCTTTGTCGCCCAGGCTGGAGTGCAGTGGTGTGATCTCGGCTCACTGCAACCTCTGTCTCCCAGGTTCAAGCGATTCTTGTGCTCCCAAGTAGCTGGGACTACAGGCTCCCAAGTAGCTGGGACTACAGGCACACATAACCACCCCGGCTAATTTTTGTATTTTTAGTAGGGACAAGGTTTTAATACATTGGCCAGGCTGGTCTCCAACTCGTGGCCTTAAGTGATCCACCCAGCTCAGCCTCCCAAAGTGCTAGGATATAGGCATGAGCCACCACGCCTGGCTGCATCGTTTGATTTTAACATAAGGAGAGTTGTCTGTTTCAGACGTGTACAGTGGAGTGGATCCTGTATGGATTGTCCCGTTAATGACCTTATTTAAGCCCTAAGAATCAGGTTGCTTGGTGAATTTATTAGTAATTATGATAATTCACTGTTAATGACACTGGATTAGACCTCCAACCCTGGGAAGATGGGTTCTCAAGTCTAGGGAGCTGCCTAATGGCCAGGATTCTTTGGTGCCCACTCCTCTGATGAGTGGATTCTAATGCTGAGAGGGCACGCTGCCAAAAGGAAGGCACATCAGCTTTACAGATCTACAAAAATGAAGTGAAATCTGCAGAATCTTTTCAGTAACATGATTAATACAATATCCTTGGCATTGCTAGTGCAGTGTTTTGAAGTGTTACGGGAATGTACATGTGGAAGATGTCCCCAGTTATCCACTGCAAAGGATAATTAGCACTGCTTTCCATTTTTTGTATTATAGTCATTCATCTGTCTTTATTAAATGTTTTGGTGATGTAATAGGATCTTCCATAGATTTTTTTTTGGCCAAGTATCCACCCAAGAACCTACCAAGTTTGTATTAATAACAACCATCTCATTGTTCTAGGTGAGAGGATCCATTCTCAAAACTGACTGGGGCAAAAACTGAGCAGTAGGTAGATCCTGGGAAAGTAAACCAGGAAGTTCAAATTTTCATTATCTTGTTTGAAATTCTGTGTGCTTTTTTAGACTACCTGGATTATATTTACGTGTAAATTTTTAAAAACTAAAAGCATAAGCAAATGGTATTTGACTAACAGAATGCTTTGGATTTTCATTTCACTGCCCTTTTGGATTTTCATATGTAACCTTTTGGTTACATATTAATCTGTATTTGTAACAGCGACCCCAACCACAACCGAGCAAGCACCACCCACCTCCTCACCTTGATGGTCTGTATTGCCCCGGATCCTCTTAGGTCTCGCAGGCTGTCTATGGCTTGCTCTGGTGATATTGTGTCAGACAGGTATAGTAGGAGACAAGCAGCTACTAATGGAACATGACAGAAAATATGTTATTAAATAACTAGTGACAGGGTAGAGCATTTTATATTTAATAAGTCTTCTGTTGATACAGAAGACTGGTGTAATTGTTCCAAATGAATTAAAAGACTGAGACTTTTAGTGTGTGTTTTTGACAGTTAAATTATGATCTTAAATGACCGTATGGTTGAATTAAAGTTTAACACTGGCTTCATTCTGTCATCCATTTAAAGTGTTCATCCATTCAGTGATTTTAGTATATTCACAGATATGTGCAACCATCACCACAGTCAATTTTAAAGCACTTCATCACCTCAGAAAGAAGTGTACTTTTTGCTATCATCCTCTATTCCCCATCAACCCCTGCCATAGGCAACCACTAGTGTACTTTGTCTCTGTAGATCTGCCTATTGTGAGCAATCACATAAATGGAAACATACAATATTTTGTGTGTGTGTGTCTGACTTCTGTTAGCATAATGTGTTCATGGTTCATACATATTGTAGCATATGTCTGTATTTAATTCCTTTTATGATCAAATAATATTCCATTGTATGTATATGCCACATTGTGTTTATCCGTTCGTCAACTGATGGACATTTAGGCTGTTTCCATTTTTTGGCTATTATGATTAATACTGCTATAAACATTTGTATACAAGTTTTTGGGTATATACTTTGGAGTGAAATTGCTGGGTCATATGTTAATGTTTACCTGTTTGAGGAACTACTGCCAGACTATTTTCCAAAGCAGCTACACCATTTTACATTCCCACCAACAGTGTATGAGGGTTCGAATTTCTCTACATCCTTGCCAATACTTGTTATTTTTCATGTTTTTTATAATACCCTTCCTAATTGGTGTCAAGTGGTATCCACTGTGGTTCTGATTTGCATTTCCTGATGATTAATGACGTTGAGCATCTTTTCATGTGCTTATTGACTATATGTGTATCTTGCCTGTAGAAAGGTGTATTCGGATACTTTGCCCATTTTTCAATTATGTTGTTTGTTTATTATTATTATTATTATTATTATTATTATTTCTTTTTTTGAGAGAGAGGATCTCACTTTGTCATCTAGGCTGGAGTGCAGTGGCGTAAACTCGGTTCACTGGTGCCTTGACCTCCTGGGCCCAGGCAGTCCTCCAGCCTCAGCCCCGCAAGGAGCTGGGACTACAGGCATGCATCACTATGCCTGGCTAATTTTTGTATTTCTTGTAGAGATGGGGTTTCACCATGTTGCTGATGCTGTTCTCAAACTCCTAAACTCAGGTGATCTTTCTGCCTTGGCCTCCCAAAGTGCTGAGATTACAGGCATGAGCCACGACGCCCAGCCTATCTTTATTACTGAGTTGTAAGAGTTCTTTTTATATTCTGGATACAAATCCCTTATCAAATATATAGATTGCAAATATTTTTTCCTATTCTATGGGTTGTCTTGTCGTTTTGATAGTATTCTTTGAAACACAAAAGCTTTCAATTTTGATATCATCCAACACTAAAAAAATTACTACTACTCCAGTGTGGCATTTCATGAACTCTTTTTGTTTTTCCTAGTACATTTAAAAAATTTTTAGGCTGGGCGCGGTGGCTCACGGCTGTAATCCCAGCACTTTGGGAGGCTGAGGCGGGCGGATCATGAGGTCAGGAGATCGAGACCATGGTGAAACCCTGTCTCTACTAAAAATACAAAAAATTAGCTGGGCGCAGTGGCGGGCACCTGTAGTCCCAGCTACTCGGGAGGCTGAGGCGGGAGAATGGCGTGAACCCGGGAGGCGGAGCTTGCAGTGAGCTGAGATTGCGCCATTGCACTCCAGCCTGGGTGACAGAGCGAGACTCCGTCTCAAAAAAAAAAAATTTTTTTTAAATTAAGATAATAATTAACTTTGGTATTCATAAATAGTTACCTATGGAAACTATTTGGAAGTTACTGTATTATAACACCTCCACAGGAAGAACATCAAAAAATGTTAAAAAATAAGAATGCAGGTGTTAAGACTTGTAAATGATGTTTTGCCAGAATCCTCCAGAACAATGCTGAAAATACCTCCCACTCCCACCCAAGCTTTCCAGGGAACACCATGTTTAGGGCCTTAAGTAATCCTTTGAGTCTTAGCAAACTTATATTTTGGTTGGTTCCATTTTAATACAAAATGAACATATGGTCTGGAAACAGAAGTTTGTCTATTGCGGTTAAAAAAATAATAGAAATATATTTCTTACCAAGACAAGATCTCCCAAGTCCTCCATAGCAGCTGAAAGGGAAATACAGTTTTGAAGTTTGTACATTTCATTCCATCCCTAGTTACAACTAAAGACTTGCTCTTTCTGCCTTCTATTTACAACTCTAATGCCTAGCACAGTGCCTTGCACACAAAGATTAATAAGTATTTTTGATTTAATCAACTGAGAGCAAGGTGTGCTTATTTCTTTGTTGGGAGGAATTCTGAATGCCTCTAAGCATCAAGATAGGCAGAGTCTTTTTACTGACCTCTTTAGGCTCCAAGATCCACATCTGAGAAATGGAGCATGTTACCAATAGATAGAAATCAGACTTTTACCAACTGTCACTTTGATTATTCCTCTGTCTAAACAAAATCTGAATGGTTACCGGACAAATGCCATGTAGACAATAATTGTTCATGTATCTAAAGGAGTCCAGAGATAGGGTATCACCGAAGTCTGGAGCATGGGCTCTGGAGCACCACTGCCTGGGCTTGAGTCCTGGCTCTGCCACTTATTAGATGTGTAAAGCTAAGCAAGTTATTTAATCTCTCTGGGACTCAGCCTTTTCACCTTTAAAATGGTCATAGCAATAGTATGTACATCAGAGTGAGGATTAAATGAGGCTCACAAATGAGTGAGCATTTGCCAAGGATTTAGAACACAGCTTTGTGCAGAGTAAGAAGTAAATGAACATTAGCTGCTGTCATCTAGCACTGTAAAGAAATTAGCAGTTTTGTATAACTGGATTTTCCAGAAAAATGGAGATTAACCCTCAGTAGCAAAACTATTCATTTAAATCATTTTCAAAGATCCTAAAAAATGTATTACATGCTTCCTAATGTACTTAGAGGGTATACAGAGCCTAATTTAGTGTGGATGACTTACCATTATGGACATCAATTACTGTATTGTATTGTATTGTAGGTAAAGGTGCAGATATATATTTTGCTTTAGGATGTGAAATAGAGGACTGAATAGGTACTGACCCCTAGTCTTACTCATGAACTTGCTTTCCACAAAGTGTTCCAGACATAGGCCTGTTTCAGAGATCTGGATCTACCATATAAAGGTAGAGGCTGGGCACGATGGCTCGGGCCTATAATCCCAGCACTTTGGGAGGCCATGGTGGGAGGACTGCTTGAGTCCAGTAGTTTAAGACCAGCTTTGGCAATAAAGCGAGACCCTGTCTCTACAAAAAAAAAAAAAAAGGCCTGGCACAGTGGCTCACACCTGAAGTCCTAGCTACTCGGGAGCCTGAGGTGGGAGGATCTCTTGAGCCCAGGAGTTCAAGGCTACAGTGAGCTATGACAGTGCCACTGCACTCCAGCCTGGGTGACAGAGAGAGACAACTGCCTTATTTAAAAAAATAAAATAAAATAAAAAAAGATCAAGATAGAACACTGCAGTGTCTTTTTGCAAGATTAATATTATTTTATACCTTTTGCTATTTTCATCTTTTTTCTTCTATTTGATGAATTCCTACTCATCTTTTAAAACCTCAAATTTCATTTCCTAAAATGCCTTTGTGCTCCTACAGAAAGGATCATTTTCCTGTGTGCTGCCTCTCCTGTCTTACCGCACTTAAATGGTAGTGTTAGTTATAGGTTCCTCAAAGGTGGGGACTGTGCCTCCTTTGGTAGTCTCAGCATGTGGTACACGGCAGGTGTTACTGGTTGAATTATGTCCCCCCAAAAGACATGCTGAAGTCCTTATCCTGTACCTGTGAGTGGGACCTTATTCAGAATTTGAGTCTTTGCAGGTATATTCAAGTTAAGACAAATTAGAGCGGGCCCTCATCCTAGATGACTAGTGTCCTTACACGAGGACAACACCATGCAAAGACACAGACACACAAGGAAGCGTGTGATGACAGAGGCAGACTGGAGGGATTCGGCTGCAAGCCAAGGCCTGCCACGGATTGACGGCCACCACCAGAAGCTAGGAAGAGGCATGGAAGGACTCTCCTCATTCTCAGGGAGCATGGCTCTGCTCTCATCTTAATTTTGGACTTATAGCCTCTAGAAATGGGAAAGAAGAAATTTCTGTTGTTTTCAGCTACCTGGTTTGTGGTACTTTGTTACAATAGCGCCAAGAAACTACAAAATACAGTAGGCAAGCAGTGTTGTTCACTGATTTTATAAAGGGCTGCAAATGTCCAGGCAGAACCAGTGAGACGGCACTGGTAGACAACAGGACAGTGAAAAAGGTTTACCAGACCCCGTTGCTGAAGGATAAGCTCTATAGCTGTCTAGAAGTGTGGGTCCTCAAAGATGGCAGAATGGATAGAAAATAAAGTAGTCACTGTAGGACACCTTTGAAAGCTCTAGGACAATGAAAAATTCCAGTTGTCAGATACTTTATTTTATGGGAGACTGAAACATTGAGCATATGTAAAGTCACCCATCTATTGTCTATCCTGTTTGTACTCTGCACAAACATCAGAGCATTTGGGTTGCCAGAACCAGCTACAGTAGAATTTGTTAAGCTTCACTTCACTGAACAGAGCTAGTTTGATTTCTGGAAACTTTTCAGTAGAGGCTGCTTTCAAAAATTTATTTGAAAAAAAAAAAAAGATCTCAAAATGGTTTGAAAAATAGGGCCCTATATTGGAAAATATTTTTCCCCAGCTACATTTAACTATCTAATACTATTTTGCCTACATGTATCAGAAACTTTCACATCAACAACTGGATCTATTTGAAATTTAGCTTTTATAATTAGTACTGGTTAAGTGACTATGCTTTTCCATAGAGGAAGATGGGAAACAATAGGATGTAGAATGGCTTCTAGTTCTTTACTACATATTCTGCAAACTATATTTCTCTGTATGTCAGAGTGCAGTCTGGCCACAAACAGGTGTGTGTTCCCAAAGACCCTCGTACTAGTTGGTTTCCCTTCAGAACGCCCTGTTGGTATGAGGCCCCTGGGCTGTAGGTTTAAGGGGAGAAGTTGGCTGGGCTTGTCCTATCATTAGGTGCCCTGAGAACCTCATGGCTATTTGATATAATTTCTATACTTCTAGCTCAAAGCAATGCCCTTAAGGAACTTGGGGCTTTTGAGGTTGTAAACTATTTAATACCCTACCTTATTCCAGAAAGGATTCAGCAGGTTATTAGAATATGAAATGTACATTATGCACAGCAAAGGCCAGTTTCCTCCCCATGGCTGGCTCTCTGTTGCTTTGTGTGTTTCACTTCCGGCAGAGTATCTGTTGTTTATTATCCACATCGCCCCTTTTGAATCTTTGCCATGCTACTATCTACTGCCCACTGCCACTCTCTCCGGCCTTCCTCCAAGCTGCTTTTCTTTCCTCCTCATTTTGTCCCCTTTCCTTAATCCATCTTATTTTGTTTTAAACTTTCACACCAGCAGCTTGTGTTTTTATAGCCACTGACACACAATGAGAGGCCCTCTTTCAATCTGTTAGCAGAGTCATATCATCAAATGTAATTTTCAAGTCATATTTTTAAGATTGCTTATTGCTTAGAGGTAACATTTTTGGTAGCTAATTTTGAAAAAATCGACTTTCTTTATTCTTTTTTTTTTTTTAAGATGGGGTCTCCCTGTCACCCAGGCTGGAGTGCAGTACTGTCATCTTGGCTCACTGCAACCTCTGTCTCCCAGGCTCAAGCAGTCCCCCCACCTCAGCCTCTTGAGTAGCTGGGACTACAGGCACGTACCACCACGCCTGACATGTTCTTTTGTATATTTTTTGCAGAGATGGGGTTTTGCCATGTTGCCCAGGCTGGTCTCGAATTCATGAGCTCAAGTGAGCCACCCACCACGCTTCCCAAAATGCTGGGATTACAGGCGCGAGCCACTGCACCTGGCCAAAAAATTGATTTTCTTGCTATTGAAAGCAACTAAGCAATTGAAAAGCTAATAAGTGAGGCGGTGATGGTGAGGAAGGGAAAGGAGGGTCCCAAAATTGCAACTAAAGGTCTAAGACTAAAGGAAAGAAATTAAAAAAAAGCTTGTAACCTTGTTCTAATAATTTCCAAATCTACTCATTTATTGTCCCTACTCTTGAAAAGTAATAACAGCACATATTTGACTACTTACCCTGTACCAGACATTGTGCCAGTGCTTTTCTAGTGTATTATTACCTTTTAATCCTTACAACAAACTAGGAAGTAGGTAATAACTGAATAGGGCTACCATAATTCCAGAAATCATTTTGACTCAGACATTTCTCACATAGTGTATGAAGAAAAGAAGAACGTACTGTATTAAGGTTTTTCGGTAATTTTTAAGGCAGATTGTAAGCTCTTCCATTATTTCACAGCAGCTGGCTATATCAGGAGTCCCTCCATCTGCGATTGGATGATGATGGGTGATAATTCCACATTGCTGGTAGAGATCCAGAAGGTTTGGGACTCTATATTTTGACAGTTCCCCTCTGGTGCAGAAAACAAATATGTCCTGTATACCACAGCTCTTTAGTTCTTCTGCCAATAGACCAGGATACACAGACACACACACACAGAAAACATCACACATTTAAATACCATCAAGAGGGAGAATGTGAAGTTAAGTTTCTTAAGCCAAACTAATACCAAATGACAATCTATAGATCTGAAGTGCCTATTGATATGTCTGAATCAAAAGGTGTCTAGAATTAAACCTCATATTACAAGTCAAAATGCCTTTTACTGAATTTCAAAATAAGTCAATTGCTGTTCTTACAAAAAAATTTTTTTTGCAATAAATACTGCTTTAAAATAACTCTTTTTTTTGAGATGGAGTCTCTCTCTGTTGCCAGGCTGGAGTACAATGGCACAATCTCGGCTCACTGCAACCTCTGCCTCCCAGGTTCAAGTGATTCTCCCGCCTCAGCCTCCCAAGTAGCTGGGATTGCAAGCATGTGCCACCACGCCCAGCTAATTTTGTATTTTTAGTAAAGATGGGGTTTCACCATGTTGGTCAGGCTGGTCTTGAACTCCCAACCTCAGGTGATCCACCCGCCTCAGCCTCCCAAAGTGCTGGGATTACAGGCATGAGCCACCATGCCCGGCACAAAATAACTCTTAAAACACTTAAAATTGAGTAGCAAATATGGTCGATTTTGTGAGAAAAAGAAAAAAAGTGCTATCAATTAAGGTATGATAGATCTATGTTCAATTAAGGATGTTAGCACTTTTTTTCTTTTTCTCACAAAATCAACCATGTCTGCTACTTCATCACTTAGCTGTTTGCTTGACTCTGAGTATTGTACATAAAATCTCCAGCATGGCCATGGTGTCAGAGTGCTAGTATTCTCCCTCGTATCTGCACTGTAACACATCTTTGTGTATTTAATTTTATAGACTAGGTCGCCAGTAAATAAAACATTATCTGTATTAAACTTATGTGACCTAGCTATTCTCATTATAATGATATGAATACTATGGGCATTCCATACACTGGGACTTCTTTAAGGCAATATTAACTATAGAGCATTTGGTTTAAAATAAATAACTCCGGATGATCTAAGTGCCCCCAACTCCAGCCCTCTCCCTGCCCCTTAAATCCAAGGACATTTAGCTATTTAAGTACAAAGTACCTTCTCATGAACTAATCCCTGAGATGTACAGTACTGTACATCTATTTGCCTCTTGTACACATTTGGTAATTTTTATTATCCAGTGATTTTCCAACTTTCTGAGAAAGGGCTAAGAAAGTATCTCAGGAACTGCTGCAGGGAGATTCTAGGTCTCCAATCAAACATATTGACCTGTTTTATGTACTGGATTCCATTTAAGATTTCATGGCAGAAAAAAAAGTTTGAAAAAAATTGGAAACCGTTTTTATAGAAAATCCTAAATGAATGTGACATTCCGAAATGTACAAGTTCAAATGACTTTGAACCAATGATTTAAATTACATATATTTTGCTTATGACCTAAATGTTCTCCAAATGGAAATTTCCTAGCATGGTGGGTGTGTCTAAAGCAGAAAATTTTTATAAATACTACAAGGGTCAACTATCTATTAGCGTCTTTAAGTCTTTTTTTAGTAGGTAAGGAATACTTTTTTTTTTTTTTTTCTGAGGCAGGGTCTTTCTCTGCCACCAGGTTGGAGTGCAGTAATGCAATCTCAGCTCATTGCACTCCAGCCTGGGTGACAGAGCAAGACCTTGTGATCTCGGCACCATCTCAGCTCACTGCAGCTTTGACCTCCTGGGCTCAAGCGATCTTCCCACCTCAGCCTCCCAAGTTGCTGGGACTACAAGCACATGCCATCATGCCCAGTTAATTTTTGTATTTTTTGCAGAGACAGGGTTTTGCCTTGTTGCCCGGGCTGGTCTTGAACTCCTGAGCTCAAGTGATCAACCCGCCTCGGCCTACCAAAGTGCTGGGATTATAGGTGTGAACCACTGCACCTGGCCAGGAATAAATTTTTAAAAGTACATTAGCAAACTGATGTTCCAGAATAACCAGGAAAAGGTTTTAAGATTCAGAAAATCTATACTGGTTAGAATCAAGCAATATATACATTTTAATTTGCAGTACTATAAGGATATTGGTAGGACCAGTAGGTTTGAGACATTCCAGGCCAATCAGAATAAAATCTTTTGAAAATCCATATTTGTTAGTATCATGCAATATGTAAATTCCAAATTGGGGCAGATTATGGGGATTATTACACTTGTGGCTATAATGGTATGAACATCCTTGGGCATGCAACAATCAGTTCCCATTCTGTCTTTTCCATCTAGATGCTGGCTCTCAAAATTTTCCATCCAGGATTCACAATTTCACTGCTAACTTGGAGTTCCCAGCTCATGTTTAATTTCTACTACCACAGTCAAGTCTGCAAGGAACAGTAAAGACCTGGGGGGAGCAGTATGTCAGTTTTCTATTTACATACTTTTTTTCCTGCCAACTTCTACATTCTAACCTCAAATGTAGTTTATACAACAATCAGTGAAAAGCAACTCCATGGTTAGGTAAATGATGATCTTCACAAATACCTCTTTACATATCAGAATAAGTCTATAGTTTGAAACTTCACAAAATATTGAAAATTTATTGCTATATTAAAAATAAACTATGATTTGTTCTTTTTGACAGGGAGATTTTCAGTGCTATTTATTTAAAAAACCCATGAGTGTGGTTGTGTGATGTTACACCTACCTGTATCTTTTTGGACATTTCTTCTAACATCTTTAAATTTACAACCTATAAGTAATAATAAAGCAGGTAAAAAAGTCAGTTTTTGGTCATATGTAACAGGTATGTTTAAACACTTATATAGCTACTTTATAAAGTCATTTCACGTAATCATTTATATGTTTCAATTATATTTTGAATATGAATTTCAATTTCTTATATATCTATGAATATAATTACAGGGATTCATCCTAATCAAGGATTCTGTATTCTGTGTTTCTTCTGTAACAAGTACCTGGTGTAGTCCTCAGCCTCATTTGTACTCCAAGCTTTAAGCTTTATTAAGATTGGCAAAGCACAACTGTAGGGCTGTGACTGCAGATCTGGAAGGGCTGAAAGGTAGATCTATGTTCCTTTAGCTATAGTCCACCATGAGGGCTTCGCAAAGTGTGTTCCCCAGTGCTGATGGTCTGTGAAATTTACTTATTGCCCAGTACAGAGAATGATGTGTTAGTTGACCAAATACTTGTTCTAAATATATTGTTGGCATGGATGTGGTGAAAAGGGAACACTTTTACACTGCTGGTGGAAGCGTAAACTAGTACAACCACTATGGAAAACGGTGTGGAGATGCCTTAAAGAACTAAAAGTAGATCTACCATTTGACCAGCAATCCTACTACTAGGTATATACCCAGAGGAAAAGAAGTCATTATATGAAATGATATGAAAAAGATACTTGCACACGAGTTTATAGCGACATATGCAACTGCAAAAATGTAAAACCAGCCCAAATGCCCATCAATTAATGAGTAGATAAAGAAAATGTGGGATTCCCAGGCAAGATGGCCAAATAGGAACAGCGCTGGTCTGCAGCTCCCAGCGAGACCAATGCAGAAAGAAGATGGGTGATTTCTGCATTTCCAAATGAGTGGTACCTGGAATGCCAGCGAGACAGAACCATTCACTCCCCTGGAAAGGGGGCTGAAGCCAGGGAACTGAGTGGTCTTGCTCTGTGGATCCCACCCCCAACGGAGCCCAACAAGCTAAGATCCACTGGCTTGAAATTCTCGCTGCCAGCACAGCAGTCTGAAGTCAACCTGGGATGTTCAAGCTTGGTGGGGGGAGGGGCGTCCACCATTATTGAGGCTTGAGTGGGCAGTTTTCCCCTCACAGTGTAAACAAAGCCAGCCAGAAGTTCGAACTGGGTGCAGAACCCACCACAGTGTGGAAAAGCCACAGTAGCCAGACTGCCTCTCTAGATTCCTCCACTCTGGGCAGGGCATCTCTGAAAGAAAGGCAGCAGCTCCAGTCAGGGGCTTATAGATAAACTCCCTTCTCCCTAGGAGAGAGCACCTGGCGGAAGGGATGGCTGTGGGCACAGCTTCAGCAGACTTAAACATTCCTGCCTGCTGGCTCCGAAGAGAGCAACACATCTCCCAGCACAGTACTTGAGCTTTGCTAAGGGACAGACTGCCTCCTCAAGTGGGTCCCTGAATCCCGTGCCTCCTAACGGGGAGACACCTCCCAGCAGGGGTTGACAGACACCTCGTGCAGGAGAGCTCCGGCTGGCATCTGGCAGGTGCCCCTCTGGGACAAAACTTCCAGAGGAAGGAGCAGGCAGCAATCTTTGCTATTCTGCAGCCTCAACTGGTGATACCCAGGCAAACAGGGTCTGGAGTGGATCTCCAGCAAACTCCAGCAGACCTGCATAAGAGGGGCCTGACTGTTACAAGGAAAACTAACAAACAGAAAGCAATAGCATCAACATCAACAAAAAGGACACTCACGCAGAAACCCCATTCAAAAGTCACCAACATCAAAGACCAAAGGTAGATAAATCCACGAAGATGAGGAAAAACCAGAGAAAAAAGGCTGAAAATTCCAAAAACCAGAACACCTCTTCTCCTCCAAAGGATCACAACTCCTCGCCAGCAAGGGAACAAAACTGGACAGAGAATGAGTTTGATGAACTGACAGAAGTAGGCTTCAGAAGGTGGGTAATAACAAACTCCTCCAAGTTAAAGGGGCATGTTCTAACCCAATGCAAGGAAACTAAGAAACTTGATAAAAGGTTGGAGGAACTGCTAACTATAAGAACCAGTTTAGAGAAGAACATAAATGACCTGATGAAGCTGAAAAACACAGCAGAAGAACTTCGTGATGCATACACAAGTATCAATAACTGAACTGATCAAGCAGAAGAAAGGATATCAGAGATTGGAGACCAACTTAATGAAATAAAGTGTGAAGACAAAATTAGAAAAAAAGAATTAAAAGGAATGAACAAGGCCTCCAAAAATATGGGACTATGTGAATCAACCAAACCTATGTTTGACTGGTGTACTTGAAAGTAACGGGGAGAATGGAACCAAGTTGGAAAACACACTTTGGGATATTATCCAGGAGAACTTCCCCAACCTAGAAAGACAGGCCAACATTCAAATTCAGGAAATACAGAGAACACCACAAAGATACTCTACGAGAAGAGCAACCCCAACACACATAATCATCAGATTCACCAAGGTTGAAATGAAGGAAAAAAATGTTAAGGGCAGCCAGAGAGAAAGGTTGGGTTACCCACAAAAGGAAGACCATCAGATTAAGAGCAGATCTCTCTGCAGAAACTCTACAAGCCAGAAGAGAGTGGGGGCCAATATTCAACATTCTTAAAGAAAATAATTTTCAACCCAGAATTTCATATCCAGCCAAACTAAGCTTCATAAATGAAGGAGAAATAAAATCCTTTACAGACAAGCACATGCCGAGGGATTTTGTCTCCACCAGGCCTGCCTTACAAGAGCTCCTGAAGGAAGCACTAAACCTGGAAAGGAACAACTGGTATGAGCCACTGCAAAAACATACCAAAATGCAAAGACCATTGACGCTATGAAGAAACTGCATCAACTAATGGGCAAAATAACCAGCTAGCATCATAATGACAGGATCAAATTCACACATAACAATATTGACCTTAAATGTAAATGGGCTAAATGCTCCAATTAAAAGACATAGACTGGCAAATTGGATAAAGAGTCAAGACCCATTGGTGTGCTGTATTCAGGAGACCCATCTCACGTGCAGAGACACACATAGGCTCAAAATAAAGGGATGGAGAAATATTTACCAAACAAATGGAAAGCAAAAAAAAGCAAGGGTTGCAATCCTAGTTTCTGATAAAACAGACTTTAAACCAACAAAGATAAAAAAAGAAAATGAAGGGGATTACATAATGGTAAAGGGATCAATGCAAAAGAAGAGCTAACTATCCTAAATACATATGCACCCAATACAAAAGCACCCAGGTTCATAAAGCAAGTTCTTAGAGACCTACAAAGAGACTTAGACTCCCACACAATAATAGTGGGAGACTTTAACACCCCAGTGTCCGTATTAGACAGATCAGTGAGACAGAAAATTAACAAGGATATCCAGAACTTGAACTCAGCTCTGGACCAAGCAGACCTAACTGACATCTACAGAACTCTCCACCCCAAATCATCAGAATATACATTCTTCTCAGCACCACATCACACTTATTCTAAAATTGACCACATAATTGGAAGTAAAACACTACTCAGCAAATGCAAAAGAACAGAAATCATAACAAACAGTCCCTCAGACTACAGTGCAATCAAATTAGAATTCAGGATTAAGAAACTCACTCAAAACTGCACAACTACATGGAAACTGAACAACCTGCTCCTGACTACTGGGTAAATTAAGACAGAAAAAAAGAAGTTATTTGAAACCAATGAGAACAGAGACACAATGTACCAGAATCTGCAGTGAGAAAGCGGGAAAGATCTAAAATTGACACCCTAACATCACAGTTGAAAGAACTAGAGAAGCAAGAGCAAACAAATTCAAAAGCTAGCAGAAGACAAGAAATAACTAAGATCAAGCCGGGTGCAGTGGCTCACGCCTATAATCCCAGTACCTTGGGAGGCCAAGGCGGGTGGATCACAAGGTCAGGAGATCGAGACCATCCTGGCTAACACGGTGAAACCCCGTCTCTATTAAAATACAAAAAAATTAGCTGGGTGTGGTGGCGGGTGCCTGTAGTCCCAGCTACTAGGGAGGCTGAAGCAGGAGAATGGCATGAACCCAGGAGGCGGAGCTTGCAGTGAGCTGAGATCGCGTCATTGCACTGTAGCCTGGGTGACAGAGCGAGACCGTCTCAAGAAAAAAAAAAAAGAACTAAGTAAGATCAGAGCAGAACTGAAGGAGATAGAGACATAAAAAGCCCTTCAAAAAATCAATGAATCTAGGAGCTGATTCTTTTGAAAAGATTAACAAAATAGACCACTAGCCAGACTAATAAAGAAGAAAAGAGAGAAGAATCAAATAGACACAATAAAAAATGATAAAGGGGATATCACCACTGATCCCACAGAAATACAAACTACCATCAGAGAATACTATAAACACCTCTACACAAAAAATCTAGAAATCTATAAGAAATGGATAAATTCCTGGACACATACACCCTCCCAAGACTAAACCAGGAAGAAGTTGAATCCGTGAATAGACCAATAACAAGTTCTGAAATTGAGGCAGTAATTAATAGCCTACCAACCAAAAAAAGCCCAGGACCAGACGGATTCACAGCTTAATTCTGCCAGAGGTACAAAAAGGAGCTGGTACTATTCCTTCTGAAACTATTCCAATCAACAGAAAAAGAAGGAATCCTCCCTAACTCATTTTATGAGGCCAGCATCATCCTGATACAAAAACCTGGCACAGACACAACAAAAAGAAAAATTTCAGGTCAATATCCTTGATGAACATCGATGCGAAAATCCTCAATAAAATACTGGCAAACTGAATCCAGCAGCACATTAAAAAGCTTATCCACCACGATCAAGTCAGCTTCATCTCTGGGATGCAAGGTTGGTTCAACGTATGCAAATCATTAAATGTCATCCATCACATAAACAGAATCAGTGACAAAAACCACATGATTATCTCAGTAGATCTGGAAAAGGACTTTGATAAAATTCAACACCCCATCATGCTAAAAACACTCAATAAACTAGGTATTGATGGAACGTATCTGAAAATAATAAGAGCTATTTATGACAAACCCACAGCCAATATCATACTGAATGGGCAAAAGCTGGAAGCATTCCCTTTGAAAACCGTCACAAAACATCTCTCACCACTCCTATTTAACAGAGTATTGGAAGTTCTGGCCAGGGGAATCAGGCAAGAGAAAGAAATAAAGAGTATTCAAATAGGAAGAGAGGAAGTCAAATTGTCTCTTTTTACAGATGACATGATTGTATATTTAGAAACCTCATTGTCTCAGCCCAAAGCTGATAAGCAACTTCAACAAAGTCTCAGGATACAAAATCGATGTGCAAAAATCACAAGCATTCCTATACACCAATAACAGATAAACGGAGAGCCAAATCATGAGTGAACTCCCATTCACAATTGCTACACAGAGAATAAAATACCTAGGAGTAAAACTTACAAGGTATGTGAAAGACTTCTGTAAGGAGAACTACAAACCACTGCTCAAGGAAATAAGAGAGGACACAAACAAATGGAAAAACATTCCATGCTCATGGATAGGAAAAATCAATGTCGTGAAAATGGCCATACTGCCCAAAGTAATTTATAGATTCAATGCTATCCCCATCAAGCTACCATTGACTTTCTTCACAGAATTAGAAAAAACTACTTTAAATTCCATGTGGAACAAAAAAAGAGCCCATATAGCCAAGACAATCCTAAGCAAAAAGAACAACGCTGGAGGCATCATGCTACCTGACTTCAAACTATACTACAAGGCTATAGTAATAAAAACAGCATGGTACGCATACCTAAACAGATATATAGACCAATGGAACAGAACAGAGGCCTCAGAAATAACACCATACATCTATAACCATCTGATCTTTGACAAAACTGACAAAAACAAGGAATTAGGAAAGGATTCCCTATTTAATAAATGGTGTTGGGAAAACTGGCTAGCCATATGCAGAAAACTGAAACTGGACCCCTTCCTTACACCTTATACACAAATTAACTTAGGATGGATTAAAGACTTAAACCTAAGACCTAAAACTCTAAAAACTGTAGAAGAAAACCTAGGCAATACCATTCAGGACATAGGCATGGGCAAAGACTTCATGACTAAAACACCAAAGGCAACTGCAACAAAAGCCAAAATTGACAAACGGAATTTAATTAAACTGAAGAGCTTCTGCACAGCAAAAGAAACTATCATTAGAGTGAATAGGCAAGCTACAGAATGGGAGAAAATTTTTGCCATCTATCCGTCTGACAAAGGTCTAATATCCAGAATCTACAAGGAACTTAAACAAATTTACAAGAAAAAAACAAACACACCCATCAAAAAGTGGGGTTGTAAAGTATAATAAAAAAAGAAAACGTAAGATACACACACACACACACGCACACACACACCATGGAATACTACTCAGCCAAGGAACAAAATGGCATTCACAGCAACCTGGGTGGAACTGGAGACTATTCTTCTTTTTTTTTTTTTTTTGAGACAGAGTCTCACTCTGTTGCCAGGCTGGAGTGCAGTGGTGCCATCTTGGCTCACTGCAACCTCTGCCTCCTGGATTCAAGCAATTCTCCTACCTCAGCCTCCCAAGTAGCTGGGACTATAGGCACACGCCACCATGCCCAGCTAATTTTTTTATTTTTAGTAGAGACGGGGTTTCACCATGTTGTCCAGGACGGTCTGGATCTTCTGACCTCGTGATCTGCCCGCCTCAGCCTCCCAAAGTGCCGGGATTACGGGTGTGAGCGACTGCACCTGGCCACTGGAGACTATTATTCTAGGTGAAGTAACTCAGGAATGGAAAACCAAACATCATATGTTTTCACTCACAAATAGGAGGTAAACTTTGAGGACACAAAGGCATAAGAATTATACATTGGACTTCGGGGGCTGGTGGGGAACGGGTGGGAGGGGGATGAAGGATAAAAGACTTCACATTGGGTACACTGTACACCGCTCTGGTGATGGGTGCAACAAAATTTCAGAAATCGCCACTAAAGAACTTATTCATCTAACCAAACACCACCTGTTCCCCCAAAAGCTACTGCAATAAAAATATATTTAAAAAAATATATATATTGATAGGAAGCCCATTATTGTGTTACCCACCTGGAAGAGCACATAAACCGAGAAACTGAGAACAATTCACTCGTGACAAAGATAGCCTGAAAAGAAGAAAAATTTATTATGTTTAGTTAAGTTTTCAAAAAAGTTATAAATGGAAATTCAGTTTAATCAATATGGGTGCTTGCCACCAAATAAGGTTGTGTTAAAGTTTTACAGTAGTCACAAAGTAAGAATTCATAGTTAAATATCAATATGTTGGTCACAAAAAAAAAACCATAGAAAGACAAAGTTTTAAAACAGGGACTTATTTGCTTTGTGATTATTTAAGTCTTAAAAATGACAAGTTAAGCTGGGTGCAGTGGCTCATGCCTATGATCCCAGCACTTAAGAGAGGCCGAAGCAGGCAGGCTGTTTGAGTCCAGGAGTTCAAGACCAGCCTGGGCAACATGGTGAAATCCTGTCTCTACAAAAACAAGAAAACAAAAAACCAAGTTAATTTAAATTTACCTTAAAGATAATAATGCCTAGATTGCCAACAGGTAGTATACGGTGTACTTATGTTATCCTGTGGTATATTACCCGAGATAATTTGTATTAGTGATTTAGGAAAATAAATTGGAAAATGACTATCTGACAATTTTCTCCCCAGCATTTATTCTACATTATTATTTTAGGATTTTTTTTTTATAGAACTTCCTTAACAGATATAATTTCATATGATGAAAACCATAGGTTTTTGGTTAAAAAGAAATAATGTGAAGAAATCACATTCCCAGTTTGCAGTACTCAGGGACAGAGGCTCACCTTGGCTGCATGTCAGAAGATGATTTAAAGGAAAACAGGAGGCATCATCTAAATACCACCTGACTTTGAAAATTAGATGAATTTTTGTGTTTAAATGGGAGTTTTAAGTGGAAATGGAAGGTAATGCTATTTGATGGCAGGACAAAAGACCTTTAGGACTCCCTTTCTCTTCTGACAGTAGGGATAGTGCTTTCTTAAGGGGAGAGACTATTATATTTGCAGTGATGAGAGAAAGCATTTGATTGCTCATTGTAAAGAATCTGGTATGACCATAAGTCACTTGCCAAGATTAAAAGGCTGATTTTATGTAGAAACTTTTTGTTATTGCATTGATGTGGCTTTTATCTTAAACAGTCTGTTGATAGATGCATTACTGTGACATTACTTCTAAGTATTACCTAGGATTTGATTTAATGAGAAATGATTAAATATCTCATCTCATATTTGGTATATTATTCTTTTGTCATAAAAGAATAAGTAGATTTTGGTACTAAATGGGAGATTATTTCAATCCTACCTTTATTTCCTACTTACTTACTTCTACTAAGTTAGTAGAAGGGCCAAAAAAAAAAAAGGGTCTTATTCTATATTATAAATAGTAAATGAATCATGGTGTTAGAATGTATAAAGAAGGGCCAAAAAAAAGGGTCTTATTCTATATTATAGATAGTAAATGAATCATGGAGTTAGAAGATCCCTTAACGATTAGAATTATATAATCAGAGGGGGATAATCCCTTAACATTTTCAATATGTGAACTACGTTCTAGTAAGATTATGATGTAACTAAATTTACATTTATGATGTAGATTGTGATTTTAGCTCATCATTGATCAGAAATGCTAACATACCATGATATCTGAATTGGAGTCTGTTCATCTTCAATAGGCTCTTCATCTGATGAGTCAAACTCACTTGTTTGTATTGAACTAGGCTTCAAAAGAAATGTTATGTTAAATAACTGTAAAGAATTTTTTTGTAGTTTTAGGATAGTTAACCCTTGTCTAAACACACTGAATTCATATTTGCAATGTATTCAGCCATCAATCCAGAATATCAATGAGATCAGCAATATTAATAATAAATGACTGCTATTTACCTTCCTATTAATAATTATAGCACTGCATAGTGGAAAGAGAGTTGGATTGGGAACCAAGAAATCTGGCTTCTGATCTTGGTTCTGCCACTTACTGTATACTCTCTGAAAAGCCACTTCAGTTGATTCTGGATCTCAATTTTCCTCACTATAAAGTGAGGAGATTTATTCATTCACAAATATTTCTTGGCCACCTTCATTTGCGAAGCACTGGAGATGCAAAAGATCTATAAGATAAATAGCCTGCCTTCAGTATGGCTGGAGAGACAGACGTGTGCATAGATTACAGAAGAAAGGTATTATGTAAGTGCTGAAATGGAAGCAGAACTACACACTGTGGAACAGAGAAGAGAGTGACCACGTAGGGAGCTGGAGAAGGCTTCACAGAGGAAACGCTTTAGCTGGGTTTTGAAGGTAGAGCAGGTTTTTAAGAAGATAGGAAAGGGAGGGTGCGGTGGCTCATGCCTCCAAATCTCAGCACTCTGGGAGGCGAAGATGTGCGGATCACCTGAGGTCAGGAGTTTGAGACCAGCCTGGCTAACATGGCAAAACCTGGCTCTACCAAAAATACAAAAATTAACCGGGCATGGTGGCACATGCCTGTAATCCCAGCTACTCGGGAGGCTGAGGCAGGAGAATCCCTTGAACCCAGGAGGCAGAGGTTGCAGTGAGCCAGGAACACACCACTGCACTCCAGCCTGGCTGACACGGCATGACTCAGTCAAAAAAAAAAAAAAAAAAGAAGACGACGAAAAAAGAAAGGAAAGAAGTTAAGCCAAGGACTTGTGTATCGAGGAACTGTGATATCAAAATAGAGATGGAGTAGAGGAGATGAAGAAGTAGTTTTGCCCACCCCTTTTATCAAAAAACATCCCCACACGGCCTAGTAGTTTGGTGGGGGTGGTATAGGTGAAATAACCTGCCTGCAACTTTATGAATTACTAGACTAGAGAGATTGAGATAGACTTCGTATGCTGATCTAAGCAGTTGGAACTTAATCCTGCAGCATTTTGACATGGAAGACTTCTACACTCCTTGTTGAAATTTTAAGGAATCAAAAGAAAAAGAAAAACAAAAACAAAACAGAACAAAACCCATACCCTTTTCTCACTCCCTAGTTGAAACCAATTGAAAGATAAGGAAATGGAGTTTTATTATTGTATATCAAATGGAGTATGCAGCTTAAAGCTGTTGCCATGTGGGCTTGCCCCTTGTTCACCCCAGAATTAGACAAATGTATCCACCCAGTCACAGGTGGCCATGGACAGTCTGGGGCTTCTGTGTGCCAGAGAGTGGACCAGAAAGCACCTTCTGCAGGCAGGCAGGTAGATCCCAAGAAGGAAGGAAAGAAAAAGTTGAGATACTGGTGTTCAGTTCCTTCCAAACTCGGGGATCAGATAACTCAATGGGGACAGGTGGAGAAAGAGGCCAGGAGTGAAGGACAGCTGATGTCCCTCCACATGGCAACATAGGGATTAGCAAGTGTAACCACCTAATGCCCTTTCTAGCTCTGAAGCTATATTCTACAACGGTCTTGGTACTGGAAGATCACAGGACGGCCAATTTAGGCTATGGATTTTTTCTTTCCTTCTTTCTTTTATCTTGAGACAGGGTTTTGCTCTGTCGCCAAAGCTGGAGGGCAGTGACGTGATATCAGCTCACTGCAACCTTTGCCTCTTCGGTTCAAGCTATTCGTGTGGCTCAGCCTCCCGAGTAGCTGGGACTACAGGCGTGCACTACCACGCTCAGCTAATTTTTGTATTTTTAGTAGAGACGCAGTTTCACCGTGTTGGCCAGGCTGGTCTCCAACTCCTGGCCTCAAGTGATCCGCCCGCCTTGGCCTCCCAAAGTATTGGGATTACAGGCGCGAGCCACCACCCGGCCCTAGGCTATGGATTTCTGTTGCTTTTGGCTCTGTCTTAAGTATTATAATCAACTGCACCCAAAGGAAATGCGTCCAGTAGGTTGTCAACCCGGGCAGTAGGAAATATGGGTTAGGTGGGGGATCTTCAGCCCCTTGCCTGCATCTGTTTTTTCTTTAAAGCAGCTTTGATGATTCATATTTCAAATTTGTGTTGCCCATTCACCAGGTTTATTAATCCTAACAGATCTGGACGTTTCTGCTTTCCCAGGCCCTGTGATTCTGAACGTCACGGGAAAAGAGCAGCATTGCCAGGTGGCCCTGGGGCATGGTGACAGCGGTGGTGTCGCCCACAAGCCGCGGCGTGGCATTCGTACTCATGGTTTCCCCAGGCCCTGTAGGCGCAGGCAGCGCCCGGGCACCCTTCGGGGCTGGGGTATCGCGCCCACTCATCGCTGACACTCAAGCCCCTCGACTCGGTTTCCTCGGTGCAACGAGGCTCGGCCCTCTTTGGCTGGGCGGTTGGGAGGCTTATGAGACCCTGCAGGGGACAGGTGACAGCCCACAGCAGGTGCACAGCGAATGTCAGTTTTTCCTTCGTTGGCCACCGACCCTGCTCCTTCGTCTCTCGTGCCCGTGCGGGGCAGAGTCACCTCCCCGACCCGCAGGACGGTTACGGCGCAAGTCGCACTGCTACCAGGCTAGGGCTGCCCTCCGGCCCAGGATCGGGTCCCCGGGACCGCTTGCATCCCTGCCGCCTCGCTCCTCCAAGCCCCAGCACGTCCGACTCACCGGCTTCATCGCTGGCCGCCCCACGTCGAGACCAGTGCCTCCTCCCTCTGCAGCGCCGGCGACTCACCGGTGCCCCGGCCGGGCCCGCGCCCCCCAGCTTAGCTCACTGGTTCGTCCTCCTGTGAGGTGGGCGCGGCGTCTTCCAGCAACCAATCAGATCCGCTCCTGGTTTCTTACTCCGCCTTTGGGTGCCCGAAGACTCGGCGTCTAATCGCTGATTGGTTCCTAGAAGACCTTTGAAAGACGCGCGGGAGGCGGGCCCTGTGGGACGTTGATTGGCTGGGAGGGCGCCCTCCTCCCGTCAGTTGGGAGAGTGCAGGGGGCGGAGGCGGGGCGGAAGAGTCAGAAGGCGGTGCTAGCGCTTGGGGGACGCTGGAAAGCTTTGCTTTCTGATGGCAGAATGTCAGCGTGGTCCGTAGGGTTGGGAGGTGATTTTTATTTTTATTTTTATTTTTTTGAGACGGAATTGGCTCTTGTTGCCCAGGCTGGAGTGCAATGGCGCCATCTCGGCTCACTGCAACCTCCGCCTCCCGGATTCAAGCGAGTCTCCTGCCTCACCCTCCCGAGTAGCTGGGATTACAAGGATGTGCCACCAAGCCTGGCTAATTTTTGTATTTTTTGTAGAGACGGTGTTTCTCCATGTTGGTCAGGCTGGTGTCGAACCCGGGTTGGGAGTTTTTGTGTTTGTGACGGAGGTCTTACTATGTTGCCCAGGCTGGCCTCGAACTCCTGGCCTCAAGCAGTCCTCCCGCCTTAGCCTCCCTTGTAGCAGCTACGGTAGGGAGTTTTTGTTTCTTTAAGTTGCATTTTTTTTTTTATTATTTTTTAAGGGCTCAGGGAAGCACTGTATTGGATCATCACATGAAAAACACATCACATAGACTTTGTAATTATATCTAGACATACAAATAATAGGGAAAAAACTAAAAATTTAGAATATAAACATTTTATATGCTTGAAGTTTTATTCCAGAAACTAGACAAGTTACAGTGTAGATCAACATTCCTGTCCCCCAAATATGAATTAAATTATATTGTGTGAAACGGAGATTATAAAATGCCAGGTAAGATATGTCTAAGGGCCAGTGTGTCTATATAATTAGCTATAATCTTTTAAAAATGTGTTTGAGTGTTTCTTCCCCTTCTCCAGTCCCTATTTAACTAGCCATGGGAAAGGAAGTCGCCTGGGGCAGATCTGAGAAAAATATGCAGAAATTTCAGCCCCTGATTCGTGTTGTGAAAGCCAATGGGTATAGAGCTATTAGAAGGAATTCCTTAGTAAACAAGGTATCACAGTTTGGCTTAGAGACTGCATTAGTTGGTCATGGTTGCCCAGAGATAAAGAATGAATAGGATGTGTATATATGAATATAGAAACAGATTTATTTTAAGGAATTGGCTCCTGTGCTTGTGGAAGCTTTTAGATCTGTGCTGTTCAATATAGTGACCATATTGGCTGATTATCTCAGGCCAAATTAGAAAACAAAATCAAATCAAAGGCAAAATTAGAAAACAAAATTTTTGTGTGAACTCAAGGGCTACTTAGGAAATGCTGCTCCGAAATACTGCTCTCTTTGAATGTAGATCTGCTTCCTCAGATGAAGGCCTTAGTAGGGTTAAGGAACAGACCACACCCACCACATATTTATAGCTATTATTTTGACGTGTAAGTTTACATTTCATGTTAGAAATGGTCCTGGTACTGTGTACAAGAGAATGCAGATGGGTATGTACGTCTAGACGTAGAGTCCTGCCTTTGGTCAAATAATAAGCCAGTATTTAAGGTGCACCTATTGAGAGGTGACAATGTGCTAGCAGCCCTCACTGGCTCTCAGCGCCTCCTCAGTCTCAGCGTCCGCTCTAGCCATACTGCGGGAGCCCTTCAGCCCGCCGCTGCACTGTGGGAACCCCTCTCTGTGCTGGCAGAGGCCAGAGCCGGCTCCCTCTGCTTGCCGGGCAGTGTGGAGAGAGGCGCGGGCGGGAACCGAGGCTGCGCGCGGCCCTCGCGGGGCAGCGCGAGTTCCGGGTGGGCGCGGGCTCGGCGGGCTTCGCACTGGGAGCGGTTGGCTGGCACTGCCAGCCCGGGGCAGTGAGGGGCTTAGCACGTGGGCCAGCATCTGCGGAGGGTGTGTTGGGTCCCCTAGCACTGCCGGCCCGCCCACGCCGCGCTGGAATTCTCACGGGACCTCAGCTGCCTCCCCGCGGGGCAGGGCTCCGGACCTGCAGCCTGCCATGCCTGAGCCCCCGCCCCCTACTCTCCGTGGGCTCCTGGGCGGCCCGAGCCTCCCCGACAGGCGCCGCCCCCTGCTCCACGGAGCCCGGTCCCATCCACCGCCCAAGGGCTGAGGATGGCCCAAGGGCTGAGGAGTGCCAGCGTGCGGCGCGGGACTGGTGGGCAGCTCAAGGCAGGGCACAGGATCTACTAGGCTAAGGCAGCTGGGCTACTGAGGCCAGTGGGGACTTGGAGAACTTTTATGTCTAGCTAAAGGTTTGTAAATGCACCAATCAGCACTCTGTGTCTAGCTCAAGGTTTGTAAAGGCACCAATCAGTGCTCTGTGTCTAGCTAATCTAGTGGGGACTTGGAGAACTTTTGTGTCTAGCTAAAGGATTGTAAATGCACCAATCAGCACTCTGTGTCTAGCTCAAGGTTTGTAAATGCACCAATTAGCACCCTGTCAAAACGGACCAATCAGTTCTCTGTAAAATGGGCCAATCAACTTTCTGTAAAATGGGCCAATCAGCTCTCTGTAAAATGGACCAATCAGCTCTAAGTAAAATGGACCAATCAGCAGGATGTGGGTGGGGCCAGATAAAGGAATAAAAGCAGGCTGCCCGAGCTAGCCGCGTAACCTGTTGGAGTGTACTTTTGTAGAGGGGGTGGTTTCATTGTTTTGCATTGTTTTGTTCTTTTCGCTAACGCTTGTTGCTGCACATTTTTTGGGTCTGTGCTGCCTTTTTGAGCTGCAATGCTCGCTGCGGAAGTCTATAGCTTCGCTTATCAAGCCAATGAGACTGCAAATCCACTAGAAGGAACAGATAACTCCGGATGTACTGCTTTAGAGAGCTGTAACACTCACTGCAAAGGTCTGCAGCTTAACTTTTGAGGTCAGTGAGATCCTTGAGGCCACGGGGAGAGGTGAATAACTCCAGACGTGCTGCTGTAAGAGTTGCAACACTCACCGAGAACGTTTTTGCAGCTTCACTCCTGAGGCCAGCGAGACTAGGAACCCACCGGAAGGAAGAAAGTGAACACTGAACATGTCCAAACATCAGAAGGAGCAAACTCTGGACACGCCATCTTTAAGAACTGTAACGCTCACTGCGAGGGTTGGTGGCTTCATTGTTGAAGTTGGTGAGACCAAGAACCCACTGATTTTGGATACAATGTTATATTTTATGGCTAGGACGGTAGAGTCTTTAAGTAGAGTGGCACAGCTTTAAATGCATTTGCATGTACTTGAAAGTAAATCAGGCTGGCCCTGGGTGAAGCAATGAAGTACGGTTGGCTGTTGGTGTTTTGGGCTGTCATTCCTAATGTGTGACCCTCTGTCAAAGGTGAGGATCCTTCAAGTTGGGCTGGTATGCTGGAGGAAAAGGGAGTAGTGGAACCATTTGCCATGCTTTGCTATGAGGCCACTGAGGGCTGAACAGTTTCAGAAAGTGGGTGGGCTGTGGATTGTGTGGGATGGTGAAGCACGCTCAGGTGTGCGTTTGAGTATGCTTAAAAACAAATCACTCCGGAATGGAAATTGAGCTCTAAGATGGGAACCAGGTTGTACCCTTGGAAAAGGGAGCCTGGCCCAGGAAAGTTGAAAACGATAGCAAAAGACCAGAAAAGCAACTAATATCCAGCCTCACGTTCAATAGAATAAGCTCATTTAACCATAGGCGTCTTCTGTGTCATTTCTTGGTGGACCATTTTAGCCACAGGCTTATTTTCATCATAATCTCAGTGTCCTGAGTTCAAGATCTTATAATAAGCTGACCTTTTCCTTCCACTCTCCTCTGTTTATCTGACTCCTGGATTTTGAGAATGCACACGCTGCCCTATCACCTGTCAGCCTGTCTCTGGCTAGCTGCTTCTGTCTCAACTCCAGCCCCGACTGCAGCCTCTGCGGGGTGACGGTGCTCTTTCTTCCTGGTCTTGTCATTCACAGCCTCAGGTCCCTGAGTTTCTGCTGTTTCAACCTTTACATTCCCCCAAACCTGGAATTGCCACTTCATTTTGAGAACAGCTGGGCTGGGCGTGGTGGCTTACGCCCGTAATCCCAGCGCTTTGGGAGGCGGAGGGCAGGCGGATCATCTAAGGTCAGGAGTTCTGAGACCGTCGTGGCCAACATGGTGAAACCCGAGCTCTACTAAACATACAAAAATTAGTTGGGCGTGGGGTGGCGGTGGGGGTGGCGGTGGGGGTGGGGGTGGGGGTGGGGGTGGGCGGGCGCTTGTAATCCCTGCTACTCGCGAGGCTGACACAGGAGAATCGCTTGAACCTGGAAGGCAGAGGTTGCAGTGAGCCAAGATTGTACTACTGCCCTCCAGCCTGGGTGACAGAGTGAGACTGCATCTCAAAAAAAATAAGAACAGCTGGATATACTACTTTACATGCTGCTGGGATTGGGGTGGAGACAAGGGATGGAAGGGAGGAACATGGATGGATGGTACGAGTGGGTAAAACACAGGAAGTGGCTGTTCGGGAAGCAAATGCAATCAATTCATGTTTTAATTGTGTGTGTAGAGGACTAAATTTGAAAGACGAATCTACATGTGTTATTTATAGATACTAAAAGTACAGGAAAGGGGGGAAAAACCTTGTTCAAAAAATTTTTTAACTCATTTTCTTTATAAATACGAGAAATTGAAGAAAATAGAAAACATGATAGGAAGCTAAGTGTGAACATTAGAATCAAAATTAGGATAGAAGTCTTAAGTACATTCAAAGCAGCAAAGCTTTGTTTCAATTAAATGTTTAATGAATCTAGCGTGGGTCAACCATACATGAAATTGTCAAGGAAAATAGAAAACAAACGTACAAAATATCATTAATGATATGATTGAAAATTGTGACCAAAAATGAAGATGTACTTATAGGGATTTTTATAGTATTTTAAGTTTTCTGGAATGGAGCCCTCATTATCCCATGTGTATCTATGTCTTTCACACATTTGCGGTTAGCACAAAAAAAAAATTTTTAATTTTTAATTTTTTTTTTTTTTGACACAAGAGTCTTGCTCTTTCCCCCAGGTTGGAGTGCAGTGGCGAGATCTTGGCTCACTGCAACCTCCGCCTCCCGGGTTCAAGCAATTCTGCCTCAGCCTCCGGAGTAGCTCAGATTACAGGCATGTGCCACCACACCCGGCTAATTTTTCTTTGTGTTTTTAGTAGAGACGGGGTTTCACCATGTTGGCCAAGCTAGTCTCGAACTCCTGACCTTGTGATCCGCCCGCCTCTGTCTCCCAAAGTGCAGGGATTACAGGCGTGAGCCACCGCGCCCGGTCTGATTTTTTTTTTTTTTTGGAGACAGTTTTGGTCTTTGTCACTTAGGCTGGAGTGAATGGCACAATCTCGACTCACTGAAACTTCCACCTCCTGGGTTCAAGCGGTTCTCTTGCCTTGGCCTCCCGAGTGGCTGGGATTGTAGGTGCCTGCTATGATGCTGGACTAATTTTTGGTAGAGACGGGATTTCACCATGTTGGCGAGGCTGGTCTTGAACTCCCGACCCCAGGTTATCTGACTGTTTCAGTCTCCCAAAGTGTTGGGATTACAGGCATGAGCCACCGTGCCTGGCTATTTTGGTTTATAAAGTTGTTAATTATATAAACATTTCATTGTACCCTTTTGCCAGGCCTGTGATTATCTCTGTACATTTTATTTGGTTAGTACAAAACTGTTAATATATGTTTATGCTTTTTTTTGTTTTGCTTATGTATTCCAAATTTAAGAAATTAGGCCAGGTGCAGTGCTCATGCCTATAATCCCAGCACTTTGGGAGACAGAGACAAGAGGATTGCTGGAGGCCAGGAGTTCAAGACCAGCCTGGGCAACATATTAAGACTCTGTCTCTACAAAAAAAAAAAAATTAGCTGGGTATGGTGGCAGGTGCCTGTAGTCCTAGCTACTTGGGAGGCTGAGGTGGGAGGATCACTTAAGCCCAGGAGTCTGAGGCTACAGTTAGCTATGATTTTGCCACTGCATTCTAGCATGGGTGACAGCAAGACCTGTCTCCAAAAAAAAGTTTTTTTAAAATGAAGGATATTGCCTTAGTGTGCCTGTGCTGTATAGAACTGTTTTGTTAGATACTAGTGGGGGAAGAAAGCTAGAAGAGACTGAGTGATGCTAGCAAAAGAAATAGCTGAGTTGAAAAGAGTGGAAGGTTCAGGAGGGCTGAAAAGGAAGAATAAATGAGGTGAGGGGAGTCATCTGGGAACTGAGGACTGGGACTGATACCGCAGCATCTGGGTCAGCAGATGCCCCTCATTCTCTATGTTCGGGGGGACCCAAAGAACCAAGAGACAATTGCTGCCTCCTTGGGTGGTCAGAAAAGGTCATTAAAAGAAAAACTTATTCTGAACTACAGGCAGGAATGTGTAAAATTCAAAAAGAAAATACATACTTGGCTAGCTGATGGAATAAGAATCTGCACTGGATACAGAACGGAGCTCAGTGGTTGGGCAGAGGTTATTGAGAACTAAGTGGTCTTTAACAATAATTAGTAACAGCTGCCATTTTTTAAAGGGCTTATTATGTGCCAGGTGCTGTTTTAAGATGTTTGCCTGCATCTTTTCCTTTAACTCGCTTAGTTTTCCTAAGAGGTGGTTCAAACAGATGAAAGCAACTTGCCCAAGGTTAACTGGCCCAGTTAGTAAGGAGTGGAGCTGGGAGTTGACTGAGGCAAGTTGACACTAGAGGCTGATACTCTTAAGCATTGTACTGCATCCCTAGGAAAAGTTGGATCTGTACTTGAATCTTAAATATGTTAATGGGGATATGTTAATCACTGGAAAGGTATATCTCCGTTGTAAATGATATATGGACATTTGATTTATATCTTGAGTTTTTGCTGATTTGGTTAGAATTTAGAATGCTTTAGTCCTGAAGGGTTTTATCAATATGTGGTTTGATCAATACCACTAGAATGTTAGCTCAGTTTTGTCTGCTTTGTTCTTTACTGTTTGCTCAGCATCTGAAAAACCTCTTGCACATGAACAAACATTTATTGGAGGAATGAAGACAAAGTTGGAGACTGCCTGTGGCTCCATGATGCCTCGTCTGACAAACTAGTCAGCTCTCATCGGACTTAGCCATGGGAAGGCTTTCAGATGGTGGCAAGAAACTCAGTGAGTCGGATATTTTACCTTAATGGTTGACAGCATTGTTGGGGAATATGATCTTTTTTGTAAGGAACTTGAAGAAAAACGAAGGTCTGTCATATAGGTAAATAACAACTGTTGAAAAAAGAGAAGAGAAAGGAAAAATCAACATAGAAGAGAAATATCTGGGATGGCTTTGTAGAATAATAATTTATTCGACACTGTCAATTTGTCAAGGGCAGTTCTAATTTCTTCATATATTTACACGAACGGTGGTAGGTAGAATTAATGGTCCCGACCTTTGTCTCTTTGTAGCCAAACTTTCTGCCATGAGATTTTGCAGTTCCTCCCACTAATATGGTAAAGTATATTTTCCAGTTCCTTGACTTTAGATTTGGCTGTGGAACTTGCTTTGGCCATTGGAATGTTAGTAAGCATATATATTGGGGTGTCCTCAAAACCACCCCAAGGTTGAATGACTTGCTAGTATGGACTCACATGACTCGGACATTCGTAGTCACAGCTATGATTTCTTACAAAGAAGGAATACCAAGCAACATCAGCAAAGAGAAGGGTGCATGGGGCAAAGTCCAGAGCTCTCTCCCCGGGAAGTCACACGGGACATGGCTAACTTTCTTAGCAGTGAGTTGTGACAACACATGTGAAGTGTTGTCATAGGGAGGTGTGTAGAAAAATTATCAGTAGGATCCCATGCAGTAGGGTGGAACTCACTTGCAGTTACCCTTGTTAGGGGTCATGAGCTTAGCCAGCTAAAATGAACCTCATTAACCATAAAGGTCTATTTTAGGTGGCTTCCTCATTGAGTTTCTGTATAAACCTTTCGTTTCTAACCTGAGGCATCAGTTCAGGGGCAGCACAACTCTGGCCAGTAAGCTGGAGACTCCACGGCTGGGGCAGTTCCATGGTAGTCAAGGTAAACCCCTGAGAAGTACAGGGTGTGCATGCCACCCCTTGAAACAGAATTTACAATTGTAGGGTATCCCAAGCAGGACATACGTGGGCCAGGCAGGATAGGTGAGCAGTGCAGTGCCGCAGTGTGCCCTCTCATGCTGGGACCTCCTACCCTAGGGTTCTCAGTCCAGTCCAGATAAATTCAATTCGGTCCTCGGCTTTAGGGAGACTTTCTGAGACAGTCAGTTCCAAACAGCTCTGCTTGTCAGTGACATGGCTTCATTTGCCTCGTGTGTGGATATAGGTGTGCTGTACAGAGCGCAGGGGGCTGGAGCTGGCCAGCTGTGGGTGCCACGGTCAGCGCTGGCCCCATGTGACTGGCTCAGGAGTCAGTTGGAATTCAAAGTGCCCGCTTTGATCTTGGGAAGGCAGCATGGGGAGTTTTCCCTCATGAAGAGGAGGAAGCTTCCAGAAACAGTTCTAAAAACAGAGGTCATTAATGCCTTCCTGCCCCTGCTCCATACCTCCCCAGTGTTTTGTTTTTTCTTCCTTGTTACAAAATCATATTTCCCATTTTATAATCATTACTTTATGGTTTTTTCCTAGTCACTTTTTTCTTCTCTCATCAGACCTTTTGTCTGAAAGGTTATAGGCAAGAGAACAAAAGCATTTTCACAGAAAAACGGTTTTATGCCACTTAAGCAGAAAGGCACGTCATGTTCAGGAATCAGGACAGAATCCTGAAGTCTCAAAAAGTTTCAGAATGATTGACATAACCTCCCACCTCTTTTGTCCTGATAATGCATCTAGTGAGCAGCCTAGAAAAAAGATCAACCCCTTTCTGGAAACAGTTGCATTTAACTATTACCCTGCCTCTTCTGTATTGTGTGTACCAGGAGAAAGGTGAGGGAAGTAGAATCAGGTTGTCAATTCGTTATAGTCAGTGGCAGTGAATCCAGAACACAACAGGTCAACGGACGTAAGACCCAGAGGGGCTTGATAGTCTTGTCTGTCGGGGCGGTGGCGGGGTCACTGTGATCTCTTCCATTCCAGTTGCGGTGATGTGATTCCCCCAGGGTGTAACTTTTGGCAGTAATTGCAAGTTAGGAACACAGTCCGCAGGTGTGTTAGAAACACAGAAATGAGCAGCTCAATTTCAGATGGTCCCATCAGAGAGTAAACCTTTTTCCATGAGCATCTCTATATAACCCAGGTGGTCCAGCCAGCTTCCGTGATATTTTCATAGCATCCGTGGTCCAGCCAGTGTCCTTGATGTTTTTGTATGTCTGCACAGAGGAATGTCTCAAACCTGCACTGGTCCTCAAGTTGAAGTCCTATTCACCTAACCTATGCCTGCCTTCAGTTGAGCACAGCTTGTCTGGAAGCTGTAACAGCTCATAACAGATAGTGTCAACATTTAGCTTACAATCCCAGGAATTAGGATCTGTGATTTCAAAAATTAAAAAAAAAAAAAGCAGAGGCTTTGCTTTGGCAGCAGCAAAGGCAAAGTCTTGCAGGGGACAGACAGCTGTGTTCCAAGTCCAGGTGACAAGCAAGGCTTTTTCTGAGGCTTGTGATAAATATCAGTCCAAACTGACCTTCTTAAAATATGCACATCAGGCCAGAAATTCATCAGCCTTCCTAAGGGTCAGACATCTGATTTCGAGAGAGTTCATTAGCAAACTAAAAACTGGTCTTTAAAATTCTAAAAATGTATCTTTATCTGGAGGTTGCTTCTTTTCTCATACCTCCTTTTTCCCTGATGTTCCAATTGGCAAAAATAGTAAAAATCATCAGTTACGGAGACTGGCTCTGTTTTTACTGTAGTAAAAATGCCTATTTTAGACATTATAGATTCAAGTTTCAGATTGCCTCAAGAAAGTGAGTTACATAAATATTTTAGTGTCCCAGTGCGTAAAGAAGTTATATTTATGCTTTATGCAGCATTATGTATAGTGCAATACATGTGTAAAAGTGTCCATACCTTAATTTAAAAATACTTCATTGCTAGAAAGTGCTATATACAGCATTATGTATAGTGCAATACATAATATCTAAAAATGTCCAACCTTAATTTAAAAATACTTCATTTCTAAAAAGTGCTAACCATCATCTGAGTCTTCAAGTTGTCATCTTTTTGCTGGTGGAAGGTCTCGCCTTTATGTTGATGGCTGCTGACTGATCAGCTGAAGATTGGTTGCTGAAGGGTGAGGTGGCCCTGGTGATTTCTGAAAATGAGACAGCAATGAAGTTTGCCACATAGATTGTCTCTTCATTTCATGCAAGTTTTCTCTGTAGCATGTGATGCCATTTGATAGGAATTTGCCCGTGGTAGAATTTAAAAATTGGAGTCAATCCTCTCAACCCTACTGCTGCTTCATCAACTGTTGATATAATATTCTTATTCCTTTGTTATTCTAACAGTGTTCACAGCATCTTCACTAAGAGCAGAGTCCATGTAAAGAACCAATTTTTTTGCTCATCCATAAGAAGCAACTCATTATTCATTCAAGTTTTATCACGAGATTGTAGCAATTTAGTCACATCTTCAGGCTCCACTTTTTATTCTAGTTCTCTTGCTATTTCTACCATGTCTGCAGTTACTTCCTCCATTGAAGACTTGATCCCCTGAAAGTCATCCATGAGGATTGAAATCAGCTTCTTCCAAACTCCTGTTAATGTTGATATTTTGGCGGCCTTCCAAAAATCACAAATGATCTTTATGGCATTTAGAGTGGTGAATCCTTTTTGGAGATTTTCAACTCACTTTCCCCAGATTCTTCAGAGGAACCACTACCCATGACAGCTGTAGCCTTATAAAATGTATTTCTCAAATAATGAGACTTGAAAGTCAAAATTACTCCTTGATCCACGAGCCGCAGAATGGATGTTGTGTTAGCAGGCATGAAAACAACATTCATCTCCTTGTACATCTCCATCAGTGCTCTTGGGTGACGAGTGCATTGTCAATGAGCAATAATATTTTGAAAGGAATCTTTTTTCTGAACAGTAGGCTTCAATAGTAAGTTTAACACTCACTAAACCAAGTTGGGAACAGATGTGCTGTCATCCAGGCTTTGTTGTTCCATTTATGGAGCACACAAGCAGAATCAATTTAGCATAATTCTTAAGGGCCCTAAGATTTTTGGAGTGGTCAAGGAGCATTGACTTCAACTTAGTCATCAGCTGCATTAGCCCCTAACAAAACCATCTGTTCTTTGAAGTTTTGAAGCCAGGCATTGATTTCTCTCTAGCTATGAGAATCCTAGATATCATCTTCCAATAAAAGGCTGCTTCAACTATCCTAAAAATCTGTTGTTTGGTGTAGCCACCTTCATCAGTGATCTTAGCTAGATCTTCTGAATAACTTGCTGTGGCTTTTGCATCAGCACTTGCTGCTGTACCTTGAAAGAAGATTCGGGACACAGCTTCTTTCCTTAAACCTCATGAACCAACCTCTGCTAGCTCCCAGCTTTTCTTTTGCAGCTTCCTCACACCTGTCAGCCTTCATAGAATTGAATAGAGTTAGGCTGGGCGTGGTGGCTCACACCTGTAATCCCAGCACTTTGGGAGGCCGAGGTGAGCAGATCGCTTGAGGTCAGGAGTTTGGAGACCACCCTGGCCAACATGGTGAAACCCCATCTCTACCAAAAACACAAAAATTACCCAGGTGTGGTGGTGCATGCCTGTAGTCCCAGCTACTCGGAAGGCTGAGGCAGGAGAATCGCTTGAACTCAGAAGGTGGAGGTTGCAGTGAGCTGCGATCATGCCACTGCACTCCAGCCTGGGCGACAGAGACTGTCTCAAAGGGAAAAAAAAAAAAAAAGAATTGAAGAGCGTTAGGGCCTTGCTCTGGATTCTGGATTAGGCTTTGGCTTAAGGGAATATTGTGGCTGGTTTGATCTCCTACCCAGAATATTCAAACTTTCTTCATATCAGCAATAAGTCTGTTTCACGTTTCTGTCATTCATGTGTTCACTGGAGCAGCATTTTCAATGTCCCTCAAGAACTTTTCTTTCCTTTTACAACTTGGCTAACTAGTGCAGTAGGCCTAGCTTTCAGTCTGTCTTGGTTTTCGACATGCCTTCCTCATTAAGCTTAATCATTTCTAGCTTTTGACTTAAAGCGAGAGATGTGTGACTGTTTGTTTCACTTGAACACTTAAAGTGGTCATTGTAGGGTTATCAATTGGCCTAATCTCTTTTTTTTTCTTTTTCTTTTCTTTTTTGACATGAAGTCTCCCTCTATCACCTAGGCTGGAATGCAGTGGTGCAATCTCGGCTCACTGCAATCTTTGCCCCCCCCGGGTTCAAGTGATTCTACTGCCTCAGCCTCCCAAGTAGCTGGGATTACAGGAGTCTGCCACCATGTCTGGCTAATTTTTGTATTTTTAATAGAGACAGGTTCGCCATGTTGGGCAGGCTGGTCTTGAACTCCTGACCTCAGGTGATCTGCCTACCTCGGCCTCCCAGAATGCTGGGATTATAGGCATGAGACCCTGAGCCCTGCCTAATTGGCCTAATTCCAATATTATTGTGTCTTGGGGATAGGGAGGCCTATGATGAAGGAGAGAGATGGGGGAATGGCCAGTCAGTGGAGCAGTGAGAACATACACAACATTTATCAATTAGGTTTGCTGCCTTATACAGGGATAGTTTGTAGTGTTCCAAAATAATTACGATACTAACATCAAAGATCACTGACCATAGATCCCTATAGTAATAATCAACAAGTTTGAAATATTGTGGGAATTAGCAAAATGGGACACAGAGATACGAAATGAGCACATGCTGTTGAAAAAATGGCACTGATAGACTTGCTTGGGGCAGGGTTGCCACAAACCTTGAGTTTGTAAAAAACCCACAATATTTGCAAAGTACAACAAAGCAAAGTGCAACAAAATGAGGTATGCCTGTATTAAAAGAGTTTCACATTCGAATCCACCCACTGGTGGCAAAAAGAAAGAACCTTGTTTCTTATTAACATTTGCAACTTTCTCTGATTGAGATTATCCCAGTAGTAATTATGAAATTACAAGCATATAATATTTTGCATTAATTTATATCATACATCCAGATGCAATAGTCACAAAACAAGATATTTTAAAGAAATTTATTTTTTTCTCATTGCAAATTTACTCAACTCTCTAGCCGTAAATCCAGCATTTATAGGGTTAACATTCAGCTGTCAGGGAAGAGTCTTGCTAGAATGCATGGGAAAGGGAATGGTTACTGTAGCAGTGGCAGCAGCAGCTAGGCTGAAGACTCGACAGCCAGAGTATATTTTTCTTCCCTTGCCCTTCTCCACTTTCTGATTTATCTAAAGCTTTGTGTAGCCCTGGAATTGATTTAATGTTTTCCCCACTTACTTGGAGAAGAAGCAATGTAAACTTTTAAACTCTTAATTTTAATTTCTTAGAGACAGGGTCTTCTGTCACCTAGGCTGGAGGGCAGCAGCACAATCATAAGTTTACTGCAGCCTTGAACTCCTGGGCTCAAGGGAGCCTCCTGCCTCAGCCTTTCCAGTAGCTAGGACTATAGACAAGCACCACCATGCCTGGCTATTTATTTATTTATTTTTTGTAAAGATGAGATCTTGTTATGTTGTTTAAGCTGGTCTTGAACTTCTGGCCTCAAGTGATCCTCCCACCTCAGCCTCCCAAACCTCTAGTATTACAGGCATGAGAGTCACTGCACCAAGCTGTTTATAATATTTTTGTTTTTTAGGTCTAAATCTTTTTTTTTTTTCATTTATTAGAAATTTAGTTGATTTAAAAAAAATTTTTTTTAAATTTATTATACTTTAAGTTCTGGGATACATGTGCAGAACATGCAGGTTTGTTACATAGGTATACATGTGTCATGGTGGTTTGCTGCACCAATCAACCCGTCATCTACATTAGGTATTTCTCCTAATGTTATTCCTCCCCTAGTCCCCCACCACCCGACAGGACCCGGTGTGTGATGTTCCCCTTTGCTGTGTCCGTGTGTTTTCATTGTTCAACGCCCACCTATGAGTGAGAACATGTCTATGAGTGAGAACATGTGGTGTTTGGCTTTCTGTTCTTGTGTTAGTTTGCTGAGAATGATGGTTTCCAGCTTCATCCATGTCCCTGCAAAGAACATCATTTGTTATGGCTGCATAGTATTCCATGGTGTATATGTGCCACATTTTCTTTATCTAGTCTAACATTGATGGACATTTGGGTTGGTTCCAAGTCTTCGCTATTGTGAACAGTGCTGTGATAAACATACGTGTGCATGTGTGTTTATAGTAGAATGATTTATAATTCTTTGGGTATATATCCAGTAATGGGATTGCTGGGTCAAATGGTATTTCTGCTTCTTGATCCTTGAGGAATTGCCACACTGTCTTCCACAATGGTTGAATTAATTTACATTCCCACCAACAGTGTAAAAGTGTTCGTATTTCTCCACATCCTTTCTGGCATCTGTTGTTTCCTGACTTTTTAATAATCACCATTCTAACTGGCATGAGATCTCACTGTGGTTTTGATTTGCATTTCTCTAATGACCAGTGATGATGAGCTTTTTTCATACTTGTTGGCTGCATAAATGTCTTTTGAGAAGTGTCTGTTCATATCCTTTGCCCACTTTTTGATGGGGTTGTTTGTTTTTTTTCTTGTAAATTTGTTTAAGTTCTTTGTAGATTCTGGATATTAGCCTTTTGTCAGATGGATAGATTGCAAAAATTTTATCCCATTCTGTAGGTTGCCTGTTCACTCTGATGATAGTTTCTTTTGTTTTGCAGAAGCTCTTTAGTTTAATTAGATCCCATTTGTCAATTTTGGCTTTTGTTGCAATTGCTTTTGGTGTTTTAGTCATGAAGCCTTTGACCATGCCTATGTCCTGAATGACATTGCCTAGGTTTTCTTGTAGGGTTTTTATGGTTTTAGGTTTTACGTTTGTTTTTATCCATCTTGAGTTACTTTTTGTATGAGGTGTAAGGAAGGGGTCCACTTTCAGTTTTCTGCATATGACTAGCTAGTTTTCCCAACACCATTTATTAAATAGGAAATCCTTTCCTCATTGCCTGTTTTTGTCAGGTTTGTCAAAGATCTGATGGTTGTAGATGTATGGTGTTATTTCTGAGGCCTCTGTTCTGTTCCATTGGTCTATATCTCTGTTTTGGTAACAGTACTATGCTGTTTTGGTTACTGTAGCCTTGTAGTATAGTTTGAAATCAGGTAGCGTGATGCCTCCAGCTTTGTTCTTTTTGCTTAGGATTGTCTTGGCTATATGGGCTCTGTTTTGGTTTCATATGAAATTTAAAGTAGTTTTTTCTAATTTTGTGAAGAAAGTCAATGGTAGCTTGATAGGGATAGCATTGAATCTATAAATTTGGGCAGTGTGGCCATTTTCACGACATTGATTTTTCCTATCCATGAGCATGGAATGTTTTTCCATTTGTTTGTGTCCTCTCATTTCCTTGAGCAGTGGTTTGTAGTTCTCCTTGAAGAGGTCCTTCACATACGTTGTAAGTTGTATTCCTAGGTATTTTATTCTCTTTGTAGGAATTGTGAATGGGAATTCACTCACGATTTGGCCGTCTATTATTGGTGTATAGGAATGCCTGTGATTTTTGCACATTGATTTTGTATCCTGAGACTTTACTGAAGTTGCTTATCAGCTTAAGGAGTTTTTGGGCTGAGATGATGGGGTTGTGTAAATACACAATCATGTCATCTGCAAACAGACAGTTTGACTTCCTCTCTTCCTATTTGAATACCATTTATTTATTTCTTGTGCCTGATTGCCCTGGCCAGGAGTTCCAATACTATGTTGAATAGGAGTGGTGATGGAGGACATCCTTATCTTGTACTGGTTTTCAAAGAAAATGCTTCCAGCTTTTGCCCACTCAGTGATATTGCCTGTGGGTTTGTCATAAATAGCTCTTATTATTTTCAGATACATTCTATCAATACATAGTTTATTGAGAGTTTTTAGCATAAAGGGGTGTTGAATTTTATTGAAGGCCTTTTCTGCATCTATTGAGATAATCATGTGGTTTTTGTCATTGGTTCTGTTTATGTGATGGATTATGTTTATTGATTTGTGTATGTTGAACCAAGCTTGCATCCCAGGGATGAAGCTGACTTGATTGTGGTGGATAAGCTTTTTGATGTGCTGCTGGATTTGGCATTTGGAAGAGTTAATATTTTTAAATCATCCAAAACCCACCTTTGGGTATTTTTGGTCCTTTTTTCCTCCCAACTGGAGGAAAGAATGAAAACCAAAGGTATCACCTGAGCTATACTATTTTCCCTTCTCACTTTAGCCAGAATGGCTGAAAATAGCCAGGTGATCCAGTGATTGGGTCTTCTTTCTTGGGTAAGGATCTATTATTTAAAAATTCCATGGGTAACTTTTAACTCACAACACTCAGCAGCCAGCTGCTGTTTAATATCATGGGTAACTTTACAACCTTCCAGCCATTAAGGGTTTGTCACCTCCTGTCCCTCAATCCGTCCTTTAACCAAAGAATGCATTTGTCATATTTCATTGAGTCAGAGTTGGTCTAGGGAATCCCATTTTTGACATGAAATATATGTCAGGGAGGTCCCTAAGACCACTTCCAGATTTGAGGATTCACTAGGATTGTCAGGGTTCAGTATGCAGTTGCATGCATGGCTAGGAATTGTTAGAGTGAAAGGATACTGAGCAAATCAGCAAAAAGAAGGGCATGGGACAAAGTGCGGAGGAAACTAGGTTCAAGCATCCACACATCCTCTCCCTGGGGAGTCAGACAGGATGTGCTTAATTCCCCAAGCAATGGGTTGTGACAACACGTGTGAAACTGATACCAACAGGAGACAGGGAAATACTGGGTAGAAGAGGGCAATTCCCTGGCAAAGGCCCCACCCTCAAGCCTGAATACCCACAGCCCTAAATAGGAACAGGCATTCCTGTTTTTGCACCCAAAAGTTGCCTTTTGGCCCTCCACGCCCCCCTATCCTGTACCCATATGAACCCCATATCCTCAGCTTCAGAAGGAGACCAGGAGATGATCAGAGAGCAGAAGGATGGCAGAACGGTGCAGCAGAGAGAAAAGAAAGTGCATCTGAATGCCAAGAGGAGTTTGACTGGGGTTGATGGGAGAGGAGATCGGCTACCGGGTGGTGAAACTCCAGGGGAAGATCATCTTCCCACTTCATCCCCCTTGTAGCTCCCCATCCGTCCCACTGAGAGCCACCTCCACCACTCAGTAAAACCTCTGCTTTCACCATCCTTCAAGTCTGTGTGTGACTCAATTCTTCCAGGATGCTGGACAAGATCTCAGGATATAGAAAGCTGTCACATTGGCCCTCTGCCCTTGCAAAAAGGCAGAGAGTCTACTGAGCTGATTAACACTTAAGCTGTCCATGGACAGGAAGGCTAAAAGTGCACCATAACACACACCCACTTGGGCTCCTGTACCTGTCTGTCTGCGTGTTCCCCCTCCTGTCGGGTTTGAGCAGCGGTGGTGACCGAACAGGTGAGCCACACCCCTGTTGCCATCTGCAAGGGGGGTCAGGGAACTCTCCCATCTCAAAACGTTGTCTATCAGGGAAACTCATTAGAGACTCGGTGACCAGGGTTTCTAGTGGGGGCTGATCATGCAGGCACCTTTGCCTGGCAGGTACTAAAATTTCAGACTCCCAGAAGGAAAGCAGATCTTCAGGATAAAAGTATTGTTTGCACAAAATGTTTAGGTACAGTGAGGCTTTCTTATCAGAGATAGTGTTATCTCTCCATAAATTCAGGTTTCCAGATACTAGCAAAGGGCAATCTTGCAAGCAGGTTTTTCTAAGGACAGCGGTATCAGGCTTGCTATGCCCTTTTCTGCACAGCATGATGTGGCGAAAAGTTCAAAAAGTTTTTGCCCAGTCAAGCTTGTCCTTGTTTCCCTCTTCTGTTAGGATGACAAAAACATGACTGATATAGCCCACTTATCTGAGGAGGAATATATGACATATAGGAAATAAAGCTGGGACTCCAGCAGACCTCAGTCAAAATCAACCAATAACCCTAGGCATTCTCTGTATGTGAGGAGCTCAGCTGAGATAGGTAGAGCTGTCCAGCTGAGTCCAGCTTAGGTAAGCTGACCCTCAGTCAATCCTTAGCTGACCCTTACATCTGTGAGAATAATTCTTTTAAGCCACTGTGTTTTGGGGTGGTTTGTGGCCATAGCTAAATGATACACTAATTTAACACTCGCAATAGCACTATGAGGTAACTATTATTTTGGAGACAGGTTCTTACTCTCTTACCCAGGCTGGAGTGCAGTGGCATGATCTCAGCTCAGTGCAACTTCCACCTTCTGGGCGCAAGCAATTCTCCTGCCTTATTCTCCTGAGTAGCTGGGACTATAGGCACGTGCCACCACTCCCAGCTAATTTTTGTATTTTTTTTCCTTGCAAAGATGGGATTTCACCATTGTTGCCTAGGCTGGTCTCGAACTCCCGGGCTCAAGTGATCTGCCCGCCTCGGCCTCCCAAAGTGCTGGGATTACAGGCGTGAGCCATGGTGCCTGGCCGAGGTAAATATTATGAACTTCATTTTAGAGATGAGGAAACTGAGAAAACCAAAGAGGGAAATTAAGGTCCCATTTATCCAAAGTCCCACAATTTCTAAGCGGAAGGGCCAGGATCTGAAGGCAGAATTTCAGCTCCAGAGTCTGCATGCTTAACAATTGCTTGATGCCATCTTGGAGTTTCGGCTGGAACTGGGAGAAGGGCAAAGCCTCAGGGAAGAATAGGCACATCTCATAAGGAAAGCAGTTGGAAGGCCAGCAAGCGAGAAGGGAAATAATTGTGTTAGAGAATCATGAGGAGTCATGTTAGAACCTTCGTCTCCTACCTTTATTTTGAATGTAATGTTGTGAAGACAAGTTTTGAGATCTCAGGGAAAAAATGGAAAAGAAATCTCAGAATCATGTTCAGAAAACCTCGTTGATGATGATAATTAATAGAGATTGGGCATCTGCTAAGTGGTGGATACTGCTAAGCACTTACAGTAATCATTGGTGCTGTCAAAAAATACCTTCAGTTTTTTCTCCAGGGCCCACAGTAGAATTTCACTTTCTTGCTTTCTGGAAGTAGAGATGGCCAACTGATTAACTTTACTCTAGGGTCAGCAAACTACATTTTTCAGCCTGTAAGCTAAGAATAGTTTCTACCTTTTTTATAGCATTAAAAAAATAAACTATGTGAAAGAGACCGCATGTGGCTACAAAGCTGAAACTTTTTACTGTCTGGCCCTTTACAGAGAAAGTTTGTTAATCCGTGTTCTAGTCAATACACTGATAGTGAAGGTGGCATGTGTCACATCCAGGTGGAAGCTTTTAAGGGCCAGCATATGATTTTTCCACTTTCTCTTTTCTTCTGTCCTGGTTACAGAGAAAGGATCTCAGTCTGGAGTGAGGATAGTGCAGGTGGAGCCTTTACCTGACCTGCTGTGGACATGCAGTATGATAAAGGTATGACATTATTGTAATTTTAAATCACTGAGACTTATCTTTTTATTACTGAGAAATACCTAGACTATCCTGACATAGTACTTTACAGACATTTAATCCACACAATTGCCCTATAAGATATTATATCCTCCTTTTGAAATGTATCCTGAATCAGATAATTTAAAACACATGAACCACCACCATACTCCATATCATCATCATATCTCTCTTACACTATTGTCACAGCTCCTGATGGCCTTTCTTTTTTTTTTTTTGAGACGGAGTCTTGCTCTGTTGCCTGCACTGGAATGTAGTGGCTCGATCTCAGCTCACTGCAATCTCTGCTGCCCGGGTTCAAGTGAGTCTCCTGGCTCAGCCTCCTGAGTAGCTGGGATTACAGGCATGTGCCACTACGCGTGGCTAATTTTTGTGTTTTTAGTAGAGATGGGGTTTCACCATGTTGGTCAGGCTGGTCTGGAACTCCTGAGCATCAGCCTCCCAAAGTGCTGGGATTACAGGCGTGAGCCACTGTGCCTGGCCTCCTGATGGCCTTTTTGATGATATTCCTGCCTCTTATAGACTGTTCTCATTAGTCAGAGACATCTTTTAAGAATTATAATAGATGATTCCAGGATTTCATTTCTGGCAATGATTGGCTAGGTAGCTTAGACAAGTCTTCCTATTTAATACAACTAGGGAAGCTGGTTAAAAATTTTAAAAAATGTTTCAAGGCATCAGAGCTACCAAGGAGGTGACAAATTATAGGGCAGAGATCTGGGAGGGGAGAGGAATGCAGAGATGTGGGTCTGGCATTTGGGGCTATTTGCCCCTAATGGCTGCTTTTAATTCTGAAAGTGGAGCTTTCTATGGACTCACAGAGCCAGTAGATAAAAAATTGAGTTCAGGGCTTGTCGAAAAGGAGGGTCTTGATAAGAACCCAAGGCTTTCAACTGGGACTCTAAAGGGCCATACCCTAGGGGTAAGAGTGAATGAAAATAGGCCAGTTTGCAGAGGATGTGAAGCCAGCCCTGAATCATCTGAGTCCCTGTTTGCCTTAAGATAATCTGAAACAGCTAAAACACCACAAATCAGCCTTAATTTATTATTTTGTTGGTAGTCTAGATCTGGGTTTCTGAACCTCAGCAGTATTTGACATTCTGGACTAGGTAATTATTTGCTGTGAGGGGCTGACCTGTGTATTGTAGGAGGCTTACTAGCATCCCTGGCCTTTACCCACCAGATTCCAATAGAATCTTCTCAGTCATAACTAAAAATGGCCATTGCCAAAAGTCCCCAGGAGGGCAAAAGGCAGATTCGGTTTATAGTGTGCTATACCTCTAGCTGTTACGTTGTGAGTAGCACCAAAATGTTGAGGAAATGTTCTCTTAGCATTTGACAAGTGTTATCCTATTCAGCGGACTTTGCTCAATTGATGAATGAATGCAATTCTTTGTTGTTTCACTTTTGTCTTGCTCACTAATGTAAATGAATGTACCAATCAACATTCATGCTACAACTACACCCATCCGTCACTTAAAAGCATACAAAAGTTTGGCAAAAACCAACAAAAACATTTTATGAGAATCAACTAGCTATATGAAATTTACAATGAGGAGTAAGGAGTATTTGTACCTTTTATTATTACCTGTAAATTATTCATTTCAAAGAACTTTTGGATTGTCGACCCTCTCTGTTGTGCGGTTGTTTGCTGCTATTTCATTAATTTTTTTTTTTTTTGAGAGAGTTTCGCTCTTGTTGCCAGGCTGGAGTGCAATGACATGATCTCGGCTGACTGCAACCTCCGCCTCCCGGGTTCAAGTGATTCTCCTGCCTCAGCCTCCCAAGTTGCTGGGATTACAGGCGCCTGCCACCATGCCCAGCTAATTTTTTGTGTTTTTAGTAGAGACGAGATTTCACCATGTTGGTCAGGCTGGTCTTGAACTTGTGATCTCAGGTGAATTTCTGTTTATTATTTTATTTCTTCTTTTTGCTTGGTTTTATTTTTTATTTTTTTTTTTAGACAGAGACTGTTTTGTCACCCAGGCTGGAGTGCAATGGCGCGATCTTGGTTCACTGCAAGCAGCCTTGACCTCCTGGGCTCAAATGATCCTCCCACCTCAGCCTCCTGAGTAGCTGGGACCACAGGTGTGCACCACCACACCTAGCTATTTTTCTGTATTTTTAGTAGACATGGGGTCTCGCCATGTTGCCCAGGCTGGTCTTGTACACTTGAGCTCAAGCAATCTGCCTGCCTCGGCCTCCCGAAGTGCTGGGGTTATAGGTGTCAGCCACCATACCCAGCTGGTTTTAATTTTTTATTCTTTAATTTCTTGAGACAGATGCTGTATTAGTTATTTATTACTGTGTAACAAGTTACCTGAAAACTTAGCAGTTAAGAAAAACGTAATCATTTATTCATTCCTTTTTCATCAGTCTTGTTCTATTTTCCTCCCTTTTTTTTCGAATTTTTTGTCCTTTTTCTCATTCTCTGTCTCCCTCCCTTTTCACCTTTCCTTTCTCTGCTTAATTGCTTCAAATATTGGATTGAAATAAATTAAAGACCAAAGCATGGGTGGTAAATTGATGGCCAACAGGCTGAATCTGGTCGGGACATCTTGGGAGCTTGTACAGTGTTCTAATCATTGGAAAAGTCTACATTAAAAAAAAGGGGAGGTGGCTGGGTTTGTTGAATTATGTCTGTAGTCCCAGCATTTGAGAGGTTGAGGGAGGAGGATTGCTAGAAGCCAGGGGTTCAAGACCAGCCTGAACAAAGCAAGATCCCATCTCTACCATTTAAAAAAAAAAAAAAAAAAATATTAGCCAGACGTGGTGGCATGCACCTGCAGTCCTAGCTTACTCAGGAGGTCAATGTGGGAGGATCACTTGAGCCCAGGAGTTTGATGCTGCCGTGAGCTATAGTCACAACATTCCAGCCTGGGTGACAGAGTCATACCCTGTCTCTCTTAAAAAAACAACAACAACAACAACAAAAAAAAAACCACAAATCAGGGAACATGCGGGTGGGGTGGGGTAGATTTCTCTTAAGAAAATCTGATGTCACAGCAAAGGGTCTGTTTTCCCACATGGAAACAATAAGCCAGAGCTACTTTCTGTAATTCTCTCTTCCATTCCTTGAAAGGCCTTTAGACCTCTTTTAGGCCAAATTATTTGTCTACAAGCTTCATCACTCCCTGTTGCCATATACAACTTTATCTTGCTTAATTCTGTTCTCTTCAATGTCCCATGGGCATTGAAGTTTGAGGCTTTTGAAATAAAATTGTATAATCTTCACCTTTTAAATTAATAAAGGGAATTCCTTCTCTGCAAAAACAGCCACCCTCCAACAAAACAACTGATACAAGAAAATAAAACCAAAACTGAGGGTAACACTATAGTTAATCAGGCAAGCCTTCTTTTTATGTGGCATAGTCACATCTCTTGTTATTCTTGTGAGTGGGGTTATAGGAAAGGAGGCAGGGATTGGTCTAATGGGCTACGGACTGGTTAGTTCTGTTAGTTCTCCACAGTGGGTGGCCAGTGGCCATGGGATTATTATGGAGTAGAGGGCCCACTACTTTCTGAATACCTTCTTATACATCTTCTTCAGGCCAGATACAAATTGTATTACTTAGGGTTCTCTAGAGAACAGAACCAGTAGCAGATACACACACATACACATACACATTATCTATCTATCAATTGATCAAGATATTTAGGTTAAGGAATTGGCTAATGTAATTATGGAAGCTTGGAGGTCCACATTCTGCAGGGCTGGCAGGCTGGAGACCCATAAGAGCTGGCACTGCAGTTCAAGTCCAAAGGCTGTCACAGAATTCCCTTTTGCCTGGTCAGTATTTTGTTCTATCCAGGCCTTCAACTGATTGGATGAGGCCCAACTACATATGCAGAGCAATTGTCTTTAATCAAAGTCCACTGATACACATGAAAATCTCATACAAAACAGTCTCACAGAAACATTTAGAATAATTGACTAAATATCTGGGCCCTATGGCCCAGCCAAGACCACACATAAAATTGACCGTCACAGGCATGTTAAATTTTAATTCATCTATTCACTCAGTAATGTTTTTTTTTTTTGAGACAGAATCTCACTCTGTCCCCCAGGCTGGAGTGCAATGGCGCGACCTCAGTTCATGGCAACAGTCGCTTCCCAGGTACAAGAGATTCTCCTGCCTTAGCCTCCTGAGTAGCTGGGATTACAGGTGCCCGCCACCATGCCCAAGATAATTTTTGTATTTTTAGTAGAGACGGGATTTCATGATGTTGTCTAGGCTGGTCTCAAACTCCTGACCTCAGGTGATCTGCTTGCCTCAGTCTCCCAAAGTGCTGAGATTACAGGCATGAGCCACCACGCCTGGCTTCACTCAGTAAATATTTATGAGCACCATCTATACCCCAGGTACTATTCAAGGTGCTGGGAATACTATAGTGAATAAAATAGACAAGATCGCTGCTTTTGTTTGGGTTCACATGCTCTTGGGAGTGATAGTCAGGTGGTGATATGTGTTACGGAAAATTAAAACAATGGGGCCTCATGAGGATGTTATTCTAGATAGAAAAGTCAGAGAAGGCATCTCTGCGATGTCATTTGAGAAGCACCCAAATGAAGAGAGGGAGTGAGCCATGTGAATATTTAGGGGAAGAGTTTTCAGTTTCAAGAGTAAGGAGGTGCAAAGGCTGGGTGTGTCTGAGGAACAGCAAGGAGGCCAGTGTGGGAGGAGCTGACTGGGGGCGGAGGGGAAACAGGACCTTGTGGGGGCTTAAGAAGTTCCTATGTTGAAGGATCCAAGAAGAGGGTCCAGGTAAACGAATTCACACCTCTGTGTGACACGGGACAAGTCCTTTCTGGGTGGGCTTCAGGATGTTGGGTACTCCCTCTCTAACTCTCACCTTCTCCCCATTCTCCCAGAGTTAGCTCCCCAGATTTTCTTTTCATTCTTCAGCATCAGGTGTCTGCTCATTTCCTCAGAATCTATTGTCTCCCCCACCCCACTCCTTGTGATGAAGGAAATGCCAGTCCCTTAGAGTGTCGTGCAAATTCTGCCACCTCTGGCGTCAGCAGGATGTGAGCAGAGTCCCATCTGTTGTAGCTCCTGCTGCCTGCAGAGAGGGGAGGACCAGCTCTGGTCCCATGGTAGGAAGGAGGTGGGGGGGCTATGGTAAATCAGGGGTGTTTGAGCTTCCATTTGTTCTCTCCGCAGGCAGGGTTTGCCCAGGTTTTCTCTTTAGCCCATGACAAACACAATTCACCTCTGTGTGTTTTTTTTTTTTTTTTTTTTTCTGTATATTCCAGGGGTTGGCAAACTGGCTGATGAGACAAAACCCACAGGCCTGTTTTGTCAAGCTTCACACTCCTTTTTGCTGGTATTATCTGTGGCTGCTTTTGCACTACAACAATAGTGATGAGTAGTTGCAACAGAGACCTTATGGCTGGGAAGCCTGAAGTATTTACTATCTGGCTCTTTACAGAAAAATTTTGCCTACCCCTGGTCTAGTCTCTGAGAGAAATATGTGTTTCTTGTAGTATATTTTTTAAGTCTGCTTGCAAAGCAATGATTCTGGCCTTATAATGCTAAAGCGCTCTCTTCTGCTCGGCTTGGTCCTTTCATCATGGAGGGTCCCACATAAACAGACAAGGCCTCTGGCTGAGCCATCTGATTGGATGGCATCATAGTCACCTGGTTTGCCTCTACTCCCCAAGATTCTCTCCTGAGAGGAAGGAGGGGAGGGTTAAGTTCAGCCTGCCACACCTGTAGTCTTCAGTTAAATTTTTGGTGTATGACTGACTCATGGCTGTTAACAGAAATGTATGTGTTCAAAGCAATGTGGAAGATTTTTCAAACTACCAGAGAGGAAAGTGTTAACACATGTTCATAGACAAGTGAGTCTGTTGAGAAGTGCTCAAGGAGAAATTAAACATCATTCCTATCCATAGTTGTATTTGGATGTGTGTTTTACCACTAGATCCATATTTTAAAAATATTTTAATATTAATGCAAACGGATTTGACACGTGTTAGGTAGAGAAGGCTGGAGTTTCAGAGTTGAATGTAATTTGGAGGGAACATATTTCCTCATTCTTGACATAACCAAGTTTGAGTTTCTCACATGCTGCTGGGCATGGTGGTGCGCTCCTATAGCCCCAGCTACTTGGGAGGCAGAGCTGGGAGGATTGCTTGAGTCCAGGAGTTTGAAGTGACAGTGAGCTATGATGGCACCAGGGCACTCCAGCCTGGGTGATAGAGTAAGACCATCTCTAAAAAATACAAGAATTTCTCTTGTATGACCATCAGATGCAGACCATACAATTTCTCTTGTATGACCATCAGATGCAGTACATGAGGTATGCAGTAGACATCTGTTGTCTCCCCATTGCTTCTCCCTTTGGAGAATTGCCCCTCTCTTATTTTATGTGGTCTTGTTGGGCACATGGTTAGGACTCACTCGTAAATGTACCCTATTAATACCGTATTTGTCTGGTCATAGTTATGGGTCCAGGGAAGGCATATGACCCAAGCTGCAGCATGTGCTTTAGAGGCTGATGCTCTCACTTTCTTCTTTACCTTCCTAAGCTTTCTGCTTTACCCCAAGATGATGCTGAGTTCTAATTTGCACTGGATAATTGGAGTAGATTGTAAAATTTATTTAAAATATTCCTTAAATTTGAAAAATTCTTTTGTATTTTATAATAGGAATAAATTGTGTTTTCATAACTGTATCATTCGTCCCACTTACTCTACTGTGATGTGCCTTGCCACTCCCCATCAAGAGGTGGAGTCCAATACTCTCTTTCTAAATATGGGCTGGCCCTACTGACTAGTTCACCTAGTAGAATGCAGCACAAGGGACAATTAATAGGATCGATACATTTTCATACCCACGTAACCAGCACCCAGATCAAGAAATGGAGCATTCCCAGCACCCAGAGCCTCCTTTGTGTCCCCATCCATTAGCCCCTTCCCAGAGTAACATCTGTTTTCTCTCCTGACACCATTGCTTAATTTCGCTTGTTTGCGAATTCTATCTAAATGGAATCTTTTGTGTCTGGCTTCTTTGGCTTGACTTTATGTTTGCGAGATTCATTTCATGTTACTGTATGTGGTTGTACTTGTTTGTTCTCATGGCAGTATTCCATTGGGTGAATATACCATAAGTTATTCATCTAATCAACTGTTAGGTCATTTCCAGTTTGGGGCTATTATGAATAGTGCTGCTATAAACATTCTTGTCTATGTCTTTTGGTAAACATATTGTATACATTGCTATTGGGTGTATAACAGGAGTGGAAGTGCATATGTTCATCTTTTAGTCGATACTGCCAAACAGTTTTCCAAAGAGCTTATATGAATTCACATTCCCACCAGCACTGTGTTAGAATTCTAGTTCAACATCTTTGCCTGTGTAGTGTCTGTGTTATCACTTTAGCTATTTAGTGAGTGAGCTATTTTGTTTCAAAACAGCATTTAATTTCAAATGGTTGAAAGACTAACCTGTTGAATATTAGAATCAGTAGATGACATTCTTTAAGAGATAGCAAAAGCCCATAATTTTTAGGACTTTTTAGAAAATGTTTCTATATTACATGTTAATTAACTATGTGTAAATATTTTGCTGCATTATTTTATAAATGCACATATAATTGCGATGTATGTATTTTGGGAGTATGTGCCTACTCTAGACCATACTAATATAAACTGAGTGGCTCCAAATTAAGAAAGTTCTCTAATTTAGACATAACATCTGTGAGTACTTCGTACTCTGATGAAAGAAATATTACCTAAGTTTTCCAAACATCACAGATTGGAAATGAAGTTAAAGTCACAGTTATTATCCTTTACAAAATATTATTTCTCTGGTTCTTCCTCTGTTCACTGTGTGAAACTGCAGCCTCTCTCTACTCATAATAGTTCAGTGAGTCCTCCAGGATGGCCTCTGTATCCTCTAAGATATAAGAGCAAGGCACCCACCATCTTCTGGCTCTCCTTTGCTGGGGTAAAGTCTCAGATCACTGCCCAAGCCCACCAATGTCCCACTCTACTGCAATGCCAGCTGCACCTTCTCTGTTGCTGCTGATACTGCTGGCACAGAATTTTGCTAATCTTTGCAACTTCAAGGTCCTCTGGAAATTTTAACAAAACAGCTCTTTTTAGTTTCATCTGCTTTTAAGATCCATGGCACCTGGATCAGAGGATGCTGGGGCTGACCACCACTGGGAGGCACCAAGACTCGTCCCTCCCCTCTGGCCCTGTCTTGATGTCACTGAACTCAATTTCTGTGCTTAGGGTGAGTTACTTCCCAGGAGTCCTCTGGCCTCTCCTGTAAACAATCCTAGCAAGATTACCTCACCCTCTGCCAGCTGTGCCCAGGCCTGGGTGAGTCCTGAGAGCTTGGTCTCAAGCTGAGGCTGACCGTGTGTCCTCATCGGCATGGGTTAGTCCTGGTTTGTGACTGTCGTACTGGCATAATTATTAACAGCTCTCCCTTTCACTCTTGCAAGCCTCCTGCTTTGAATGGTTAATTATACAGGGTCACCCTCTCCCAAGCCATCTTTAGGAAAATGTTACAGAAGTGACACAACAACACGTTTTAAAATAGTCAGGAAATGCACTACGTAGAGAAGAATTTTGATCTCCGATGGCTGGAGTGAGCATTGCAGTAATCTGCTAGCCTGCGGGTCGTGCAGTGCTTCTCAGCCCCTAGCTGGCAGCTACGTGGCTCCATCTACAGGCTGTGCTCTGCTCTGCTCTGGCCGAAGACTATTTCTTCCTTTCTCCTGTGACTGAAAGAGATCACAAGAGATCACAAGGAGGGATTGAAGGAGCCCTGGGGTAGGATGCTCTGAAACCCAGCCAGAGGTTAATCATTGTGGTGGTGGGTCCTCCCCATACCCTTGTGCCCAGTTTTCCTAACCTGGTTTTGGCTGTGTTCCTGAGACAGTTTCTATTTCATTTGTTCCCTAGTTCCTAATGGGCCCTAATGGTCTCTTGCTATTTCCTCCAATCCTTGGCCTGCCTTGGACCCAGACTCTGGCTCCTGACCTCAGTGACACGGGATCTGCCATCCACTGTATCTCTCTTCACATGGCCTGCCTTACTCTGTTGTCTCTCCCACTTCCCCAAAGTGCAGTTTGCTCTTTTGGAAGCCATGTTGTAATCTCTCGTACTTGCATGTGGGGTTTCCACCAGGAAGGCAAGGTGCTCTAGCAGAAAGGAAAAGGGCTCTGAACTCAAAAGACCTGATTCAAGTCCTAGTTCAGCAATTAGCCACGTGTCCTTGGATAAATCACCTAGATACTTAACCTGAATGATAATCCCCTCATCTGTGGCAGGTAGAATGAAATTGCCAGTTGAAAATGGATGGATTGACTTCTGAACTCAGGATTTCCTGCTGAGTTTGTTTGGTATCAATCAGTTGACTTGGGCTTGGTTAATCTTTGGGAAAGTCAGATTTCTGAGCTTGAGAAACTAAGGCTGTATGTCAAGGATGCTGGGATAATCAGCTTGGAACCAACATGATTCTCAACTTAATTTTAGGGGAAAGTTCAGCCAGCTTTGGAAGCTCGGCTATTCATCTACCCAATTGCTGCAAGCCCAGACAGGTCTTGAATCAGACAACTCTCACAGGAGAGTGTAACTGGCATCTTTTCCCCATCTCATCTTGTTGGTTTTGGTAATGAGATGAGATGGGGTAGTTAAATTTGCCAGGAATGGAGAACGGCCTGATACTCTTAAATCTGTATCTTTCAGGAATACCTAGTTCATTTTATCCTAATTTATTTATTATTTATTTTTTGACAGGGTCTTGCTTTGTCATCCAGGCTGGAGTGCAGTGGCACAATCATGACTCACTGCAGCTTCAACCTCCCAATCTCAAGCGATCCTCCCACCTCAGTCTCCTGAGTAGGTGGGACAAAGGCACGTGCCACTATGCACAGCTAATTGTTTTTTTTTTTTTGTATTTTTTGTAGAGACAAGGTTTCACCATGTTGCCCAGGCTGGTCTTGAACTTCTGGGCTCAGGCACTCTGCCCGCCTTGGCCTCCTAAAGGCCTGCATTTACAGGCGTGAGCCGCTGTGCCCAGCACTTAGTTCTGTTTAATCTAAAATAAGGAGAAAGAGCCTTATTTTAATCACTTCATACTGAAGTACATTCAGAATGAGTTGAGAACCCATGTATTGTAAGAATCCATATTAATGACCAAAAATATAAAACAGAAATGGCAAGGCCATCCAGTAGTTCTGTTCTTCCTGGAATGGGAGATGGCAGCCGAGAAAAGCAGGATTTCAGTAAACATCTCCCTCTTGTGCAGAAATCCCCAGTTCGGGATTCAAATCTGATTAAGTGAGTCATGCTTACGTTTATTACCGTATATTACAAACATTTTTCAGCATTCAGGAGTGAGTGGTGTCTCTGTGGATTTGGCCAGTTCCTGGCAATTACGCACTTGGCTGCTAGTGCAAACCAGCATGCCAAATGCCTGGAATGACGATCCATGTCTGAGCAGCTTTCAGTCTGAGAAGGATGTTGTCTAAACACCACATTCCTTCCCAAGGTGGCCAAATCCTGGTTACAGTTCTGTCCTTTAAATCTATGTATCCTGAAACTTGGCCAGAAAGGATATGGCCACATCCCTTTGCCCCTTTAAGCTTCCGCAGCAAACACCTGGGGGAACTTGCATTGATTTTGCAGTGTCTGGCGGCTGCTTAGTCCAGAAGTAGTTTCGTGCCTAGTGCCTTAATCAGAAAATCACATTCTGAACATAATCTGTCAGGTGGATTATTAGAAAACACTAATTCTTTCAGAGACTAAGTCAGGAAGCCTGGTGAAATGCCAACTGAGTGATGGCATTGTTTTCCTGAAATGCCCTTCCAGCTTTATTTGCATGGTTATTAGCCAACCTGTCCAAATTGTAGCTGATTGACACTTGTTTGCACTTCAGAAAACAGCCCTGGGTTAGAAAGAGAGTCTATCTCTTGGCATGCCCTGTACGGCAGTGGGTCCTGGTAAAACCAAAAACTTTCAATGAAATTTAGCAAGGACTGTCTTGGTATACAATTGGCTCTCTGTCTCCACTGGTTTTGTATCCACAGAGTCAACCAGCAATGGATTGAAAATATAGTATTCGCGGGATGCAGAACCCACATACATGGGGGGCCAACTTTTCCTATCATTGGGTTCTACAGGGCCGGCTATGGGACTTGAGCACTTCAGTATCTGCTGGGGGGTGAGGGTGGCAGAGGTGGGGATAGGGTGTCTTGGAACCAATCCCTTTCAGATACCAAGGGATGACTGTATATGGAGAGGACTAAAATGTATGTTCAATGAGATGGGAATTTGGTCTGTTTACCATCTGTTGAATGAATAAATAAATGAATGAGCTTGTGAGGCTGAGGCAGAAGGATGGCTTGAGCACAGGAGTTCAAGACCAGCCCAGGCAACACAGCAAGACCCCTGTCTTAAAAAATAATGATGAAAAATAAGTAAGCAAATGAATAATTATAAACCTACCCTCTTCTTAATTACATAGTATATATCATCTTGTTCATTTCTTATTTCCTTTTATTTCTCACTTTCTTTTTATTCAATTTAGATAGAAGGCAGTTAAAAGCCTTTCTCTATGAAATAGGCAAATGGAAAGTGAAAACGCCTTGACTAGGGTCCTGTGCCCACTTGTCTTTCTGCTTATCCCTCACTTCCTCCCATGAGCTTGCCACTGTCTTCAAGAAGTAGCCCCACTCCCCTGCTTTCTCAGCTGGTGGCCTGGCCTTCTATCTGCCCCTAACAACACTCATGTGTTTTTTCCTGTAGTCCAAATGAGGCATCTCTTCTATAATGAAAACCCTTTCTCTTCTGTGGAACCTTGCAGCATTAGTTACTCCTCTCTCCTCTGCCTTTTCTTCAGTATTGGCTTTTCGGAGTCCATAGAAGAGCTCAAGTCTCTCCAATATTAAAACAAAAAAACACCAAAGCACAAGAACAAAACAAAACAACTGCCACACCCCCAAACCAAAAAAAATCCCACCTAGCCCCATATCACTTTTACCTTCACAGCCCAGTTTTTCAGTAGAAACATCTATATTCAGAGACTCTATTTTCTTAGTTCTTTTTTATCCTTTGTAAAATTAAATAAGAAAAAGGCTTTTTTCCAGAAGGTAAATATAAAATTAGAAAATCAGAACTATATCTCTCCTTTAAGAATAGAAACAAATTTTTTCCCTTGCTAGCTAGATTTCTTAGGGTAAGAATATAAATCCCAAATCAGATTGCATTTCGTTTTGACAACAAAGGAGAAAAGCACAAGAACAATATTTTATTATAAGACTTGTTTATAATCTTAAGCACTGGATGCAATTCCACGTGATTCCCTGTCCTAGCTCCTTTCCTCAGACAGTCCTCTGACTGTCCTGCAGGTCCTTTGCTGGGCTGTCTCCTAACTCCACATGCTTGTCTTTAGCTGTCTTATTGCTCTTGTGGTTTCAGCTGCCAGCCATCCAGTGAATTCCTAATCACCACCTCTGGCCGTTCTCTGTCTTCTGAGTTTCAGACTCATGTATACAAACACCTCCATCCTGATGGTCCCTGAGCAGTAAAAATCAACATGTACAAGACTGAACTTAGTGTCTCTTTCTTAAACTTGAGTCTCCTCCATATCTCTGTAGCCCCACACCTGAGAGTCATCGTAGCTCTTCCTTCCCCGTCACTGTCTGTATTTAATTGGTGATTTAGTATTGCCGTTTCAGCTTTTTAATACTTCCTGTTTTGGCCTCCTTCTGTCCATTCCCATGCTGACGGCCCCAGTTCAGACCTTACTATTTTTCATCCTTTGAGTTTTCCACCTGCCTGCTTCCTCCTGGTTATACACTTCTCCATTGCCTTCTCCATGTGAATATTTTGATGATGTTGAAGGAATCACTTTAAAATGCATATCTGATCATCTCACTTCCCTGTTGAACACTCCTTACTAGTTCCCCAATGCCCAGAGGATAAAGCTAAAATCTTTAGCACAGCATAAAAGATTAAAGTTTGTTACTTGTTTTCCCTTCCTCAACTATGCATCTTAGCTTTCTCAGGGGTCTCAGACTCAAAGGTCTACAGTGGAGGGTATGGTGGTGACTAGGTAGGGCTACTGTGAACTAGAGGATTCATAATCGCATTGAAAAGGGTGAACCGTTGCTATAGACCAGATTTTCTCTTCAGCATTCACATGTTGAAATCCCAATCCTTGATTTGATGGCATTAGGAGGTAGGGCTTTTGGCAGGCGATTAAGTCATAAGGATGGAGCTCTTACAAATGGGGGTTTTACCATTATAAAAGAGACCCTAGAGTCCCTTTGTCCCTTACACCATGTGAGGCACAGCAAGAAGACGGCCCTCTATGAATAAGGAAATGAGCCCCCACCAGACACTGAATCAGAATGCCTTGATCTCAGACTTCTCATCCTCCAGAATTGTGAGAAACCCCGTTTAAGCTACAGTCTACAGTGTTTTGTTACAGCAGCCTGAATGAACCAAGACAGCCACTCTTTGGCTCCAGCCAATTACTGGCGAGTGGGAATTTGGGCTTAGTGTGGCCAAGGTAATAACTTCTTTTTTCATGAGAAGCTGGATTTTTACATCAAACTTTCTGTTTACTAAGTGTTAGAAACTAATTTTAAAACATTAAAACTCATTTTTTGGGTCTCACTGTCATGTAGGCTGGAGTGCAGTGGTGCAAGCTTGGCTCACTGCAACCTCCGCCTCCTGGGTTCAAGTCATTCTCCTGCTTCAGCCTCCCACATAGCTGGGATTACAGGTGCCTGCCACCATGCCTGGCTAATTTTTGTATTTTTAGTAGTAACGGGGTTTCACCATGTTGACCAGGCTGGTCTCAAACTCTTGACTTTGTGAGCCGCCTGTCTCGGCCTCCCAAAGTGCTGGGATTGCAGGTGTGAGCCACCGTGCCCAGCCAATCATTGCGCTTTTAAATGTTCATTATTAAAGTGAAAAAGAAAAACAAACATATAGCCTGTGTACCAAATTAAACACATCTGTGTAAGATTGTGCAAGATTGATGCCCATGTCTATAAGTTCTTCCCGAATTCTGATTCTTAATCATGTGGAATTGCTTCTGGTACTCTAAATATGTACTGTGCCTCCTCACCTTTGTTTCTGCTGGCTTTCTCTGTTTGGAATGCCCTCTCTCTTCCTCACACTCCTTCCATCCCACTCTTACTCTTATCCCAAACATATGGTAAAGATTTTGAAATGTATACTTATTTGTCAAGACTTCTCTCATGGGAGGGAGGTTGTAGCAAGATGGTGGAGAACTCTTCAGTGATTTTCACCCCACAGAAACATCAATTTGAACAACCACCTACACATGAAAATACCTTCACAAGAGTAAGGAAACCAGTTGAGAGATTACAGTACCTTGTTGTAGCACAATAACAAGAAAAGATGCATTGAAGTGGGCAGGAAGAACAGTTCTACATTACATGTGCTATTCATTCTCCAAGCCCAGGCAGCATAGTGCAGAGACAGATATAATTCGCTTGGGAGAAAGAGAGGGAAGTGAGCACAGGACTTTGGCTGGAATCCAACACCAGGCCCATAACAATAAAACTCAGCACTGAGAAGGCCCCTCATGGCCCCAGACTCCAGGCTGGTACCCAAGGATGACGCCTTTAGATCCACCCCAGTCCCAAGCAGGACCACACAGCCCAAGGCTTCAGGCTTCTGTAGTAGACATGATCTTTGGCCCACACCACTGCCGAGCAAACATCAGTGGCTCCATGCTTTGATCATGTCTGGCAGCCCTCAGTGTCCCTGGGTGTCTGGTGTATACCAGTGCAATGCTTGTCATAGCAGGTCCTGGGCTTCTGGGTGTGCCACACTGGCCATAGCAGGCACTAGAGTTCTGATGCACCCTGGTGCTGTCCCTGCTGCAGGGCTTTTCTAAACAAAGCTGGTCTCTGAAAGCTGGAATAAGAACCTATTTCTTCAAATATGCTGACATTGGTGCACAGCCACAGGGCTCAAGAACAATTAGGCAAACGTGAGATCCCAAATGGATAAAATGAGATGCCAGTGACTGGTGTTAAAGAAATGAAGATGTTATGAACAACCTGACAAAGAGTTCAAAATAACTTTTAATGAAACTCTTTGACTTCAAAACAATACAGAAACATTTCAATGAAATGAGGAAAATAATAAGTGACCAGAATGAGAAATGCAATAGAGAGTATCAGTAGCAGAACTGATTAAGCAGAAGAAAGAATCTATGAACTCAAAGACAGGTTATTTGAAAATACACAGTCAGAAGAGAAAAAAAAAAGAATGAAGAAAGCTCACGGTTTTTTTTTGTTTTGTTTTGTTTTTTGTTTTTGTGATGGAGTTTCACTCTTGTTGCCCAGGCTAGAGTACAATGGCATGATCTTGGCTCACTGCAACCTCTGCCTCCCAGATTCAAGATTCTCCTGCCTCAGCCTCCTGAGTAGCTGGGATTACAGGCATGTGCACCACCCCGGCTAATTTTGTATTTTTAGTAGAGACGGGGTTTCTCCATGTTGGTCAGGCTAGTCTTGAACTCCCGACCTCAGGTGATCCACCCGCCTTGGCCTCCCAAAGTGCTGGGATTATAGGCATGAGCCACTGCCCCTGGCAAGCTTATGGGGTTTATGGAACAGCATCAAAAGAGCAAATATTCAAGTAATAGTTTAAGGAGGAGAAGAGAAAAATAAGGGAGTAGAAAGCCTATTTAAAGAGATAGTAGCAGAAAATTTTCCAAACCAAAATGTGGTATATATACATAATAAAAAAAGGTGCAAGTATTCAGGTACAAAAAGGTCGATGGTCTCCAGTCGGATTGAATCCAAATTAGACTACCCCAAGACATTATACTAAAACTTTAAAAAACCAAAGACAAAGAGAATCCTGAAAGCAGCAAGAGATAAGTAAATAACATATAAGGGAGTTGCAATGTGACTTGCAGCAGACTCCTCAGCAGAAACCTTAAAGGGCAGGAGAGAGCGGGATGATATATTCCAAGTACTGAAGGAAAAGTATTGTCAACCAAGAATAATATACCCAGCAAATATGTTCTTCAGAAATGAAGCAGAAATAGACTTCCAGACAAATAAGAGCTGAGGGAGTTCATCATCACCAGACCTGTCTTAACAAAAAATGCTAAAGAGGAGTTCCTCAAGCTAAAGGAAGATGATGCTAATGAGTAACACAAAAACATCTGAAAGTATAAAACTGACTGGTAAAACTACCTGTCAAATTTAGAATACTGTAATTGTGGTATACAAATTATTTATTATGAAGGTTAAAAGACAAAACAAAAATAACAGCTACAATAATTCTTTAAGGAATATGCAATTTAAAATGATACAAATTGTGACACCAAAAATTCAAAATGTGGGAGTGAGGAGCTGGAGTAAAACGGCAAAGTTTTTTGAAGTGGAATCAAAGTTAAGTTGTTATCAGCTTAAAATAATCCAGTATAACTATAAGATGTTGAGCATTTTTTCATATATCTGTTTGTTATTTGTATATCTTCTTTTGAGAAATGTCTGTTTAGGTCCTTTGCCCATTTTTAAGTGGGTTGTTTTCTTGCTATTGAGTTGTTTGAGTTTCTATATATTTTGGATATTAACCCCTTATTAGATGTATGGTTTGCAAATTTTTCTCCCATTCTGTAGGTTGTCTCTTCACTCTGTTGTTTCCTTTGTTGTGCAGAAGCTTTTTAATGTAATGTAATTCCATTTGTCTAAAAAAATACATAGGAGTAAATTTAACCAAGGAGGTAAAAGGTCTAAAAACTATAAAACATCACTCAAAGAAATTCAAGGTCACAAATAAATGGAAAGATATCTGTGTTCATGGATTGAATAAATTAATATTGATAAAATGTCCATACTACCCAAAATGACCTACAGATTCATCACAATCTCTATCAAAATAACGAAGACATTTTTCACAGAAATTGAAAAAACAATCCTAAAATTTGTATGGAATCGCAAAAGACCCTGAATAGCCAAAACAATTTTGACCAAAAAGAACAAAGCTGAAGGCATTGCACTACTTGGCTTCAAAATATACTACAAACCAAAACAACATAGTACTGGCATAGAAACAGACATGTAGACAAATGGAATAGAGTGGAAAGTTCAGAAACAAATACATGCTTTTACAGCCAACTGATTTTTAACAAATGCACCAAGAACACACAATGGGGAAAGGGCAGTCTCTTCAATAAAGGGTGTTGGGAAAACTGGATGTCCACATGCAGAAAAATGACATTAGACCTTTATTTAATACCACAGACAAAAAATAACCAAAATGGATTAAAGACTTCAATGTAAGACCTGAAACTACTAAAAGAAAACACAGGGGAAAATCTCCATGACATTCGTCTAGGCAAAGATTTTAAGAACATGACCCCCAAAAGCACAGGTGACAAAGCAAAAATAGACAAATGGAATTACATTATATTAAAAAGCTTCTGCACAACAAAGGAAACAATAAACAGAGTGAAGAGACAACCTACAGAATGGGAGAAAAATTTGCAAACTATACATCTAATAAGGGGTTAATATCCAAAATATATAGAAACTCAAACAACTCAATAGCAAGAAAACAACCCACTTAAAAATGGGCAAAGGACCTGAACAGACATTTCTCAAAAGAAGATACACAAATAACCAACAGGTATGGGGAAAAAATGCTCAATATCACTATCAGGGAAATGCAAGTTAAAACCACGATGAGATATTACCTTACCTTGTTAGAATGGCTATTATCAAAGAGACAAAAGGTAACAAGTGTTGGTGAGAATGTGGATAAAAGAGAACCCTCATGCCCTATTGGTGGAAATCTTAAATTAGTATAGCCATTATGGAAAACAGGATAGAGGTTCCTCAAAAAATTAAAAACAGAACCATCATATGATCCAGCAATCCCACTACTGGATATATATTTAAAGAAAAATCAGCTTGTCAAACAGACATCTGTACTCCCATGTTTATTGCAGCATTATTCACAATAGCCAAGATATGGAATCAACCTATCTGTCAATGAATGAATGGATTTAAAAATGTGGTATATATACACAATGGAATTCTATTCATCATAGAAGAAACCCTGTCATTTGCAACAACATGGATCAATCTGGAGAACATTATGTTAAATAAAATAAGCCAGGCACAGAAATATAAATACTACATGATCTCATTCATATGTCAAATGTGAGAAAGGTGGTCTCGTAGAGGTAGAGAATATAATGGTGGTTACCAGGATCTGAGGAGGTTGGAGGAGCAGGGGATACAAAATTTCAGTTAGAAAGGATGAATAAGTTTAAGATATCTATTGTATGACATGGTGTCTATAGTTAATAATATATTTTTGAATAATGTTAAGGGAGTGGATTTAAAGTGTTTTCACCACAAAACTTATACATATGTGAGATAATGCATGTTACTTAACTAAAGGTAGCATTCCACAATGTATATATACCTCAAAACAATGTTTTACATGGTAAATACAATTTTACCTGTCAACTTAAAAATTTTTCTTAAAAACTTTCCCCTCATGAATCCCTTCTCTCTAAAGCATTTCCTAACATTCCTTTACTCCACTTTAGGGAGAACCGACTCTTTGCTTTGCACTCCAACAGAGCCTGTGGAATTTTTCTTTCCATGATGCACACTCTAAGCCTCTAAGCTCCAAGAAGACAGATTTCACGTCTTAGTTATCCACTTATTCTCCAGACCTAGCACAGTGATTGGCACATAGTAGGCACTCAATAAATTTTTGTTGAATGAGTAAACTAGATAGTAGTTAGTTGCCAAGATGTATGCTTTCTAAAATTTGGACTCACTTTAATTTTTATTAAAAATTTGCCAAAATGATATTTTATGGCTGAAAATATCATTCCAAGATCCTCATAAATATTGATGGTTCTTTTGGAAGCTAGTCTCCAGTGATGGTCCCCAGTGAAATGTGCCTCCTAGTACTCTTGTGTAGTTCCCCACCCCTAAGTCTGGGCTGGCCCTGTGACTTGCTTTTTGACCAATAAAGTGAGGTGGCAATGACACTGTATGACTTCCAAGGCTGGGTCAGGTCTTACAGCCTCTATCCAAGCCTCTTAGAATGCTTGCTCTTGGGATACTTCCTCCGGGATCCCAGCTACTGTGCTGGGTGGCGTTCAGGTTACATGAAGAGGCCACATGTAGGCTATGTGATGTGCTTTCCCAGACTGCTGCTGGGCTCTTGGCCAACAACTAGCTTCAACTGCCATCACAGGAGTGAGGCACAGTGAACGTCAGGCCCACTGAGCCTACAAATTGAAACTCACTCCACCATTTGACTGCAACATGACGTCCCTGGATGAGAACTGTCCAGCTGAGCCCATTCAATATTCAGAATTGTGGGAGATAATAATAAAATTATGTTTTAAGCCAATAAGTTTTGGACTGGTTTGTTAAGCAGCAGTGGATAGCCAGAACATCTTCGAAGTGAATAAAATGTTTGAAATTATTAAGTCAGGATAGTTTAAATTGTCTTGCTATGATTGACTTTGGAGTTCTGTGCTACATTATTTCACAAATAACCTACTTGACCTCATGCCTCAATGATTGCTTTTAAGTGTACAGTTTCCTTTATTTAGTTAGTATTGATATATTTACATATTTATCTTTAAAAATCTTAGTTTTAAGTTCTCTAACACATTGATACACACCAAATTTTTAGACAGTGAATAACAGGATGATGAAAAATAACAGTATAAATTCCATCCTATAGTAGCCAGTAAATTTTTATTTTATTAGATTGAAACTAAAAAAAAATCTTTTAATGATCCTATTAGCAGTCATTCTCTAGTAAAATAATCTGTGGCAGGGTTTAGTCAGTAATATTTATTTCACTTCTATCTGTTGGATGGTTCTCTCCCTCCATTTAGAAATTAAACTATACACACAGTAAAATCATGCTTATTTGTATGTAGTTTTATAAAATAGATGCAAAACTATTCGAATGTATAGTTTCTACATTTGACTAATGTAGATAGCTGTGTAACTACTGCCACAATCAAGATACAGAATAATTCCATCATCTCCCAAAGTAGTCCTGTGCCCGTTTATAGTCAAGTCTCTTCCCAACCCCTGGCTACCACTGATTTAAAAAAACTTTATTGAAGTGAAACTCATATAACATAAAACTAACCATTTTAAAGTGAACAATTCTGTGACATTTAATACATCCACAATGTTTTGCAACACTACCCGTCTAGTTTGAAAACATTTCCACAACTTCAAAGTAAAATTCCTTACAGTTTTCTCCCTCTTCCTTGTTCCCCAGTCCCTGGTAACTATCAATCTGTATTCTGTCTCTGGATTATCTAGTCTGGGTATTTCATACAGATGGAATCATATAATATGTGACCTTTTGTATCTGGCTTCTTTAACTTAGCATAATGTTTTCAAGGTTTGTCCACATTGTAGCAAGCATCAGTACTTCATTCTTTTTCATGGCTGAATAATATTCCACTGTATGTACATAATCTATTTTTTTGTCCCTATAATTTTGCCTTTGCAAGAGTGTCATATAAAATGCAATTATATCATCTGTCGGCTTTTGAATCCAATGAGATGTTTTGATCTGTGCTTTTAGAGTGTGGATACCTTCCCTATCATTTACTAAACTTTTTTTTCTCATGGTTCTGTGGTGGGTGATATTTTGGATTTACAACTTACGTGTACCCTCCTGCTCTATGCTTTATCAAATTTACTCATTTTTACATTGAGGCCTTGCCCTAAGCCTGAACACTCAATGTTAGTCCCATCACTTTAAGGAAAGATTTTTGGTGTGAAATCGGTGAACACAAGTTCTGAATGTTCATTTTAAATTCCAAAGCCATTTCATGGGTATAAGCAAGATTTGTGAAGAATACTTAAGGAGTCGGGATTATTTATCCCCCATAAGACACAGAAGAGAAGAAAACTGGGCTGGAGAGGCGAGACAGAGGCAGGAGTAAGCGATCTCTGAGAAAGCAGAACCTTCTGCTACTCACGCCCATCCTAGAGAGCAGCACTGTGGAAGGAGCAGTGTGCTGGTGAGGGAGAAAAGGGAAAATGAGTTGGGCAGACAGCTAAAGATGGGTCCTTGGTGTAAAACTCCTTCAAACAGAAACGGCCTGAAAAATCAAAGCTATAGGCACAAACAGAGCAGCCTGGGGAAAACTCAGGCTGCAGTTGCACAGATAAGAAAGCAAGACCCAACACAGCAGCCTTTGTTCTTGGTGTAATCAGCAGGCTCCCAGGAAAAAGTTTCCTCCCCTTTTCAGGTATGTACATGGGGGGCTCCATGGGAACTTGCACGGGGAGGGAGTGGGGCTTACCCAAAACATACCCACAGTTGCACAAACAAGAGAAGCTGCACTCTGCTTTCCTAAAGACATGCCCACAGCTGCACAGATTAGGAGAGTTACACAGACAGCTCCACAGATTAGGAGAGTTACACAGACAGCTCCACAAATAAGGGAAGTCACACAAACAGCTGCAGAGATGAGAGTTTCTCATAAAAGCTTTTGGATTCAACTGTAAAAATGGCAACTCCTCTTTTGGGCCCTGTCTCCATGGCAACCCCTCTTTTGGGCCCTCTCTTCTTTCACTTATTAAACTTTCACTCCAACCTCGCCCTTTGTGTCCACACTCCTTAATCTTCTTGGTTGTGAGACAAAGAACTTGGGTGATACCTCACAAAGAGAGACTGCTACATTGTGGTGCATTGGCTGAAAGCCAAGAGGTAACAAACTGTAACACTGGGACATTGAGATCCACATGGGCACACAAGGGCAGAGGGAGCTTGAGATGATGTCCAGGATGAGTTCTGGGATAGCATGCCATGCTCTGGAGCTTCCCTCCCACACTGGTGGGATGCCTCACACAAGTAAAGACAAGGAGCGTAGATATCAACACAGCCAACAACCTACCTGGTTTACTGCCCTTGGCAGAGCAGTTTCATATCACTCAAGAAGGGCTTGCAAATTAGCCAAGAGGAAGTGTGAGAGCAGGTGGGTCTAAAGGTGTCCCTTGGTAGAAAGACCAGCATTTTGAGTGCTCACGTTGTGGCTGGAGACCAGATAGGAATTCAGCTCCCCCAGCACATGCTGGCTCTGGAGGGTCATCAGATCTGAGGACCAAACTGAGCAGAACATCTCAGCAGTTGCCAGTGTAAGGCAGATGATGGCCACAAGGGAGATGCCTTTTTCAGGTGTCACAGTGCTACACAAGTCCCCAAGAGCTTAGAAATGACCTTGAGAAATGGAGGAGGAGGAGGAGGAAATGCTGAACTGTTTTTAAATTTGAAATGGCTAATGTACCTGGGGTTAGCTAAGAGTGTAATTTCTGCCAGCAGTTTGAATTGGAGCTTGATAGAGATGAGGAGTGGCAGACTTACTAGCCTCTCTGTGCCTCAGTCGTTTCAGCTGGCAAAGAGGGAGGTGGTCATAGTACCTCCCTGCGAAGGTTACTGTGAGGGTTAAATAAGCTAATGTGTGCACAGAATTTAGGATGGTGCCTGGCACACAGCAAGCATTCAGTAAATGTTTGCTCTCATTGTCTGCAAAATACATACCTACATACCATGAACAAACAAACTGAAAAACAAAAGGTGACAGAAAATGAAGACATTGTTGGAAAAACTTACCTGTGGTAGTTCTGTGGTATTGACAAGTAAACCAGGAAGTCAGACTTCCTGCCCTTTGGAGCTTTCAATTTAAGACATATTCAAACTTCTGACAGTCCCTAATGTTGCCGATAAAGCTAAAGATGAAATAAATGTTGACTGCGGCTAGGCGCAGTGGCTCACGCCTGTAATCCCAGCACTTTGGGAGGCCAAGGCAGGCAGATCATGAGGTCAGGAGATGGAGACCATCCTGGCTAACACGGTGAAACCCCGTCTCTACTAAAAATACAAAAATTAGCCGGGCGTGGTGGTGGGCACCTGTAGTCCCAACTACTCAGGAGGCTGAGGCAGGAGAATGGTGTGAACCCGGGAGGCGGAGCTTGCAGTGAGCCGAGATCGCGCCACTGCACTCCAGCCTGGGTGACAGCGAGACTCCGTCTCAAAAAAAAAAAAAAAAAAAAAAAATTGAAAAATTAGCCAGGCATGGTGGCACGCACCTGTAGTCCCAGCTACTTGGGAGGCTGAGGCAGGAGAATCAATTGAACCCGGGAGATGGAGGTTGCAGTGAGTCGAGATCACGCCAGTGCACTCCAGCCTGGCAACAAAGTGAGACTCAGTCTCTTAAAAAAAAAAAAAAAAAAATTGTTGACTGCACGTTAAGCATCAGCCAATTGAGATGACAAGACTGGTTATTTTAGGAAGACTTTATAGGGCCTTTGCATCTGGGGAGTAACCTGGGATCTTTATTAATTTCGTTTTTTGAGACAGTACAGTGACGTGATCACAGCTCACTGCAGCCTTGACCTCCCGGGCTCAAGTGATCCTCCCACCTCAGCCTCCTGAGTAGTTAGGACCACAGGTGAGAGCTACCATTCCTGGCTACTTTTGTTTAGCTTTTGTAGAGACAAGGTCTCCCTAGGTTGCCCAGGCTGGTTTTGAACTGCTGGGCTCAAGTGATCCTGCCTCAGCCTCCCAAAGTGCTGGGATTACAAGCATGAGCCACTGTGCCTGGCTTTCACCTGGGATCTTACCTTCAACCTTGTACCTTGACAGGCTTGACTCAGTGTGTACTCTTCCTATAATCTGACTCTCTTTCCTTTCCATGTATATTGCAAAAATATTTTTCTGTTCAGCCAACCTTTTCAGTGATTTAAAAGATGTATTGGTCAGCCGGGCACGGTGGCTTACGCCTGTAATCCTAGCACTTCGGGAGGCCAAGGTGGGTGGATCCACGGGGTCAGGAGATCAAGACCATCCTGGATAACACGGTGAAACGGTGTTTCTACTAAAAATAACAAAAAATTAGCCGGGCGTGGTGGCAGGCACCTGTAGTCCCAGCTACTCGGGAGGCTGAGGCAGGAGAATGGCGTGAACCTGGGAGGTGGAGCTTGCAGTGAGCCAAAATTGTGCCACCGCACTCCAGCCTGGGAGACAGAGTGAGACCCCGTCTCAAAAAAAAAAAAAAAAAAAAGTATTGGTCAACTTGATAATAGCATATCATTATGAATGTGTGATTGCTAGGAATTAGCAGCCAAAATATAACATGATAGAGTGTTCCTTGTAGCTTCCTTGCTCATCTTACATTGCCCATCGTAACATTTTTAGGATTGTTAACCATATTATTTTTTCATGTTTCACAGTACTGCACTTATGATTAGTGTCTATCAATGTCTGTTACCATACTGTCCTCTTGGCTTTCAACCAGTTATTTGTTGGATTGCTTTTCAGAGTACTGGCTGCCTTCCCTATGACGTGCTGCCTCCCCTCCCGCTGATCATCTTACTCTTCTGTTCTTTGCTATTTTCAGACACTATTTTGCACTCATTATGCACAAGTTCAAACCTTAGTCCTGTCAAGAGAGCTGAGTGCCTTGTCTAATTTTTCAGCACCAAAACCAAATAAAAAACGCATAAAGTCCATTTAAAAATATCCACACTGCGTCAAGGAACAGAGAAGCTTTTTCTCATGTGAAATCTTCTCCAGGAAACCATGAGGCCTGAGGCCCCCATGGCGCACACATGCTTGCTTAAGGTGCTTACGTTAAGATGGTATTTCATTGGTTTTGGATGGTCCCTTCCACAGAACTCAGATGCTATGCTTCTTTCTATTTTAAAAGGGGGGAAGAAAAGATTGGCTTTTCATCCAAAATACTCATGTTCTTCTAGCATATTAAAATTCATTCGTGACTAAGTCATTATAGTGAAGTACTTGGAAACCTTTCTGTTCTAGAGAGTTCTGGGCACAAACACATTTACAGTGTGCACTAATGCCAGGCTCATGTCCTCGTGTCCTCCAAGGGACAGGGATGAGCTGGGTCATAAACCAAACAGTAGGACTCTGGCAATCTCTTTTAGCTCAGGCAGATGCAAAATTGAGGACCCAAAAGAAGCCTTCCAAAGGTCACAGCAGGTTGCTCTCAGGAAAAGAGAACCAGTAATTTATTTTTTAGCAATCTCTTAGCCTCTGTTACAGTTATGTTTCCTTGTAAGCTGCTTTGGAGCCACTCACCACTCTGGAATTGCAGAGTAGGCTACGAACAGTCTGGCTTCGTAAGAACATGCAAGTGAGGACCCACGAGGAGATAATTCATGTGCTTTTTAAAGTGCTGCTCTCACTTTGCTTCCTAAACTGCCTTAATTGAGGCAAGGGAGCCAACACGAGTGAGTTCCCTCCCGCGGCTTGCTCTGCCTTGGAGTTCAAGGATGCCTGAGCCCTGAAAACACGGCGCTGTGCAGTTGGGCTGATGGCAAGTCCTGAACAGCTTGCTGAATTATTACTTCATTCTCGGCTGAAGCAGCAGGAGGCGAGATGATGAGTGAAGGAAAAAACCCATGGACTCCAGCGTGGGCTGAAGGAACGAAAACAAACACTGAGAAGACAGGCCAATACTGAAATCTGTTTTAGGGATGGCGCACAGGAATGTTTCACCATATTTTGTCTAAGGAACAGATTTCATTTGTTAATGGCTGTATTAATCAGTGGAAGCAGAACGGCAGTAAGGAATCCGTTTTCCCCTCTCCCCAACGCCTCCTGTGGCTCTCAGGGACATTCCCCCCATTCTTTGTACTGAAGGTGGCCTGGAAGTTTTAGAGGCGTGAGACAGGTTCTGAACTCGCATGCCCTTTCTTTCTCCTTCCTGAATAAATTTTGCGTAAGAATATTTGGGACAAGGAATCCACCATGGTGGGGTGCAATAAAAGCGTTTCACAAATTATGATTTTCCATTCTCTAGGCAGCTCAGCTCTGCCTAACAGCTCTAATTTCCTAGACAAATAGTCCTCCCTCTCCTCTCCAGCTGCTCACAGGCGCCTCTCTGGGTATTCTTTTTAAAATCCCTCTCCTGGGGAATTTTTAAAAAAGCTTCTCGCACTTTTTCATGCGATTTTCATGGTTCCATCCATCTCCCCACTTTTTTGGTCAAGGCCTTCCTCCCAAATATCCCGTCCATACTACTGCTCAACTGTTGGTTGAGCTCCCAGCCTCCTGCCACTGTCACTGGGCCAATGGAAGCCAGTCCCTTGCCTCTTTGTTCTATTATTTTATGGCAAGATAATAAACTTCTACATTTTTGAAGTACTTTTCACTGACTTGATATCAAGTATTTTGATAATCACAAAGTGATCAAACACATGTTCTCTTTTTCCAGTTACATAATGAGATCAAATATTGATTAGCAGTGAGTAGATAGATGTATATTGTACACACACACACACCCACCCGACCATCCTCCTTTGGCCTATGGAGACCGTTACTCCAAAGGGCAGACACATTTGTGTTGACATTTCAGTCATCCAAGAAAGCTGCCAATTTCACTTCCTTTGAATATTTTCCTCCAGTTTTCAGGAAAGAGTTGGGGGAACTAGCTTGTCATGGATGGCATGAGCTGAGGGGATGGTAATTTTTCACAGTATTAATAAAAGTAGACATTGTTCCAGGCTAATAGTAAGCTGTAATCTAGAGTCATAACTGTAGAGGGCGCCCTTGACTTAATAATGACAGCATTGCCATTGTCACTCCAGGAAGCTGGGTGGTGACAGAGTATCCTTTTATTACTAAGTATTTTATGGGGAAAGAGATAAGGTGCCTTTTGGAATAGACAAGAAATCCATATTGTTTCTTATTACCTTTTATAACATGTTTTCTTAAGAATAAGCTCATTGTCTAATTCGTAGCCCCTGGTTACAATTTTGTTAAAAGTGCAGAAGCTTCCAACTGATGAGAATGAATCTCATCGATGTCTCATACCTTGTGTGGGTCCTGCCACTTGGTAATGGGTGCTTTGCGTGCTGGGAGTTGTGAGCGATCTTCCAAAAATGGCAAGTGAGGTGGGCACTCCTTTGCAGAAAAGCCTTCCGTGGGTTTCAATTTCATTTAGCATGAACTCCCCACTTCTTACTGTGCCCTACCAAGGCCTTCTAGGATATAGCTTCTTCCTACCCTTCAAGCTCTCTTTCTCTCTTCCTTCCCAGTGTCTGGGCCAAATCTGGGACAGCACATGGACCTTGCCAAGCGGGGCACACTCTGTGGCATCTGCATTTGCTCTTCCATCTGCACAGTGAGCTCTTCCGTGCATCTTCCAAAGGCTGGCTCCTTCCCATTTCTCAGTCCTCTGGTCATAGAAACCCCTTGGAGGGAACTTTTTTGACTACCTCATCTAAAATAGGCCCGGCCCCAGCCAGCTTTTCTTTTTTAATTAAAAATTTAATTGTGATATAATTCACATAAGATTTCACAAAACACCACATTCACCATTTAAAAGTGTACAATTCAATGGTTTTCGGTATATTCACAATATTGTACGGCCATCACCACTATCTAACTTCAGAACATTGCCATTGTCCCCAAAAGAAACCTCATACCATGAAGAAGTCAGGGCGCACCTCCCATTCTTCCCAGCCTCTGGCATCCACTCATCTACGTCTGTCTCTATGGAATTGCCTGTGCTGGGTATGACACACCCACTTCTTTTTAAATGTTAAAGCACCCTGTTTGTTTCCTTCCTGGCATGGATGTATTTGCTTATTTACTTGTTTACCATTTATTCTCACAGTCTATGAATAAGTCGCAGAGTTTCTTCACAATTCAGTCTGCCCAGCCTTAAAGTGAGCCCAGCCTTTCACCATAGGATCCAATCTATGTGGTGGTGCAACCACTTTTGGGGCTACCGTGGAAGAGACTCCTCTGTGGTAGCATGTCCTCCAAGAGCTCTTGAGGGCTCCATGTCTTTTGAAGGATTTTCTGCTTTTCACTTGCAACCCACAGAGCCATAACTGATTTAATCACCTTCTTCAGAGTACTGCGTGCATTTGTAGAAGACTCTTTAAGGCCTGGGCTCTTGCTGCAGCAATAAATACCAGTGACCTTTACAGAGCATGGGCCGTATGTCAGGCACAGGGATATGTGCTTCACTTGCATTTTTTTCCACTTGGTTTTATTACAGTCCTGTGAAATAGGTATAATTATTGCATCCCATTTTAAAGATGAGAGAATTGAGGTTAAGGGAATTGGCACATTTTACTCAGCTAGCTTGTGGCAGAGTGGAGACTGGAGTCCCAGCAGTTAGACCTCCAGGGCTCATGCTCTTAACTACTCTGCTCTTTCTTCAGCCTCTCAGACTTCAGTCAAGTGTTAGCACAAAGTGATGGTGTAATGTTTGTGTGCGGCATATGAATATTATTGCTTCTGGTAAGATTGTTCACAATGACATCATAGACAAAGAAATGTTTCCTTGAGTTCCTAGTATAGCAGCTGAGCAGCAGTTTTTGTTATATGGGATTCTTTTCTGCCCTTTAGTTTGGGAAGTGACCAGCAAGGTGTCCTGGGAATGCCGGGGGGCTGTGTAAGCCTTTGTGAATGGATGAAAGGAAGAGGCATGAGATGGCAGCTCATGCTTCCAGAGCAGATGGCCCTTGGAAGAACTTGGTTTCCTGCAGGAGGGTTGACTCCCAGGAGAACTACATCTCAACAGCTTAGGCATGTGTATTAGAGTTCTCTGGAGAAATATAACTAATACATGATACGTTTTTTATATATATATGTGTATATATAGTGTATATATGTATATATATGTGTATATATGTGTATATATGCATATATATGTATATATGTGTATATATATGTATATATATGTGTGTGTGTATATATATAAAGGGATTGATTTTTTAAAGAATTGGCTTATGTGATTACAGAAGCTGGAAGTCCCAAATCTATAGGGTGGACCAGTAGGCTAGATAACCTGGGAAGAGCCAGTGCTGTGGTTCAAGTCTGAAGGCTGTCTGCTGTAGGATTTATACTTGCTCAGGAAAGGTCAGTCTTTTGTTCCATTTAGGCCTTCAGCTGATTGAATGAGGCCCACCCATATTATGGAGGGTACTGTGCTTTACTCAAAGTCCACTCATTTAACGTAAATCTCACCCAAAACCATTTTCACAAAAACATCCAGAATAATGTTTGACCACATATCTGGGCTCTGTGGCCCAGCCGAGTTGATATAAACTTAACCATCAAGGTGAGGTACTCAGTGCTCAGGTCCAGTTCACCTAGGATCTAGGCTGGAAGGCAAGGAGGGCAGTGTTGGGAGGGCATTCTACCCTCCTACAAGGTGAGAGGAGTCTGGATCTCATCTACTGTAAGGGATGACCAGTCGGCTCTCCAAGGGTGGTTCTGGTGGAGAAAGATGTCTCTCAGTCATCTTGAGTTTGCCTGGAGACCAAGCACTTGTCAGAGACCCTGCTTTGGGTTGGTGGGTAGAAGAGCAGATGGTCTCTGCACTTTCTCACTGGGTGGATCTCAGGGACTAAGTGATTATTCACCCACAGAAGGCCCACTTGGTGCTGGCTTGAGCCATCTCTGGATTGTATTCATCCATTCAACAAATACCTGTTGGCTGTTTATTACATGCCAGGGCTCTTCTAAGTAGTGGGGATACAGCAGTGAACAGACAAAAATCTCTGTCCTCAAGAAATTTACATTCTGGGAGTGAGAAGAGACAGACATCTAAAGAAAATAAAGAAGTAAAGTAGTATATTGCAGACCAGATAGTGATAAGTGCCATGAGGAAAAATAAAGGTGAGGGGGGAAATGGGAATGCTGTGGTCAGTGGGGTGGGGGTTAACGGGGGTAGGGGTTAGGGGTGCTGGTGGCTTGTACTGTGACGTAGGGTGGTCAGGGAAGGCCTCCCTGTATAAAAGGTGCCTTTTGAGTGAAGAGCAAGTCATGAGGGTAACAGGAGGAAGGGAACTCCGGGCAGAGGGCACAGCAAGTGCAAAGCCTCTGAGGAAGGACTGCGCCTGCTGTGTCTGAGGACCCCAGAGGCCAGACGGCCTGGGACAGAGCAGGGAGGAGGAGCATGGGGGGAAGTGCAGTGAGAGAAGACAAGGACCAATAGGAGGCCAGAGGGAGTGGGGCCCCACCACTGTGAGGTCTGGCTTCTAATCTGAGAGATCTGGAAGCCAGTGGAGGGGTTTGTGTGGAGGAGTGACACGGTCTGGCTGCTCTGCTGGGACAGATGGTGGGGTGTGTGTGGGAGGGTGGCGGGGAGAGCCAGGCAGAATCAGGGAGACTCTTCCTGGAATCCAGGGGAGGGGAGAGATGGTGGTACCAGGGACCAGCGTGGTGGGGAGAAGTGGCCGGGTTCTAGATCTGCCTTGAAGTTCAGGCTGAAAGGATCTGCCGCCTAGAATGAGGATTCTGAAGTGTGTGTGTGTGTGTGTGTGTGTGTGTGTGTGTGTGTGTGTGTGTTGAACAGGGGAGGTTTAAAATTTACCTTCCCATCCAGCCCTCTCCTGCACAACCTCACGTCAAGGTTGGAAGGGGATGGTCTTTAGACTTTAGGATTTCTGCCCTCAACACGAATGTCTGAGAACTGCCTTTGGGGGCGGTTGGAGGAGGTGAAACCAATTTGATCATAATGGAAGAGAAAACCTCTCCATGGCCCAGGGTGGATTTACCTGATCACCCATCTTTCCCAGTCCTTGGTGCCCTGCAGACATCTGCGACCCAGTGGCCACTCAAAGGAAATGACCTCATGAGCGTGCATTTCAAGCCACACAGGATGGGTTGGAGTGCGACATTTGGCCAGTCGCTCTGGTTTACACCAAATCCAACAACTTGTGGCCTGCAGATCCTCAGTATAAATAGCTGGAAAAGCCTGACCTTGACAAGCTCATTTCTCATTCCTTTCTTGTTACAGGTAATAGAGCTGAAAATGTGGTTTTAATTATAGCACTAATGAAAACTGAAAATCCAGACAGACACTTGATGAACTCTGCTGCGCTTTATATTACATTTGTGCTAACTACAAAGTGCCCAGCTGGGTGTAACATGATCCCCTTTCCTCGAGCATCCGCCTGACTGAAGCTGTATAATTGATGTGTACTTTGGCAGGAGGTCAGCTTAAAGGGATTTTTTTTTTTTTAGATTTTTTTTTTAAACATCTTTAACGGTATTGTGGGGAAAGGAGTACGTTTATTACCTGGGCTGGGAGAACATTTCTCTGGGTTGCCTGACATGCCCCACCCCCATTCCAAACTTCTTCTAGAGCATTCCGTATAGCACCTTCAGGAGAAGCTCCAGGGCCAGAAATGAGCTGAGAGACTGACTTTAACTTGGAGCCCTGTAACTTTGTTGTCGGCCGGTGACTTTACCACACAGCCCTCCTCTCTCTTTTACCTGTCAGAAGGATGTGTTCAGAGTCTCTGGAAGGGACAGTTTCGGTAGCTGTGACATGGAGGCTGTGACCCATTGGCCTCGCGTGCTGGCCCTTGTGTGCTGCATGGCGTCTCTCCCCAGGCCGTGGGGCTCCTTACACGTAGAGGTGCTGAATAAAATACAGGACGCCCAGTTACATTTGAATTTCAGATAAACAGCAAATGCTTTTAAATTATTTTTGTTTATCTGGAATTCAAATGTAACTGGGCATCCTGTAGTTTTATTTTTGAATCTGGCAACCCAGCTCATAGAGTTTCTGTGGCTGGACAGGGTCTCTGAAGGGACTTAGGAAGAATTCCTGCCATGACTTAGAGACAATGTAAGGTTAACTCTGCTTTAGCTAGGCACAGACCTTCATCCACATCCCATCAGACTACCACATCGCTCTCTCACCCTGCTCCTTAGGCCGCACCCTGCATTCACTCCTGTGGTTCTAGATGATTGGAATTCATGGCACGGCCAACCTCAAAAACAATGAAAGGTTCTGTAAAGGCCCACTGGTGTCAGGTGTCTTTACCGGCTGGGTGGGTGGCCAAGTTACATAATCTCTTTCTTGTTTAGTTTATACTCTTTTTGTTTTTATTTACATTTTTGAATGGGTAATCTATTCCTATTACAGAGATTTCAATAAAACATGAAAGGTATACAGTAAGAAGTCTCCCTTTCCCTTTTCTTGTTCAGCCATCCAGTTCCTTCTCTTGTAGGCAACACATACTATTAGTTTATTATTTTTCCTTCTAGAGATATTTATGCATAGATACACAAATAAGTATATATCCTCCCTCTTCCTGATTTCTACACAACTGTCAGCATATTGGACCCACCGTGCTCACTGCAGTAAAAGCGTCTTCTTCATCTCCAATATCTTGGAGATCTTCTCATACCACAGCATAAAAAACTTATTATTTTTTTAATGGCTGCATTGTGTGGTCATATCATTATTTATTTATTTATTTGAGACAGGGTCTGGCTCTGTCACCCAGGCTGGAATGCAGTGGCATGATCTCAGCTCACTGCAGCCTTGACTTTCTAGGTTCAGGTAATCTTCCCACCTCGGCTTCCCCAGTAGCTGGGACTACTGGCATGTGCCACCACCCCTGGCTAATTTTTGTATTTTTTGTAGAGACGAGGTTTTGCTGTGTTGGCCAGGCTGGTCTTGAACTCCTGGGCTCAAGAAATCTGCCCACCTTGGCCTCCCAAAGTGCTGGGATTATAGGTATGGGCCACTGTGCCCAGCTCCATCATTTAATCAGCTTCCTTTTGATGAATGTTTATGTGGATTCCAATTGTTTACTGTTACACACAGCAATGCAGTACATGCATTATTTGTATTTATGTGAATGCCTTAGGTTAAATTCCTAGATATGGAGCCGTTGGGCCAGAGTACATGCATACATTTGTAGTTTGCCAAGTTGTTCTCCATGTTAGTTTCCCATAGCTGCTATAACAAATTACCACAAAGGCAGTGGCTTTAAACAGCACAAAATTATTATCTGACAATTCTGGTGGCCTAAAGTCCTCAAACCAAGATGTGGCAGGGCTGTGCTCCTTCTGGAGGCTCTAGGGGAGAATCCATTTCCTTGCCTTTTCCAGATTCTCGAAGCTACCTGCATTCCTTGGCTGGCGATCTCTTCCTCCATCTTTAAGCTCTTCCTCCATCTTTAAGGCCAGCTGTGTGGCATCTGCAAATCTCTCTTTCTCTGGCCACTGCTTCTGTTATCACAGCTCTGCTGGCTCTGACACTCCTGCCTCACTTGTATAAAGAGCACTATGATGATATTTGGCTCATCTGGATAATCCAGGACACTCTCCATTTCTAGATCTGCAACTTTAATCACTTACACAACGTTCCTTTTGCCATGTAAGGTAAATATAGTCACAGGTTACAGGGAGTAGCATGTGGACATCTTTGTGGGGTCATTATTCAGATGGCCACACTCTCCATAGAGTTTGTCCCAATTTAAACTCCCAACACAGCCCTAACTCGCAGAACATGCATTCAAAATTTCTGAATATTTACCAACCTGGGAGGTTAAACAAATGGCATCTCCATGTGAATTTTACATAGCATTTTTCCTTTTATGGGGATGGAGGACCTATTCTTTAAGAATCATCTCTTTTTTGCTTTCTTTTTGAATGTCTATTCAAATACTTGCTTATTTGTCTATCAGGTTGTCAGTTGGAAAGAGATTATATATTAGTGAGAGTAGGTGGTGTTTCTGAAAAACAGGTTGCACTTTTTTTTTTTTTTTTTTGCAGTTTTTCATTTGTTTTCACTTTGCTTTTAAAAGCTTTTTCACCATGTAAAAGGCTTTAGTTTTATGTAGTTGAATTTATCAAACTTATCTATGGCTTCTGGGTTTTGTGTCATAGTTACAATGACCTTCTCCATCTCAAGGTAATAAAAGAAACAGTTTCTTTTTAAATTTAAGTAAACAGAAAACATACAGTCTTTTTTGAAGAGGTAGAAAATACAGATTGACAATAAAAAAGAAAAGCCACCTAAAACATATACAGTATTCTGTGGTATATTTTATGTAAGAGGGGCCTACAACGTTACACTTTGTTTGAATGTGGGGGCAAGGCAGTGGGTCGCTGAAGCTGGCCCACATTCAAGGGTAGTTGAGGCTATTGTGAGCATCTCTTCCCAACACCATGTTTGGTAACATCAATTTGGGAGTTTGAAATTAATCCTGTTGAGGGCGTTTACAGTATAGAAGTTGGCAGAAGCTACAAATCAGAGCTTTTTTCCCTAGCGAACTAGTTGTTAAACATTTACCAGCACACCACTAGGGCTAGAGAACTTATTTTCAAAGCTTTTTTTATTTAAAAAAATCCAATAACTCAGTTTACTTAGGGTTTTTTTTTTTTTTTTTTGTCTGAGAATAACTGAATGGCTATTGGTGGGACTAATAGGGATTGTGTGTGGGTAGCTTTAGATTAGTGGTGCTTCTGTGCATGAGTGTGTGCAAACACACACATTTACTAGAAGATCACGTGGTGCATTAAGTCTGATGACCTGTTTTTTTGTCTCTTTAATGGTATTGTAGCCATCTTTCTACCTCGATAAATATTTATCCGAATCATTATTTTAATGGTTGCATTTTATGCTGCAAAATGATTTATTGCATTTCGACCAATCCCCTGTTGAGACACTTACGAAACTTCTGTATGTTTCGGTTTCCCCCTCCAGTTGCTAGATGAGGCTATTCAGTTCTTCTCAAGGATGTTGGGATTATCAGTGAGAAAACTTTCAAGGAGTGCTGTGATACCCTCAGATATGTGAGATCTTTCCAGTGTTGGCATCACTCTTCTAACTACCCCCAACTGGGCAGGCCTTTTGGTATAACTAGCTCAGATCCCTTAGAAACATAAATTCTGGAGCTATCTGTGTAGCAACAGCAGCTCAGGAAGAGCTGAGCTAAATAATGCTAGCACTAAAGATGTGGATCCCAAAACACAGAAGCCCTGCCATGAGACAGACAGGGAAGGTGACAATTAAGCCATAGATAACAAGATGAGGACAAATTCCATCAACTCACTGTGAAGTTTCAGACAGGCCAGCAGGAATGGAGGATTCAGGGTGGGGGATAATTAGAGAAGATATTTTTGGGCTAAGAGACAAAGTGGAAATGACATTCCTAGTTAGCATGGACTAAAATAGTGCCACACGATAATTCTTTCTCAGATTATCTTTTTTTTTTTTTTTTTTTGATCTTGCTCTGTCACCCAGGCTGCAGTGTAGTGGTGTGATCATAGCTCACTGCAGCCACAAACTCCTGGGCTCCAGTAATCTTCCTGCCTCAGTCTCCCAAGTCGCTGGGACTACTGGTGCATGCCACCATGACTGGCTGTTTATCATTATTATTATTTTTTTTCGCAGAGACAGAGTTTCTTTATGTTGCTTAGGCTGGTTTTGAACTCTGGCCTCAAGTGACCCTCCTGCCTTGGCCTCCCAAAGTTCTGGGATTATGGGTGTGAGCTGCTGTGCCTGGACTGAATATCTTCAATTCTGTGTTTTGGAGAATTTAAGAGAAATATGAGAAAGGAATGAGTAGACTGATTTTAGTGAGGAAGAAATTGGACATTTTGTAAGTTCATAAACATCTTTGAACAACCACTTTGCCAGGCATCAGTTTGATTTTGTTATATCCAGAACCACTGGCTACTGGTGATGCTTTTGATGATGAAATACAGTATTACCGCATTCAATTTAGTCCACAGAGTTATGCTGTGATGTTATTTGAATAATGTAATTGCCCTTAGTGGGATTCCCATCTACTAAAGGGAGGAAGGTGCTCTGAACATTTTCAACAAGTGCTAAGAAAGATTATTAATATGTAAATTTTAAATTAGTGCCTACACTAAAGGTTTGAAAATACTCTTTTGGTGTTTCCTTGACCTTAAGGACAAACAGGCACTACCAAGGTGAAATACCATAATCTACTCTGGTTTTTGATTTCTTAAGACATGTTGTTGCCACTGGAAGGCAGTGTTGCTTAGCCACCGTGTGCATCCAAGACATTGGGCAGATCTAAAGGTTTGTCCTGAATTCACAAAGAATCCTACTGAGCTAAAGAAGCGGTTTTCTGTATGCCTCTTTTCAGAATCTGGCAAAGATCACAGGCTGCTTATGGATGCACCTTGCTTGTTGGGTGTTTCCTTTAAGCAGGAGTGTTGACTTTAATTACGTGAAATCAGCCTGTATGTGCTAAGCTGGTGAGCCTTGATTCCCTTTGGTCTCCACCTTTCTCAGTTGTGAAATGGCACCATCAGTCCTCGAAACCTAACAGCATAATGCAAACACAACACAACACAGCAATCAAACGAACAATGGCAGGGTTTCCATATAGTCACAGAAAAACTGACCAGTTGATCAACGAATTATAGAGGTATTCTTTCAGAAATCTCACTTTGACTATTGACTCTCATTAGACAAAATTATTTCATGATTATCCTAGTTTTTTTTTTTTTCCTATCACCTACTGTACTCAGTAGAATTCTAGGTAGATCATGAGTTTTCTCAAAGAAAACCGATTTAACAATTAAACAAATATTCTTCCTGCATTTTTTTCTCATCAACAAATCTTCAGGTAGGGTTTTGATTTAGAAGCACACTTCGGGATGCAAATTAGGGAGTACTCTCTGTTGTTTTTTTAATAGTATACGTCTCCCCTTTAGACTGTTTAAATAGTAACCTTTATCTTTGTACAGTGGATTCAAAATTTAAAGCCTTTGAATGTATTTTCTCATTGAATTCTCCTAACAGTCTGTGAATTTGGTAAAGGGAGGAATCATGATTTCTATTTTGATGCTCAGGAAACAAGTTCAGGTTGAGTGAAGCTCCCAAAGCCAATTAATCAACTTCTGGTTTTAAACTGGGCTTTCCCTCTTCTTTGTATACACTATGTATGAACAAAGGCCCCTTCGTGACACAGGCTGTGGTGAGAAGGCTGGAATTATATAGGCTTTTATTCATGGCATATTTTTGTCCCATCTTTCTTCCTTCAGTTCATAGACAAGCTTACCTCATTTTGGTTTTGTCAATGAATGGTCAGCACAGCATCATTTTTCATGGACTTACGGTGAATAAGGGGCTCCCTACGTTAAAAGCTTTTCTGCTTCTTAGGGGGCTTTATTCTAAGGAGTGTTTCTGCAGAGATGTCTTTTACCTGAAAGACTGTGGATCACTTTTCAAACGCGGAATTGTCTTATCTGAAATACATTTCTACCTGTGCTGAAAGACACAGGCATAATCAATGCCTTGATCATAGGAACAATCTTTATCAAAAGTGCCTTAGATCCTGAAGAGCCTAAGGGTAAGAGAGAGAGCGGCCCTTTGCTGGTGTCAGAATGTGGGCAGGAGCTCAGCTCCCTTGTGGACTCGGCTCGATGGAAGGTTTCAGCAAACGCTTTGGAATCCCTCTAATCCCTTCCGTGTTTTCAGCATCAAGTAATTAACATATTTCTAGATGCAGGTCGCTTTAGTTCAATTGTTGCCTTTATATCCTGCAGCGGCTTAGTTTTAGTGTCATTTTAAAAACTGAAAGCTGCAGTGTACCAGGTAGTGAATTAGTTAATGAGGATTCTTTTGTCTATTATACTGGCTATCAATATGGATTGAAAGTTAAATTCGCCTTCCTCATTGCCCTTCAGCAAAGTTCATGAATGAGGAATAGTCCCTCAGAAGCTGCTTAAAAAATCAAAGTCAGACTTACTATTAATAGCAGTATTCAGACATAGTTGGTAAGACCTATAAGGTAGGGTCCTTTATCCTTGACTAATGCAGCTCAGAGCTAGGAGTTTTGAGAAGACTAGATAGATGGATCACAGCTGACATTCTTCTTTTTGTGTTAATGTTGTACCATGCCAGTGAAGTCTCTCACATTGTGCCTATATAATTTAATAATATATCACACACATATAACTTTTAATTTAAAATTTTAATTTTTCTCTTTTTTGAGGCAGGGTCTGACTGTCGCCCAGGCTGGAGTGCAGTGGCACGATCATGGCTCAAGTGATCCTCCACCTTAGCCTCCCAAGTAGTTGGGCCAACAGGTGTGCACCACCACACCCAGCTATATTTAAAAAAAAAAAATTTTGTGGAGACATGATCTCAAAAGTTTCCCAGGCTGTTCTCAAACTCCTGGGCTCAAGTGATCCTCCCACCTTGGCCTCCTGAAGTGCTGGGATTACAGGCATGAGTCCCTGCACTCGGCCTTAAGATATTTTTGATTAAGGGTTTTACTGAGATAGTTTTAGATTTACAAGCAGTTATAAGAAATAGTACAGAGATGTATTAGTCCATTTTCATGCTGCTAGTAGAGACATACCCAAGACTGGGTAATTTATAAAGGAAAGAGGTTTAATTGACTCACGGTTCTACATGGCTAGGGAGGCCTCACAATCATGGTGGGAGATGAAGGAAGAGCAAAAAGATGTCTTACATGGTGGCTGGCAGAGAGAGAATTTGTGCAGGGGACTCCCCTTTATAAAACCATCAGATCTCATGAGATTTATTCACTATCATGAGAACAGCACAGGAAAGACCTACTATCATGATTCAATTACCTCCCATGGGGTCCCACCCATGAAACATGGGAATTACAGGAACTACGATTAAAGATTTGGGTGGGGACACAGCCAAATCATATCGAGAGAGATACCACATAATCTTTGCCAGTTTCCCTCAGTGGTAGCATTTTGCAAAAAACTACAGTATAATATCATAACCAGGGTATTAACAATAATACAGTCCACCGATCTTGTTCGGATTTCCCCGGTTTTATTTGTGCTCACCTGTGTGTGTGCATATGTGCATGCATATGTGTTCATGTGCTTAGTTCTGTACAATCTTCTCATGTGTGTTCATGTTTCACCACTACGTCTAGACCCTGAACAGTTCCATCACTGCAAGGATCCCTCACGTTGCTCTTCTATAGCCACACCCACCTCTATCCTGCCCATGGCCTCACCTTTCCTTAACTCCTGCCACTACTAATCTGTCCTCCATTCCTAAAATTTTGTCACTTCACAAATGTTGTATAAATGAAATCATGCACTATGTAATCTTTTAGGATTAGCTTTTTTTTTTTGGACTCAGCATAATCCCTGGATAGTCATTCCAGTTATTATGCCTATCAATAGTCTGCTCCTTTTTATTGCTGAGTCATATTCCATGGTATTAATGTACCACAGTTTGTTTAATCATTTACCCATTGAAGGACATTTATGTTGTTTCCAGTTTTGGGCTATTATGAATAAAGCTGCTACGAGTATTCATGTACAGGTTTAGCATGAACATAGTTTTCATATATCTAAAATAAATGCCCAACGCATATATCATTTTAAAGAATAAAAGGAGTAGAATTTTTATGCTACTTTCCAGAAGTTATATTCTTCTAAAAGATGACTCATTTCAGCTTGTGTAGAGACTCCATACTTGTAAACACCGTGAATATTTATTATTTCCATCTTGTCCTAGGTAAACAGGTTTTTTGCATGAAAATAATTTGGATTTCAGTCAGTTCATTATGTGGCTATTTCATGGGGCGATGAGGTATTAGTAATTAAAAAAGAAAAAGGATGCACAGGCAGAGTTATCACCTCCTGCTTTGCCTTGCCACCTCTAAACTCTGCCAGTTATATGAAGTCCCTCTGTGGCTGTCATAGTACATTGTGGTCATTTGTTTTCACACCACACTCCCCACCCTGGTGGTCTCTCAATTCCTTGAGAGCAGGGATCCTGTCTTAATTATCTCTTTTTTTTGTTTTTTTTTGAGACGGAGTCTTGCTCTGTCGCCCAGGCTGGAGTGCAGTGGCGCAATCTCCGCTCACTGCAAGCTCCGCCTCCCAGGTTCACGCCATTCTCCTGCCTCAGCCTCTCCGAGTAGCTGGGGCTACAGGCGCCCGCCACCTCGCCCGGCTAATTTTTTGTATTTTTAGTAGAGACGGGGTTTCACTGTGGTCTCGATCTCCTGACCTCGTGATCCGCCCGCCTCGGCCTCCCAAAGTGCTGGGATTACAAGTGTGAGCCACCGCGCCCGGCCAATTATCTCAGTAATGCAGAGTAGATTCCTAAAAAATGTTTCCTAAAGAATGCATTCCCTTTGTGCATAGGATATTTTGTAAGTCATCTAATATATTTAATTTTCATTGAACTCATTTGATTAGAAATAGGAAAAATGTACCTTAATATTTTCCAATTATGTTATTATGATCTTATATATGAGAAAGAATTCCTGATTAAGACCATGCTTCATAGAAAATTGGAGAGTAGTTTAATATGTGTTAGGATGAAGGGAGTTTATTAAGGATGGAAGTGATATAATCTAGTACTTCACCTGAGATAAACTAGATTGAAAATTCAACTTTTCCCCGTGTAACGTCAAAAAATGACTTAATCCAACAGTAAGCCCAAACCTGCATTTTGTAGTGTGATTAGTATATGTGTGAATGTAAAAATTCTCTACATTTTGACAGTTGAAAGATATTTAATGTCATTTTAATTCAGGCTTATACAAGGGAGGATTTCAGCAACACTCTTTGGAAGCCATAGCTATCACAACAGAAAGAGTATCAGAAGTCTAGGTAATTTTATTTTTAACATCAGTGGTTTGAGTTTGGTATTTGATTTTGAACTTCATGGTGAATGTGACATTCCTGGTATTACTACCGTAGCCTTTGTATATTACATTGCTTTGGTCCACAATCAAGATGGTAAAGCTCAACAGTCCTGGAGCCCACAGTTAGGCTTTATTCATAGAAATTAATTCAACTTTAAAATACCTATATGGTAAAGAAAATATATATATATATATATTTTGAGACAGAGTCTCGCTGTCTCCCAGGCTGGAGTGCAGTGGCGCGATCTCGGCTCACTGCAGGCTCCGCCCCCCGGGGTTCACGCCATTCTCCTGCCTCAGCCTCCCGAGTAGCTGGGACTACAGGCTCCCGCCACCTCGCCCGGCTAATTTTTTTTTTTGTATTTTTAGTAGAGACTGGGTTTCACTGTGTTAGCCAGGATGTTCTCCATCTCCTGACCTCGTGATCTGCCCGCCTCGGCCTCCCAAAGTGCTGGGATTACAGACGTGAGCCACCGCGCCCGGCCGGTAAAGAAAATATTTACAAAGACCAATGAAGTGTGCACATAATTATATACCAATTTTTAAATTATAAATTTGAACTTCTTTTATAAATCTTTTATAGGAATTTTTAAAGGTAACAATATCCAATAATTGTCTTATGATCTCTCCTTTTGCAACCTCTCCTAGGGCGCTACACAGATATATAAAGCTGCCAAATGGCATGTTGAAACAATGAAAAAATTAGTGTTTGAATAATATGAAAATTTAATTTTCTGAAGTAGCCCATACAATCTTATGTGATCTGATATAAAAGTTGTCCTTTCCTTTCAAATTTTGACAAATTTTGTATCAAGGAGTTTTTGGACATTTTCTTCCTGGGAAGACTAGAAAAAATTAGAAACTCTTCCATTCTTGACATCCTTTCTATTATATTTTGGAGAGTTTACATTGGTAGGCTAATATGTGATATTATTTAAGAAGCAACAGCAATTTATAGTTTGGCTGAAGCCAGTTCTTGTAATAATGACAGGCACGATTCAGCACTAATCCATGGGGATCTATGCAACATGGCAAACAATACACTTTCCAAGACGTGTTTGAATTATGAATCCAGTGGTGGGCGGTCTCTAAGTTTTGTGCAGAATAGCTTTGGTGTGAGTTGATGGAGCATTTTGTACCTGGGATTCAGAACTTTTATGAAGGCCAATACCCTGAAACTCATTCAAGCAATAAATTCACTTGTCTTTGAGTTTACAAGGCAATAAACAGTGAAGGCCTTTGACCTTAACATTTACTGAATACATTTGCAGCAGTTGTGTTTATTGACAACTATTTATAGGGAAGCATTGGGCACTGAATTTCCTAAGGGCCAGGGGATGGGGGGGCGGTTAGGGTAACCAATTTTGCAGGTCTTTTTTTAAAAATAAAAATTCTTAATTTAATTTTCAGCTATTTGGCAAATTTTTAGTTTTAGAGTTAGGCTTTGATTCTGTGTATAAATCATGCTTTGAGTATTTCTTTCATTGTGATAAAAGCTTGATTAGGTTAGGTATTTTTAAAGAAGACTCATAGGGAGAGGCTAACATTGGAATAAATGCTTTCCCATTAAATTCATCTCTACACTTTGAAAGTAGGACAGACGAGAATGGTAAAAGGATTTAAAGTTAGTATTATTTTTTTTCCCATGGGTTTATTGTATGTGGTGAAGTAAATGACTTCCCTTCCATATGAGCATACAGTTGTAAGGACTGGTAATATGATGTCTCTGAAAGATGTTGGAAGAATTTATTAATCCCAAGCACATTGTGCATTTTGAGTTTCATGGATTAAGCACATAAAAGTAAAATAGGGATATTTATTATTGAAATAATTGCTGTCAGGCCGGGCGCGGTGGCTCACGCTTGTAATCCCAGCACTTTGGGAGGCCGAGGCAGGCGGATCACGAGGTCGGGAGATCGAGACCACGGTGAAACCCCGTCTCTACTAAAAAAATACAAAAAATTAGCCGGATGTGGTGGCGGGCGCCTGTAGTCCCAGCTACTCGGAGAGGCTGAGGCAGGAGAATGGCTTGAACCCGGGAGGCGGAGCTTGCAGTGAGCCGAGATCGCGCCACTGCACTCCAGCCTGGGCGACAGAGCGAGACTCCGTCTCAAAAAAAAAAAAAAAAAAAAAAAAAAAGAAATAATTGCTGTCATGGAACAGGTAGCCTTCTGCTCTTTGCTCTTCCTGAAAGTTGGGAGGGATCACCATTGTTCCACATTGCAGATGGGAACCTAGGCCATGGTAATCAGTTTTGTTTTGGTTGGAGGGTGAGTCTGTGGTGATGGCTGAATTAGGAAAGATGTAACAGGGCATGAAGCAACAGTAACGGGAAGGGCCACTTTTACTCAAGGTGATGCTTCCAAGTCAAGTTTTACTATAGATTCAAACCGCAGTTACTTCCCACCACGAGGGAAACCCTTCTGGTGACTCTATTTGAACATGCTTGAAATAGAAATTCCGTGCTGGTTTCGGTGGAGCTCAAGCTTTGGAGAACAAGATGTGCTGATCATTATCTTAACATCTGATAATGGTGGGAGTACCTGGGGGAGTAGTTAACAGAATCCATCCTTCTAGATTCCATGGTAACATTGACACCACACTCTCAGTAGAGGAATTCTGCAAAAACTGCCTTTGGCAGCCTTGCAGTTAGCTTAAAATACTTCAGCTCACAAAGTTCTTCACAAGCTTTCTTAGCACAGAAGGAGTAAACTGCAAATGAAGTATGTGTTTTTTTGTCTAATAAAAAGTGCTATCACTTTTTATTAGATACTATGTATCTGTGGCCCAACTCTATTGAGTCCTGGTCTGTATTTTTGCTTATTGACTTGCATCTGGGCTTGCTTACATGTCTGTTTCAACAGGTTGTGAATATAAAGGCTGTTGCATTTGCTGGTTGAGGGGATGGCATCTGATTTGGTTGGTTTAGCTAGGTAAATCTGGTGTTACGGTGTTAGTGGCTAAAGTTCTAGTTAGCCCTGCCTAGAGAAAAAAAAACATGTTTCAATTGCATTGAAATGGAAATTTGTGAAAGAAATGACCATATTTCTTTCACAAAATATGGTCATTGTTCTGGGGGAGTGGAGGGACAGTGTGGGTGACTCTGGCCAATTCATTGATTAAACCCAGCAAAGTCCAGGGTAGATACTGCTGTTGGAAATCAGTTGGTGAGATTAACTGACAATAGCTGGAATCATGCATCTTACAGAATTAAGAGTTTTGCATTATTCTTTTCATAATGATCAGACGCTTGTCAAGTGTTTCCCCATAGTCATATTCAGCATGACATTTCAGTATGGTCTTCTCACATTGAAGTTAATTTCATCTTAATTTAGCCATTTGCTGGTGTGCTTCTGGCCTGTAATTGAAGACAACACTCCACACAAAGTTATGGGGTTGTGTGGTGATATTAGCTGGGCAAAGCAAGTGGCTGCTTTCTAAGGTTATCCTGTGTAATGCCTTTTTCCAGTTCAAGAGCATATCTTGTTTTAAACAACTTTTTGAAAGGCAGCCAAAGAAAAGTTTGGCTCTGATATGCCCTTACCCGTCCTGTTTATGGGATACAGTGTTCCATTTCTTGGAAGAAGATGATAAAGTGAAGCTGGATTTCGGAGGTGCACAGGAATATGTGTTCGTGTATTTAAATTCCACGTGTAAGAGGAAAGCCCAAAGGAAAAGAATAAAATAGAAAAACATTACAATAGGAAGATGGATTACTATGTTACACTTAGTTACAGGTACCAAAGTAGGAGTGAAGTTCTAATCTTTTTTCATGAAAAGAGTACATTAGGAACACCTAATGGTGATGAATTGACATTACTTTGGATGGATTGAAGTTGGGGCAAGAACATGAGAAATGGCATGGATTTGGAGGAATTTTATTTTCTTTCCTGTTCATTCTTATTAAACATAAAGGCAAACAAAATTTTCTTGAAGGTCAGAATTGTTTTTATGATTCAGCTGATCTCACATGTTAACTTTGGGACACTCACCTAGAAAAACGGGAAGCTTAACTCTCTGACAAAACTAGGAATTCCCTGAAATAACTAGAAACTTCCCAGAAAGTGGTGCACTCAGCCTTGTGTCGAAAACAAACAAACAAACAAAAAATTCCACAGGCTGCGGAAACCTGTTTGTTAAGCAGCGAAGGGAAGTGCCGTTGGCCAGACAGTCTAAACACAGGAATGTCAGGCAGGAGATCAGATCTGCAATCGGAAGGGGAGAAGAGGCTGATAAGGCCCCCAAGAAAGCAGGTCAGTCACCAAAACTGGTTTCAGAGGTAAAGTGAGGAGGGCCAGGATGTTTGTGATACAATCACATTGTGCTGCTAAATTCTGGCACACACTGCAGGAGCTGATACTAAGAGGCACTATTTAAATAATGCAGTATGTGCAAATGTGGAACCCCCCCAATTGTGCTTATGTATGACATGAAATACGTTATATTTAATGTGAAACAATCTTACTGGGAAGTAGTCTTCCTCCTTCTCAACAGGGCATCTTCTGTAGTCAGTGCCATTGAGCAACATGTTAGTTGTATAACTAGGGTTACAGATGATCTGTGTGTGTGTGTGTGTGTTTTTTTTTTTTTTTTTTTTTTAGACAGGGCCTCATTCTGTCACCCAGGCCGGAGTGCAGTGGTGTGATCATGGCTCACTGCAGCCTTGACCTCCTGGGCTCAAGTAATTCTCCCACCTCAGCCTCCTGAGTAGCTGGGAGCACAGGCACCACCACGTCTTGACTAATTTTTAAAATTTTCTGTAGAGACAGGGTTTTACCATGTTCTCGAACTCCTGGGCTCAAAAGATCCACCCACTTTGGCCTTCCAAAGTGCTGCGATTACAGGCATGAGCCACTGCACTCGGCCGACAATCCGTGTTTTGAACTCTGGATCTGTGAGGCTCATTTCCATATATTAATAGGGAGATCATTTTTGTGCAATGAGGATTTTATATGGCGTTACTTACTTTTCCTCCAAATGTAGACTTACTTCAATTAGGCTCAAGACAAAACACTTTCATGCCTCTCTTTCTATTTTTGGTTTCTTGAAGTATAACCTTTCTGGAGAAGATGGCAACTTTGAACATTTTCTGTGCATTTGTGAGTTTCTAGGATTTCAATTTATGGTACCAATTCCTACCCTGAAACACTGGAACTTGTGGTCATAATGATAAGCAGTGAAAATAGAGTTTCAAAATGTACCCCAGGTAACCGTGAGAGTGAGCCTCGTTGGGGATGCTGTGCAGGTAACCATGTGAGTGAGCCTCGTTGGGGACGCTGTGCAGGTAGCCTTGTGAGTGAGCCTCTTTGGGGATGCTGTGCAGGTAGCCTTGTGAGTGAGCCTCGTTGGGGATGCTGTGCAGGTAGACTTGTGAGTGAGCCTCTTTGGGAATACTATGCAGCTGAACATTTTTGAACTCTTGCTTCATCACTTCCAATTCTGCCCTTGGAGGGCAGAGATATGCAAAAGCACATGCTGGGGATTTAAAGTAAGCTAAACTGTATTCCAAGGTGTTCTGAAGCTTGTTTTCAGCCAGTGTAAGCGTGGTGTTCTTGACGGGGGAAGTGTTCAGGTGTCCACATGTGGAAGACGAACATTGCTGCTAAGTGAGAATTGTCAGTAAGTGGAAATCAGAAGTGGAATACCCTTAGCTTTCCTTCTTGTTCAACATTAATCTCAGGACTACATTTATAGGCTGATACCAGATGTGCTTGATTCCAAGGCTGAGTTTTCAGAGGTGACACGTGGTGTTTACTTCCGCATAAAAAAGGTCAAATTGTGTTATAGATCGAAGGGCAAATGTCTGACTATCCCATGGGAGTGCCTGATAGATGGGTTGCAATTTGGCCCAAAAGCTGGAGGAGAGAGTGCTTACTTACCCACTGGAGTAGGGAAAAGATGTCATTCTCCATGGCTGCGGTAGAGGTCGCAGCTCGAAAGGAAAGAGCTACTTAGAGAATGTGAAATAGGAGCTTTTAACTTGGTGTCTGCCAGGGTCATTCCCCTTGGTGCACCACTCTAAGCTGCTGGCTGACTCTTGGTGTTGTTATTCTGCAGCTATGGTATTTGGTGAGCTCTGCTTTTAGGAACACTTAATTAGTTTGACCTGCCCCACTGCTTCTTACATGAGGGGAAGCATTCCAGGGATAGAGCTTGAGATCAGTGCTTCTCCAACTTGAGAAATGCATGGACATCTTTTAAAGGGACAACATTGTCTTTGTGCATTCTGCTATTGACTAACATCCTTTTTATTATTATACTATATATGCACATCAAGTTTAGATATACATTCCTTATGCTTACAAAACCAGTACTATTCAAAATAATAATATTCATCAAATAGAGTGGATGATATCATTTTGCTAAATCCCAAATGACTGGCTAAGAGTAGAAGCACAAATTTGAAGCTGAACCCTATGTTTAATTTGTATTAAATTAAAGGATTTAACTTCAGTGGTGCTAGTTCAGAAAATTTCTGTACATGCAAGTAAGTTATGAGAAAAAGATGAATAACTTCAGGGCTTTGTTTAATAGTTTAAAAATTTCAGGCTTCATATGAAAGCCAAGTTTTGCTGGAAATCAGTTTTTCAATGCCAATCTGAATGAGGCATCAGTTAATGATGGGAAGGTGTCTTCTGCACTAGAAGGTACGATTAGCATTGAAATGCATTGAAATCTGCATCAAATGAGTATTTTATTCAATGCTTATTTGAATTGGGTCTAGAAATTTTTTTGTTGGTTATTTCCTATCATACTTTGCACATAGTGATGTACAAAGGTGGGGCCACTCAACACATTAGCTCACACTATAAGCAGAATACAGACTGTTGTAGCAAAAGTCCTTTTGAGCGCTGCATGCCTATGTTACTATGAGCCTTGCGATGACTTTATTCCTCCACCAGTGTGTTTAAATGTGAAGTACCTTGAGATTGCCACATGTGGAGCACGTGCCAAGGGAAGGCAGAAGCAGATGCCAGGCATGGCAATTCCAGACCTGGGCTCAGTTGTAAGACACTAGCAAGGTGATTCAGAATCTGCTTATGTTACACATCTGAGATTGTTGTCATGGGAAAAAAATAAAAGTTCTAATGGAGCACGGTAGCCAACAGGTGGAAACAACTCACGTGTTCATCAATGGATGGATAAGGAAACTGTGGTATATACATGCGCGCGCGTGCATGCACACACACTGACACACACACACACGCGCAAATATAATTTAGTCTTAAAAAGGAAGGCAATCCTGACAAGTTACAACATAGATGATCTTTGAAAATTTCATGCTAAGTGAAATAAGCCAGTCACAAAAAGACAAATATTGTATGATTCTACTTATAGAAGGTACCTAGGGGTGGCCAAAATCATGGAAACAGAAAATAGGATGATAGTTTCCCAGGGCTGAGGGACAGGGTAGGGTATGGGAGTTGGTGTTTATGGATAGAGTTTCAGCTGGGGGGGAGATGAGAAAGTTCTGGAGACAGGTGGTAGTGATGGTTGCAAAACAATTTGAATGTACTTAAGTGTCGCTAAATTTTATTTAGAATTGGTTAAAATAGTACATTTTATGTTGTATATTTTACCACAATAAAAAACTGTAACAGAGGAATTTCAGATTCCCAGGAATACTTCACTCTGAGAAACTGCTTTGACCTGTGGATGTCCCAGCATGGGCCAGGACGCCAGGACCAGGCCACTGTCCTTGGTGAGATGAGGAAAAAACAGACCAGTGTCCTAGCTTCTCCTAAAGCTAAGGTTTATTCTGGGTTTATCTTTATGTCGATCCTTTTCTGGAGAGTGGAGCCTTAAAATCTTCTTCCTTTTGTGAAATGAAGAGAGAAGAAGCAGTTGATTTTTTTTTTTAATGTATCTATTTGGCAAAATAAGTAGTTGGGAATGCCATGTTGCTACCCTCAAAATAAGCTTTTGAAGCTTATTTTAAAAAATGGATTAGTGAAACCCAGAAGTATGGGAACTGCTGCTTTTTAAAACTGGCATGTGGTCCTGTTATTTCTTCCCATTTTGATGGCTACACTTACTCAAGGTGCGTTGAACAAGAGAAAAATTATAGCTTAGCATTCTAGAGCCAGATTCCACCATCTCCCTCAGCGGCCTTTGCAAAACATAAGGAACTACACAGATGTAAGCTGTTGCTAACTCTCTTTCAGTATTTATTGAACACCTATGGCAGGCTCGGGGAACAAAGATGAATAAGGTTTGGTCCCTGCCCTGGAGGAGCCCGTGGCTCGGCAGGGGAGGCAGTCACATCAACAACCAACTCTAACATAATGTGATAAATTCTGTCATAAAGAGATGGACAAAGTGCTATGGGGAGCACGAAGGTGGGGGTAGTAAAACCGAAACTTTATCCCAATGTTTTACAACTTTTATAGTAAGGAAATATATTGTCTAAGACTTGAAGTCAAACCCTTTTGGCTGAGACGTGGGCCCATTTCCCCTCATTTTGACCTCAGATTAGAAAATGATCTTCACAGCAGGATGTGGGCAGCAGTGGATTGGGAATTCAGGGTTAGGATCTGTGGCAGAAGGCACATTTGAGGAACATGGCATTTATCAAACCTTGACCATGTCAGAGGGAAGAGTTAGGGGCTCATGAGCTGGGTGAATCAGACAAGACCCAGGGTGGCCCAGATTTCAGAGGACAGAGGAAGGCAGGAGGGCTACATGCCCGGCCCCTACAAAGACCCCAAGTGGCACAAGGGCAGGAGGGCAGCTGTGGTACAGTATTAAGAACTGATTAGTCACTGAAATGAAGGGAATGACTGATAGAAAAAAATAACAATAGGCATTGTTTATTGAAGGCATAGTGTGCTCTAGGCACTGTGCTGATATCCGTTCTTTCATTTAATACTCACAACAATGCTGGGGGTATTAATACTTTTCTTATTCCCATTTTGTAGATGAGATAACTCAGACTTAACAAGGTTACTAACTTACCCCAAATAACTTAAATAGAATGTGCTAGAGGTAGAGCTAGGGCTTGACCTTAGGACTGCAGGACCCTAAAACCCATCTCCTCCAATCCAACCTCATACCAGTTCCAGCACAATCCCAGCTTCCAGATGAGTATCTCCATCTGAATATTCCACCAGATCTCAAATTTAATGTGTGAAAGTGAAAATCATGTCTCTTCTGCTCACTCCAGTTAGTAACCACATTTCTCTTCTGTCAGACTTAAGATCTTAGCTTGTTCTTTTCTCTTCTCCTTTTTGCTTGCCACATCCAGAAGGTTACCTAGCTGTGTTGGCATCCAACCCAAACTTTCCATTCCCACTGCCATGGCAGCAGTTCAGCCCCATGCTGCCTCCCACCTGCTATTTTGTCCCGTGGCTACTAGTCCCCACTGTCTCTAATGGATAAGGACTCTGCTGCCAGATAAAGCCTCATTTAAAGCTCAGCTCTGATTACCTCATTCTCTGCTCAATTGAATATAATATGAATAATAACAATGACTTTCTTCCTATGGACTCAGAAGAATGTTTGGACTGCCTAGTTTGTCATCCGAGGTCTTTAACAGTATTCTTCAGCCTAACTTTCCAGTGTTAAATTGCATTAAGTTCCCCCCTTGTGTTCTTTTATTCTAAGCAAACTGTCCTTGAACGTGCTTTGTGACATCTGTGCCTTTATTCATGTGGTACTGATTGCTTGAAATGTGTTCTCCATCACCTCCACCAGCTGACATCCTAACAGTTGTTTAAGATCAGTTTCAAGCGCCACTTCTCTGAAGACTTCTCTCCTTACCCTTGTTGGAAGCAACCTCTCTTTGCTTAGGATGCCAGTGGCACTTTGTACCATGTAAGGCAATGGTCCCGTGCTGCCCCATACCTTCATATATGCTTGCCTTAACTGCCCCGTTAGACTTTGACCTCCTGAAGACAGGGATATTGTCTTACTCATATTTAGGTTCTCCGTAGGCCCTCACTTGGGGAATTCAGACATGTATTCATTGAAGGCACGAATGGAGTTGGGCGACAGTGATAGATGAAAGAACGAGGGAGCGGAAATAAAGCTAGGTTCCAGCAGCCTCATCAAACACTCTAGATGCCCCTAGAATTCCTCTCGAAGAGATCTCCAACTTCTTCATTACTATGATTTTGTTTTAGGCTCTGCATTGCTGCTATCATATCACATTGTCTTCTCTTTCTTCCTCAGAAAACCATTGTCTTTTTATTCTGCTTTACTTTACCAGAAATGGTCCCACCTTTTAGGATTACATCAACTCTCTTTCATCACTCCAGAAAGCCATTTACACTTATTTCAGGGATTTGGATTTTATATTATAAAAATATCCTTACAGCTTTCTGTTATTTACATTTGGGGGATTTAAATTTGTGATTATTTGTCCTTGCCCATATTCTTTAGTTATCTTTTTACCAAGAGCAGGGCCACTGTGTTGCACAAAATTGGGGGCACTCTTTGCATCGTAGCCTCTGCATACAGTGCTGTCTGGAATTGAGCAGTGCTCAGCCTGCTTAACTGTATGTAGCAGCCCTGACTGTGGGCCCATGAAAATCAGGTGCACATTTGGCTGATTTCTTCTTAAATTCTATTTTTCTGTAAGTTATTGGGGTACAGGTGGTATTTAGGTACATGAGTAAGTTTTTTAGCAGAAATTTGTAAGAACCTGATGCACCCGTCACCCAAGCAGCAGCATAGTTTTAGTCTTTTTTTTTTTTTTTTTGAGATGGAGTCTCACTCTGTTGCCCAGGCTGGACTACAGTGGCGTGATCTCGGATCACTGCAACCTTCACCTCCTGGGTTCAAGCGATTCTCCTGCCCCAGCCTCTCGAGTAGCTGGGACTACAGGCATCCACCACCACACCCAACTAATTTTTTTTTTTAATTTTTAGTAGAGATGGGGTTTTACCATGTTGGCCAGGTTGGTCTCGAACTCCTGACCCCGGGTGATCCACCTGCCTCGGCCTCCCAAAGTGCTGGGATTACAGGTGTGAGCCACTGTCCCAGACCATATTTGTAGTCTTTAATCCCTTGCCCCCCTCCCACTCTTTCCCCTGAGTCCCCAAAGTCCATCGTATCATTCTTATGCCTTTGCATCCTCATAGCTTAGCTCCCACATATCAGTGATAACATACAATGTTTGGTTTTCCATTCCTAAGTGACTTTACTTAGAATAATAGTCTCTAATCTCATCCAGGTCATTGCAAATGCTGTTAATTCATTCCTTTTTATGGCTGAGTAGTATTCCATTTAGTGTGTGTGTGTATATATATATGTGTGTGTGTGTATATATATATACATGTATGTATGTGTATATATATACATGTATGTGTATATATGTATATATGTGTATATATGTATGCGTGTGTGTATATGTATATATGTATATGTATATGTGTATATATGTATATGTATATATGTATATATGTATGTGTATATGTGTATATATGTGTATGTGTATATATGTGTATATATGTGTATGTGTATATATGTATGTGTATATATGTGTATATGTGTATATGTGTGTACATATGTATATATGTATGTATATATATATATATATGTATATATGTATATATGCATATATATATATATGTGTATATATCCCAGAGTTTCTTCATCCACTCATTGATTGATGGGCATTTGGGTTGGTTCCATGATTTTTCTTTTTATAGGTCATTGTGGGCTCATTTGGACCCTGAGTATCTCCAGAAGGGTCAGATTGGAAGCCAACTGCATGCTGGTTTCTTCACCACTCATAGAGTTTTAGGAAACCAGGCTCCTGTTTGGACATCTCGCCTTTGTCTGGTCAGTTACTTCACATGAAGAGACTCCACAGACTGCGGATGTGAGAGCTAGGAGCCCCAGAAACCACTCACACGTGGTATATTTCACATTTGGGTATTCAGACTGAAACTGAGAGAAGAAAATACTTGGAATCCAACAGCATTGCCAATTGCGAGAAGTTAGTTGTGGCCTTTTGTGTCAAAATTATGTGCCTGTGTAAGCCCTGGGTACTATGGTGATGGGTCCTGTGTAAACACCAAGACAAATAACGCTTTATATTAGTCTGCCACCTGTGCCTGTCAAGTTACCCAATCGCCAATTCATAAGCTGACTTCTCCTTGAATGAATGTAGCAGGCAGTATAATTAGATGTTTCCCCTTCGAGCATTGGGACTGCTTACCCCATGTGGGATGCCCAGCTCTCTCTGAATGCCATGACAACTAGGGATGGGGCCTTCCCTGCAGGGGAGTCATGGTGTGCAATTTTCTTGGAATTCAATGTGAGTTTGAAAAGAAAAATGACCCAGAGGAGGACAAGCAAGAAGAGACAGCCCATTAGCAGCCGAACCATATGACAGAGTAAAAAGCAACTTCAGAGCTGTCAGCGCAACAGCTGGGGGAGCATGCCAAGAAGCCAGATGCTGCTGCTGAAAGACCATTTTCCACAAAGCTTGGGCCTGTGATGTTCATCTCAGCCCCATGTGTGGCCCTGGGCGCGGGGCTTTATTGCTGGATAAAATAACAAAGGCAGGGAGGGGGGGAATTGTGTGCAGGCCCAGGGGCTGACTTAGAAAGTAAAGCAGACAGCAAGAGGTGGGAGTCTTGTTCATTACAACCCCCCTACCCATGTTATTAGAAATAGGAACTCTGAACATACTCCCTCTATAAATGATTTATTTGGAATACTACCTAACAAGGGGCATATTTTCATTTGAAGCTAGATATTAGGTTGTTGAGATTCCACTGCTAGATCCTCCTGTCGGACTTCCTGGCTGTGGTTCCAGGGATATCCATACATGTGAAATCTTCTGATGTTGATCGTCATCCCAGATAAGTGAAATTTCTTCTCATTTTACAGATGAATGAACCAAAAAGAATCTTACTGACTTAAAGGAATGCTAAGTGGCTTGCTTAGAGTTATTTCATTTGACATCTCTAGGAATAGAACTTCCTGAGTGCTGAAGCCTTTTTCTCAGCACATATCGTTAGCTGCTTACCACCAGCCTACATTTTCTGTGGCTCTTCTCCTTTCCTTGTCTAATTCCTCAAATTCGCCTGTTTCCATTACGTGCTCTCTCCCCTCCATCCCACTATCCTGGACTACTGATAAAAGAAGTTAAGGCCGGGTGTGGTGGCTTATGCCTGTAATCCCAGCACTTTGCGAGGCTGAGGCAGTTGGATCACCTGAGGTCAGGAATTCGAGGCCAGCCTGGCCAACATGGCAAAACCCTGTCTCCACTAAAAATACAAAAATTAGCCAGGCGTGGTGGCATGCACCTGAAGTCCCAGCTACTCAGGAGGCTGAGGCAGGAGAATCACTTGAACCGGGGAGGCGGAGGTTGCAGTGAGCTGAGATCACACCATTGTACTCCAGCCTGGGTGATAGAGTGAGACTCCATCTCAAAAATAATAATAATAAATTAATATATTTTATTTCATACCCAAAAGACTACTGGAGGAATCATTTCTTGACTTCTTAAAAAAGAAAGGTTTTTTTTTTTTGTTTTTTTTGAGTTGGAGTCTTGCTCTGTCGCCCAGGCTGGAGTGCAGTGGTGTGATCTCAGCTCATTGCAACCTCCGCCTCCCAGGTTCAAGCGATTCTCCTGTCTCAGCCTCCCGAGCTGAGATACAGGCAGGATTACAGGCGTGCACCACCACACCCAGCTAATTTTTTGTATTTTAGTAGAGACGGGGTTTCACTGGTTGCCCAGGCTGGTCTCGAACTCCTGAGCTCAGGCAATCCACTGGCCTTGGCCTCCCAAAGTGCTAGGATTACAGGTGTGAGCCACCACGCCTAACCAGAGAAAGTATCCTTTAAAAGATTATTTACTGGACAACATTTCTGGAAACAGGCTGAATAGATACTTAAAAAAATCCTTAGGTGTGAAGAAATGATTCATTCTGCATCAGGTAAATAGAGCCGTCAGAAGATAAACCGTAGAGAACAAGTTTTATGCACTTCCTGAAGACCTTGCAGGGTAAGAAGAGTACTTTGCCTTCATGCTAGGGGAGCTGAGTTGAAGTAATTTCTAGATGTCCACTCTTGGTTTATTCCCCTGACTGAAGGAGAGCAGATCAGGAATAATGTCAAGTATTGGGCCATTTAAGGATCAATACCTTGTAGCTGGCATGGAGTGTGGTTCTGCCTCGACAGTGTGCTCATGAGGGTGAGCAGGGGAAGGGCTTAATCATAAAGGCGTGGGTGTGGTTAAGGGAAGCAGCAACTGTGGAAAGCCTGCAGGAGTGAGCAGCTACTGAGCCCTGAGAGGTATAGCTGTAGTTGGAGTTGAGGATCTGTGGCCTTCAGAAGAATATATCCACTCCACTGAGACCCAGGAGGAAAGAAGTTAGGGGAATAAATATCTTGATCTCATTCTCCTCTTGCCCTCTGGTCTCCTGCTGATGCCTCCCGTTGGCTGAACTCAGCTGGAAGATGGGTAAAGGGGCCCAAGTCTCAGTTCATGCAGGACAGCCTTCCTGGGTACGAAACAGGGAGGAGAAAGGTGAAGAGCGGATCTGGAGGGGCAAATATAGCTGGTGCATATATTGGGAGATACTTGGCATAGCTGGTGCATGATTTACATGGGCAGTTAATGGTCCAGCTCTGTCATATTGGGTATTTGGGTGCTATTCACATCTGCCTGGGAGTGGCTTGCTTTCACACAAATAGGAATCTTTAGGCAAAAAAAAAAAAAAAAGACTGGCTTAATATAGATCTAACTGGAAGATGTGGCTCAGAGTGTGGCTAGATTGATCACTATGGGATTTTGATATATTCAAAGTTACTTGGCAAATATTTTTTTACAATGAGACTAGGGAGACACTTATTTACTATGTAAAAATCAACTTGGCCAGGCTCACACCTGTAATCCCAGCACTTTGGGAGGCCAAGGCGGGCGGATCATGAGGTCAGGAGATTGAGACCATCCTGGCTAACACAGTGAAACCCTGTTTCTACTAAAAATACAAAAAATTAGCCAGGCGTGGTGGGCGCCTGCTGCTAGGGAGGCTGGGGCAGGAGAATGGCAGGAACCCAGGAGGTGGAGCTTGCAGTGAGCCGAGATCGCGCCACTGCACTCCAGCCTGGGTGACAGAGCAAGACTCCGTCTCAAAAAAAAAAAAAAAAAAAAATCACCTTGGCCCATGGACAAGGGCTGGAAGGAAAATGATGAGATTAAAAGCAAGTACATGGTTCATGGTGGGAATGGGGAAAACTTCTCTTTTCTAATTTCCTTTGTTGCTATTTTAATGCAGTTTTTGCAGTAAATTAGAAGTAGAAAGAAGCCACTAGTCCCCTAGATGAGGTTGTTTAGGTTTCTGGACTATTTTACTGGCTATACCAAGTATCCTGGGTAAGAAAGATTTTAAACATGAATATTTCTTGCCCGAGTCTTGGAAACTTAAACTAGAATCCATGTGAGGCTCATTTTAATAGAGCCCTCTAGGTTTTTAAGCATCTTTTTTCCATAATTACTTCTGTTTTCTTTATAAGCAGTTTTATGGGGAGTGGAGGGGGAGGTATTTTCCTTTACCCCTTCGAGTGTCTTCATGCCCAGTTTCCAGGTCATTGTGTATGCACAGAATGAGACCCAGTCTCTTACACAGCTTCACTGAAATGGGACATTCTATGTTCTGAGACCGCTTTGCTTTTCGGAGGCACAGGGTGAAAGGTTGTGATTACTGGGTGTGGGGCAGGGAGCCAGTGCTTTTTATCAGACTACTGCAAAGACCAAGAGCCTCCCAATACTTACCTCTTCCCTGATGAGGAGGCTGCTGGGTGTCACTAATATTGATCAGTGTATGGAGACCAAATGCCAGACACTGTTGCTAGCACATAACCCTGAGAAGCAGAGACAGGCGGCTTTCCTACTCCTCTTTCTAACCACAAGTGCAAACCTGACTCCAATATCTGTGGACTGTCATGAAAATTTACCCTGAGAAAAATGTTTTGGTTGAAAAGTATTGTTTCTGGTCTCATAGACTGTGACCAGTTGACAAGTTATCTGAGCTGAACTGGTTCAGCGGCCTGGCTTCCAGATGGGAACTGGGAGTTTGGTTTTTCATTCTCCTCCCACCCCCATCTGCCCAACAAAGACCAAAAAAAAAAAAAAAATTTTTTTTCTTTCTTTTCTTTTTTTTTTTTTTCAGAAGAAAGAAGTAGCTGGCTGGTTCTTGGCATACATCTGATATAATCAGGTGGGGACTGTATCTAAAGAGAATTTTATTTCTATGGAATAGAGGTAGCTACTATTTTATATACACTGTGGCAAGATAGTTTTCTGTCTTAGCTGAGTGCAGGGAGTCAGTACAGTTTGAGTCAGAATTTACCAGCAATTGATTATGGCTTCCAGATTTATGCCAAAATTTAAACATAAAAAAAGACTAACAGGTAAACTTTCTTTGACTGAGCATGGTTGCTTGGTATTCTCATCCTTGGTGAGATTTTTTAAATTTTTTTTGAGACACGGTCTCACTGTGTCACCCGTGCAATGGCAGGATCTCAGCTCACTGCAACCTTCACCCCCTGGGGTCAACTGATGCTCCTACCTCAGCCCCCTGAGTAGCTAAGACTACAGGTGCACACCACACCCAGCTAATTTTTGTGTCTTTTGTAGAGATGGGGTTTCATCATGTTGCCCAGGCTGGTCTTGAACTCCTGTGCTCAAGTGGTCTGCCTGCCCTGGCCTCCCAAAGTGCTGTGATTACAGGGGTGAGCCAAAGCACCTGGCCTCCTTGGTGAGAAATTCACGGTTGTCTGAAACATCTTGAACATCAACTGTGCACATGGGTGGAGTCTAAGAAGACAAGGGATGGGCTCTAGCCTCAGAGGACGGGGTGGCGGGAAATAGAATTGAGAGGCCTGGATGTGGATCCAGAGTGTCTCACGGGTTCCGAAGCAAGCCCACAGGCTGTAGACAAAGTCCCTTCTGCTTCTGCGTCAGCTTTCCTGCCCCTTTAAAAATTGGATTTTTTGGTCCGTATGTATATAGTCCAAGCAGCAGGCCATGTGTTAGCGTGATGTCTGCATGTCAGGGTTGGAAGGTTCAACTTAGGTTCAAAGCTTTACCTTTAAAGAGTCCAGTGAACTAAAGTCAAGATAATGGACTCTTCTTTCTGAAGCAGTTTGGACAAATAAAAAAAAAAAGATAATGGATTTTTCTGTTTCCTTTTTTAATTTTCAAAAGAGAATACTAATTGCTTACTCTGGCGGATGCTTGTGATACTTACATGAAAAGCATGTCTGAAAACCTTTTTTTATTCAAATTATCTATTTTAAGCTAGATTATTTTCATGTCTCTCTTGTCTCACTTCCTAAAAGCTTTAAATATAGAAAATGTGAACTATAGGAAAGAAGGTGGCTAAACTCCGAATAGAGTGTGTGAAACTGAGGGTCAAGAAGAGCTCACAGCTCAACATCCCGATGCTGTAAGATGCACAGAGTTACGTGTGTCTGCAAAAATGTCCTTTTCGAAGCACAGAGCACTCCATGTAGTTTTCTAAGGGTCAACTCTAAAGCCCAGACCATCAGAGGTGGTGGAAGTCCGTTTTCCCCGAAGGTTTCAGTTGCTCCCAGGCCACAGTCACTGGACAAGCAACTCCCACACTGGACTTTTGCTCAGGCCCGAGTCTCTGAGAAAGAACTCTCTTCAGCTCCACTTTGTTGCTGTAGCTGTGCTGGGAGAGACCAAGTTGACGTGCAAGGGACAAGACGAAAACAACATGAATTGTTTCAAAATTGGAGACAAATGTAAATTAATACAAAAATAACAGCACTCCCTTGACCCTGTATCTTTGAGGTTTTCAGGGCCTCAGAATTCTCTAATATATTGTTTCATGGTTTAATCTGCTTTGTATTTCTCCGAGTTTAGCAGTGCTGGGAGAGTGGGGAACAGGACTCTAGGAACTTAAACAAAGGACAGCAAAACGAGGAATGCTTGGTGACATTAAATTTTTAAAATATCTTTTGTTCTTGTATCCCATCATGAAAAAAATCATCCCACTCTTGAAAAAAATTTATACAGAAAGGCTTTTCAAATAAATTAGTGTGTGTATGTATTTATTATATACATTTTTGTCACTGTTTTAGGATGGATTTTGTGTATCACATTAGAATAATAGAGAAAATATAATAGTAGTAAAGCGCAGTGGGGACTTACGGGCAGTGCTTTTCCTCCTCCTTTCTGTTGCAGAATTTTTGCTCCTTAGTTCAGCTAAAACTGGGTTTTGGTCACACAACCAGGAAACATTAGGAATGCGGACACATTGAAAGGGTGAGTAGAGCGGAATTTATTGGTCAAAAAAAAAAAAAAAAACTCTCAGCAAAGTGCGAGGGGGTCCTGCTAACAGGCCCCCACCTCAGATGGATTCCAGGTCACCACACAAGAGCCGAAGAGGCCAGGCCCCTCGCCCTTGCACAAGGCGTGACTTGCCATGGCTCCACCTTGTTCTCCAGGTGCGCAAGTGGATCGGAGATTCTCTGGGGACCCTCCCCCTTATCTGCCTCCTGCATCTATCACTTCTTTCAGGATTTCTAAAGTAAATCTGTAAGATAAAATTCAGGGATGGTAAAAAAGTTTTTGATGCTTTAACAATTTGGAAATGAGATACATATTCATGGTAACTTTTAAATTCAATTCATTGTGTTAATCAAGCACCTACTAAATGCCAAGAAAAAAAAAAAAGTACACAACTCAATTCTCATTCCAAAGCGGCTTACAGTCTTGTCAGAGCTGCTTGGAATCCAGGCAGAGTGGAACCTGGACACAAAATGACAGGAGATGCATAGTGACATGCCGAGATGGCATGATGCATGTGTGTAAATGCAAAAGTGACCCAGTGATGCTGAGAGGGAAGGAATGACGGAAGTGAAGGCAGACAGGGACCACGAGGCCTCCAGGGAGGTTTTCTTCCCCTTACAAAAAGGTCTCAGGAGAGCAGTTGTTCACTGCTAGGCTTGGCACGTACGGAGGCCAAAGATAGAAGCAAATGGTGTGAGCTGCATTTCCTTCCTCCCTGGTGGAGGGTGGCATCAACTGGAAAGATGTTCATGCTTTGTTCCAGGAGACAACAGACCTCACTGATTTTCAGTGAACACATCATCAGGCCACCAGAAACTGTGATCAGATCCCAGGCTTCCAGGCCTCCACGGTTCCAGGAGACTATAAGCTGCAGGGGGACAGCAACTCAGTGTTTTTGTTTATTCTCCCTGGACTCCCAGAGCGGGGCTTTGCTTGTGGCCTGTGGCTGATTTTGGCTGGTTGAATTGCATTAGTTCTGATGGTACATTTTAAATGTGAGGTCCCGGGATCCTTCCTGTCTTTCAGTTTAAATGTCATCACTCAGGGAGGTCTGTCCGGATTGCCCTACCTAAAGCGATCACAACCTCCCTTATTCTTCAGCACAGCATCTTGTTCATTTTGTTCATGGCACTTTTCACATACTGTTTATTTTGCTTACCAATTCTGATGAATATAGCAGCCCTCTAATAAGACAGTATTATATGTCAGTAGTTTTGGAAAAAGGAAAGTTAAGTCTCAATAGGTTTTTAGCTCTCCTTGCAAATAACCTTCTGGAAGTTTACTTGTGTATGACCATGGGTCTGCTTCCCTTCCTTTACTGAGTATCACAAGGTCTCCTCTTCTGCACCTGAGTGTCTGGACCCCAAAGCCTTTCTCCAAGTGGTGCTCAGCTCTTTGGAATAATTTCGAGGCAGCCAGCCTCTGGGGTGTGGTGGTCCCAGTCTCTGGGCGGTGAGTACTCTTGTCTGTCTCTGCAATGCCCTTCTCATCAATGACAAGACTCTTTCACATTCTCAGTGTATGGTCTCTTTTTTTCCACTTCAAAATATTTGGTATTTAATATCCGTCTCTGTTGCTGGATTAGACACCCCATGAGGGCAAGGACCATGTCTGCCTTGCTCTTCATTATATTCCTAGGGTGTAGCGTAGTGTCTACCCCATACCAGGTTCTCAGTCAATATTGATCATTGCTTCTTCCCATTCCCACCAGCCGCATTTTGCCTCCCCCATCTTCCAACACCTGTGTAGCCCGCCCGAACTTCCCGAATTTGAAGGGTAAAGAGGGAGTAGAGGTAGAGCAGCTTCTTCTGGTTCTTCTCCTAATTGGTAACAAGCTGTCTTTTGCGGGGTTTGGGGAAACAGTGGAGGAATACAAAAAGTTCCAAGAGAGTCTTTTCCTTCCTCCCCACCCCCTAGCACGCAATCCAACCATTGCATTCAGCCTAGTGGCTATTTTTGAAATCAGCCTCTGCTCCTTTGGAAGTCTCTCGCCCGGCTCCCTATGTGGGCTGTTCTTGTTCTTGGATGCTTGGATTGCCCTTTATCTACTCGCCATCTGTGTAAGGGGATCCTGCCAAGATGATCAGATGTGAACTCAGCGCCAGAAATATTTTAATTAATTTATGGTGATAAAATGCGAAAAGAAAACCATTGAGGAAAGCCTGGGCCAAAGAAAATTAAACATAAGAAGAAACAGAGAAACTGGGGCCATGCGGTCTTGGAAGGGAAGGCCTGGTTGGCAAGGAAGCCAGCAAACTCTTTCTCTTGCCCTCTTCACTTGTTTAAGCAACACCCAAGTGGAAAAGCTGCAGAGGACCTTGTGGCAGGGACTGGAGGGGACAAGGGAGATCACTGAATAGCCTGCTATTGGCCTGGACTTCTTGATTAGGGCACTCGAACATGGGTGTGTAGGAAACATTGAGAGCAAGGCTGCAGGGTTGCAAGCCTCCCTCTAACAGGGGCAGCCAGTGTTTCTCAGGTGAGCAGAAGAGGGAAGGTTCTTAAGCTGCAGCTCTGAAAAAGCATCAGCACGTGTTTAAAGAAGTCACTAGAGTAAGTTTGATTTCATTGCAGTCTGGCATACAGTTACTAGGGTAACATCTATACTGAGAAAATACAGAAGAAAACTAGTATTAGCTAGCTTTGCCCCTCCTAAGACAAAAACAGGCCAGCAATGTTTATTTGTAGGCTACTGGGTCATTTGACTTACTTGAGATGTCGATTAGATTTAGTTTTCCTTTTTTTTTAAATAGGAAATAACTACTCAGGGTTGAAAAAGACAAACTTCTCAGTTAGTCCTTCCCATCGAATTTTAGAAGACAAAAGAAAACACTTGGGAACTAGCACACAAGAATTCAGTCAAAATAAGACATTATTTAACTAATTAAATAATTTAGTTTCTAATTTATTTGGATATTATATGTCCCTACAGATTTGATGTCTCAATCTAACTGGTGCAATTAAAAAAATAGACTCTTAAAAGCAACTGGGAGAAGAATACAGCAGTCAAAGAGAGAACAAAAGGGGACACATTAGCTGAAGAAAAAGAAATGAGAGAAACTTCTCAGTGATTTGAAAAAATCTATAGCACACATTACCTATTTGTCCTAATTAAGAGGGAACTATGTAAAATTGAATAAATTTATGTTGAGCTCAGCAGTAGATTATTTATACAGCTGATTTAATAGGATAATAGGATTTTAGAGCTGTGACTTTATACCATGGGTCTGAATCAGAACTGCCTAGATAGGTTTTTTCTTTTTTTAAAAAATGTATAGGATTGGGTCGTACTTGCCAGGATTTATGGGGTTGGCCTTGGGATGTGCATTTTGAAAAAGCTAGCAGGTGAGTCTGACATGCATTCCTATGCATCCGTTCATCACTTATGCAGTGCCTGCCTGGGGCCATAATACTATGGTGGGTGCTGGAGACACTATGGTCAGGGAAAAAAGACATGGTCCTTTTCATTATGCATGTATGGTTTGCGGGTAATATGCACCTTTTTATTTTCAGCTAAAGACCTGATTATCCTGAAAGTTGAGTGGCCCTTCCCTGGATCATCCAGTTAGGTGGTGGTAAACTGGAATGGAACAATACCCTAATTTCCCACTTCTTATTTCCATATTCTTTCCACTAACCACTCTTGGCTGATTTTCGGATTATATTTTGTTTAGGCTTATATTGAGATTCCAGTTGTACTGGAAAAAACAGCTGGGTTTAGATTTAGGTTCAATGCCGTGCTCTACTATGTATAAGCTTTATGATTTGGGCAAGTGAATAACTTCTAGCAATCTTGGTTTCTGTATTAGTCCCTTTTCATGCTGCTGATAAAGACATACACAAGACTGGGTAGTTTATCAAGAAAAATAAGTTTAATGGACTCAGAGTTCCACGTGGCTGGGGAGGCCTCACAATCATGGCAGAAGGTGAAGGGCATACCTTACATGGCGGCTGGCAAGACAGAATGAGAGCCAAGTGAAAGGGGAAACCCTTTATAAAAAAACATCAGCTGTCGTGAGACTTATTCACTACCACAAGAACAGTATAGGGAAACACGTGGGAATTATGGGAGCTATAATTCAAGATGAGATTTGGGTGGAGGCACAGCCAAACCATATCAGTTTACTCATCTGTAAAACAGAATCATACCTACTACATGCAGGTGGAGGGTAAGGATGTGAATATTTGATGAGGTCATATAAGCAAAAGAATCTAATCCACTGTCTAGCACTTTGGAAGATCTCAGTTAGTGAAAGTTCTTTCCAGTTCTTTACAGGAGGCAACACACCCAAAACTTACTGGGTGTTGCTGGGGTGGGGCATGTGGGGAGCCATCCTGGATACTGGCAGAGTGGCCCAGGGTGGCCTTACCCTTTGGATAGGCCAAGTCGGTGTTAGGTTCCCTTGGCATCGGGTGAATTCTGCCCATCCAAGCAGCAGTGGTGTGCATAGGATGCCTGGGGCTGGTCACCCGGGCTTACAGCAAGGAACTGGAAGCCTTTCCAGAGCAAGTCAGAAACTCAGAGCTAGCACAAAGCAGTGGCAGTGATTTCAGAAGTCTACCACTGAATGCTTTCTCAATTTCCTGTGCAGACCTGTCAGCTTTGCCCTTGGGGCATGTTGTGGTTACATTCCAAGGTTCCCTCCTGCTGGCCAGCTCAGCTTCCTTGGCCACAGCCTGAGTCTTCATTTGGAGTTTCCCGACTAGAACTGAAGTCACCACCCAGACTTGTTGCGCATACCAGCATCAGATAATGGGACTGAATTAGAAAGAAAGAAATGAGAAGAAATTGGTTGGATCAAGGTGGAGGCATAGGTACCACAGCAGCAAGAATCAGATTTATCATATACTTCTCCAAGCTTTTTCATATCTTTATTATTTAAGAGAGCATATGACCCCTTCTAGGTATATAACCAAGAGAAATGCATGTATGGGTTCACCAGAAGACTTAAAAAAGAATGTCCAAAGTAGCAGTATGTGTAATAGCCCCACACCGAACACTACTCAAATGCTCATCAGCAGCAGGATGGATAAATACATTGTGTTATAATCACACAACAGAATGTTATGCAGCAACGAGAATAAACAAACCGTAACTACATGAAACAACATGGTTGCATCTCACAAACAAAATATTACAGGAAGTAATATCAGGAATACAGTAATAGTAATACAGTACTAGTACAGGAAGCCAGATGTGCAAGAGTACATACAGTGATTCCTGTACAATGTTTGAAAATAGATAAAACTTACCTATGATGTTAGAAGTCAGGATAGCAGCTGCTTTTGGTGGGGGATAGTGAGTGGAGGGCCATCCAAACTAGGTTTCTGGGGGTGGGGGTGCTGGTGGTGGTGTGAGATGCTGCTGCTGCTGTTTTTTTTTTTTTTTTTTTTTTTTTTTTGAGGCAGAATCTCACTCTGTTGCCCAGCCTGGAGTGCAGTGGTGAGATCTCAGTTCACTGTAGCCTCAACTTCCTGGGTTCAAGTGATTCTCCTGCCTCAGCCTCCCAAGTAGCTGGGATTACAGGCATGTGTCACCACACTCAGCTAATTTTGGTATTTTTAGTAGAGACGGGGTTTTACCATGTTGACCAGGCTTGGTCTCGAACTCCTGACCTCAAGTGATCTGCCCACCTCGGCCTCCAAAAGTACTGGGATTACAGTTGTGAGCCACTGTACCCGACCTAATGTGCTTCTTCTTGATCTGGGTGTTGGTTGCATGGGAGTGTATGGCTGGAAAATTTATTGAGATGCATGCCTACAATTTGTGTTCTTTTTTATCTACATGTGGAGCTTCAAATGAAAACGTGATAATGTCTCTGCACCCTTATCCTCATAGATTGCAGCCTGGAATGGAAGCCTGCTTTGTGGTTTTTCCACCAGTGAAAGAGTTTAGTAATACTCAGCATTTTCTTATGTCTGGCCCAAAGTAGGCACTCAATAAATGTTTGCTGAATAAGTAAAGAATGGGTGCTACAGCACAGTTCTAGACAATCCTGACACCCAGCTGCATTCTTGCCGTAGATGATGGGAAATAAATTAGATTGAGAATAAATTTTGTATCATGATAATAAATCCTTCTTAAAAAAAAAAAAAAAGGAAAGGGTCAGAAGCTATTAGGTAAGGATGCCAGTGAATTTAAAAAGGTCTCATAGGGACATTTCTATTATCAGAGATTTTCCTTATCTAAACCATTGTGGCAGACATTTAGGAGGGAAGCCTCAAACCTCCTGTGCGCCTTCTGGCTCAAATCCACATGTGCATGCATGCGGGTGTCCTCACTGGCAGTGGAGAGCAGCCCAGATGTACGGCGATGGGGGCCTCCTTGTAAGGAGCTTCTCTGTTCCACAGCCCCTGGGAGGCCTTAATCAGGTTCAGTTCAGTTGGATCTTTGATGTCATCTCTGTGTGAATGCTGCATGATCATTTTCTCTTGGTCTTTGATGAACAAAATGTGAGGGGAGATGTTTGACCTGGGGGCATGGCTTGTGGCAAGACAGGAAGTGCCTCATCTTGTTGGGGTACATAAAAGGGCAATTAAAGGGTACCGCTAACCAGTACACGCCTACTCACGGGTCTGCCAAGACTCTTTCAGGAAGTGTGACAGGGCATGAGCACAGAGCTGCAAAGAGGGGCGGATCTGAGGCAGTGGCGACTGAGATTTCCCTACCTCCAGCCCGAGTGGAATCTTATTCAGTCCTCCACACCCTCTAGCCAAACCCGAAAATCAGGAGGCCAAAAGTGACAAGCGTTTGAGAGACAGCTTAAGCTATATAAAAGGCTGGTTGAAGTCATTTTCCCATTAGAAGATTGTGGATGGGGAATGTACAAACATGCATTCCAACATAGACCAGTGCTGTCCCCATTAAACTTGGATTTCGCTTTCTTTTTTAAGGCTCAGGAAACACTATGCCACACAAGTCAAATCCAACGAATAGTACAATATTAAGAAATGTGTACCTTTTGAAACCAGCTTCCAAAGATGGGACTCGTCTGTTAAGATAGCTGCCCTTCCCTTGGCCCTGATGAGATGGCCTTGGTTTTAGGGAGCGACTTCAGAACTGGGTTCTTTACACCAGTGTTGAGTGGTGGTGAGCTAACACTTGGATGGAACTGGAAGCCCTCTTCCTGGGATCTCTCAGAGACTTGCTTCCCTCTAATGAGGAAGTTGCCTAATCGGTTCATGTAACATGGATATCTTTGTTTTGCTCAAATATCAAATACCAGTGACATTTTCTTGGACATGAAGTCAAGGAGTGAAGCCCACCTTCCAAGGGCAGTCTAGTTCAGAGGGTCTTGTGGAGTCTGTCCAGAGGATTGGACACCCCGGCTCTTGGTGCTTGGGTCTGACTCTCAGCCCTGGATGTCATCCTCAGAGGACAGTCATCTTTAGAATAAGAGTTGTTGTGGGCACTGCTGAGGGGCTGGGGTAATCAGCCTGAGGGAACAGGGCTGGGTGAAGTGGAGAGAAGAGCCAGGAGGACAGTTGGGTAACGCAGGCTTTGGAACTACCAGAATAGGCTGACAGACCCTAGGTGTTGAGAACAACCAACAAACATACATAATCAGCATTAAGCCCTGGCTATGGTACTGATAACCCTTCTCCGCTTCTGCTTCTAATGCTGCCACCTTTAGACCCATTTTGAGGGTGACAAAAAGCCTGCCCTTTTATTTATTTATTTGAGACAGACAGAGAGACAGACACAGAGAGAGATTGGTTGTAAAGATCCCTGCAAATCTCACTACGTGAGCTTGGGTAGGTCAGTTGTCATGTAGGTCCTGGAGATTCCATTTTCTACTCTGCTGTAGAAGGAAGGAAATTGGACTCTCTAGTCTTTAAGGTCCCCTTCTGCATCAAAGTTCTGCGTTCCATAGCATCTTCCAAACAGCTTCCCAGGGAGGTGTTTTCACCAGAGGCTACAGTTAAAATTCAAATATGTTTCCTGTGAAGGAGAGTGTTGTAAGCCTCATTAACACTAACATCTCAGGTCAAATGTGTTTTCCAGATAGACTTTATGCATTGAGCATCCAGGACACAAGTTTGGCTCATTTATACTGGAAGAGAAAGAGAGGAACACTCTGGAAAAGGGGGAACTGACCAAGGAGTTCAGGATTGAGTGATGTTCTGTGGAGGGTGCTCTGACCACTATTTTATGTAAAAGATTATTCAAGGCAAATTCCAAGATTCCAGAGGCAGGATTTCTTTACTCTTATAACTGGCCCCGGAAACCAGAATCCTCCAGGATCAACAGTTGGAAACAGAAGGCAGTCAGACTTTGAGATGCCCCCCAATCATGCCCATCTCCTGGTGCCCATACCTTTTTATAATCTCTCCCTCTTATGTGTGAGCTGGACCTGGAATCTCAAACTTCATTCATGTAAGGGTGGGGATGGTCTATATTTGTTGTTATTCTATACATGCTATGTACTTGAAATTTTACCAATGAGAACCTATTTTGAACATTCATTATTCTAGTAAACAGGCTACTATTATTGTTTAAAAAAACACAACAGCCTATTTCTGGCATTGAATATGTTAATTTGCAAGCCTTAAGTTTGATTGAGATACGGATTAGAAACATTTGTAGTAGCTGCCTCTGGACTATGGGTTTCCTAATGAGGACTCCTGCTGACCCCTGCAGGTCTGTGCATTCTTGAGTAGAACGCTTTCTTGAGCTTGGGCAGTCTAGCCCTAAACTTATAGCTAAAACCAAATTACACACACACACACACACACACACACACACACGACACACTCGCAGCGCCCCCTGCACATGCTGAACTATCTTAAAACAAATTACAGTCAAGTAGTAAATAAAGGTAGGTTTGCAGAAGGGTCATAATTCTCGTTCACATGGATGGCCAAACCCTTAGTCTCTTGTTTGTCTTTACAATTATTTATTTCTTGCTTTCTCATTCTCCACCTGGTGCCCTAGAGTTTTTCTGAGATATGGTGGGAATAAAAAGGATGATTACAGTTCCCTACTACTCCAAGCAGGGTTGAGAAAAGAGTTGAGGAGTAGAGGGAGGGGCTGAGGTGGTGGAGTTGTTCCCACAGCCTTTGGATCACCAAGGACTCCAGGTCTGTGCCGTTGGAGGTTGCGTGTAGGCAGCAGCCATGGCTCAGATGTGGTGGGTGTCCCAGGGTTTCGGCCTGTGATAGGCAGCTGGTCGTGGGGCCCTCCGTCTTATAAAGATACTGTTGGACTGGGCCGTCTGAGCACATCAAGAATGGTCAAAGACACCCTGGGGCTGGATTGCCCTGGCTCAAGATCCCATTAATGTTCTAAAAATATATAGCTCATAACCAAGTACAGTATTGGCACCTACATTCTAACCACTGTCCTTTTAAATGCTCTGCTCAACACATTTAGAGATGGATCTGCCAGTTTTATATTGAAGATCTGTAGGCTTCCGTGTCCTTGGAGGGCAGTTTGGTGACCCAAGGCAGCAAACCTCCTTTCCAGATAGAATTTGGGGATCTAGGCCTCATGGAAGGTATTTCCTAGAACTCCCTTATCAAACTACTACTAACCTGGTAAACAATGGAAATCAAATATCTTAGATTAATAAAAGTTTGCAAAATAAAAAATAAATTGATCATAAGGCCATGATCTGTTCTCAGAACTGTTTCTTTTTCTGGTTTTACAGGAAGCAGTTGGCTGAGAGGCAATGGCTGGGACCTGTTCACATTAAGGTCTTCATCCACCCCCATCCCCACCGGGCCTCAGCCATTCATGAACATTTTGCCTTGGCTTATGGTTATTCATTCCCTTTCCTCCTGTAGACCAGAGTTTTTAAACTAACTGCTTGCTTTTTAGCATGTGCACATGTAGGGTTGCTGCACGTGGGTAGCATAGCTGCAGTGCAATGGCTCATGGGGCTTTCCAAGAGGCTGACAACAGCCATGAAGTATGATTTGTTCAATGAACAGAAATGGCGCTGTCCTCTGGGAGTGCCCCCAGCCTCTGGGTCCCTCGCTGGTCAGGACTGGCTTGGACTGTGCCCATGGAAAGATGTGTTTCTTACTGGCTCCTCTCCTCCGGGCTGAGTTTATGCTGACCAAGCTCCAATTGTATTTTGCTTTCTAGCCTGCCTGGGTGGGTAAGAAAGGAGCAGGTTTCTTTTGGGTGGGGAGGAACATTCCTTTCTTCCTGTGGGGAAGGTGGTATTTATGTTTCTCAGAAAAGAACTTCCCGAAGAATAACATATTGCTATATGCTTTGGATGTTTGGGGTAAAAAAAAAGAACAATTTAAGCAATCTATTTCTACTCTAAAGTGCTGTCAGAAGGGTCAAGAGGGAGTACAACCTAGGAGAGCCCCTCTTCGGATTTCGCATGCGAAGAGAGCATTGGTGCTGAACTCTGCTTAAAATCACCTTGGAGCTTTTTAAAAAAATACCAATGCCAAGTTCCACCCCAGACTGAATAAATCGGACTCTCTTGGCGATGAGGTCTGAGTCTTGGTATTTTTTTAAAGCTCCCCAGTTGATTTGAATGTGTGGCCAAGGTTGAGAACCACTGCAGTAGAGTATTGCATAGCTTATATTAGAGTGTGAGCAAGATGGACTCTTGATTACCTGAGGCTAAGTGAAAAAAAATAAAATATCGGTTATTTACTGAGTGCCTTCTCTTTGTCAGCTGTTGTACTGGGCAGTTACCTTATATTAACCCACAATCCCCACAACAGCCAGGCAAAGCAGGTGATATGTTCTGTCTCCATTTTACAGAAGAGAAATTGAAGCTTAGAAAGATGAGCTGATGTGCACAAGGTCACCTAGCTGAAAGTGGTGGAATTTGAGGTAAGGTCGATGAGATTCCAAAGCTACTAAACCCTGTGCTCCTGTAAAGGACCCGTCGAGGGGCTGATGGCGAGATAGGATGCTGCATTTGTGGCTATGGTAATGGGACAGTTAATAAAGAGAAGCAATTTCAAGGTACTTTAAAGGACAAATTCCAAGTGTTCATCTGCCGTGTGCTTTCCTTGGCCCTTCCCATGTTTCCTGCTGCTGCTATTCCCTTTTCTTCTGTCATTTAGTATGGCTTCTTCTGGCTTTCCAGAAGATAAGCTGCGCTAGAATACAGCACATGTCAAAACCGAAATCCATTGTCTTTCTATCCAAGCCAGTTTCTACCCCCGTGAGCTGCATTCTGCAATGGAGCACCTCCAGTCCCCCAGGCATGGCAGCCTGGAACCTGGAGCTCATCCATAACCCTTTCCACATGCTGATGTCCCCACCATGTGGATGACAGAACTTGGTCTAGAGCCAGCTCCTAATGATATGAAACCCTCCTCCTCTCTCTTGCCTATTGTCATTAGTTCTTCTCTCCTTCTTCCTTCTGTTTGATCATTTTTTGACAGAAAAGGCATGCTACTTGTTTAAAAACAGGAGTAAAACATAGTGTAAATTTCTCTGAGTATGGCCTTTCACAGAGTTTTGACTTTCAGAAGCATGTTAATGTTCCACATATTAAAACAATAAAATCAAACTAGCAATTAGGAGAAAGTAAAAAAAGCATCCCCAAACTAGAAGAAAACGGAAGCAAATGAACCCCACTGTATTTCAAATGAATAACATGACCACAGTGAAAAAAACCTGATTGGAATAACTTGTGAACATGGTTTTCAACTCTATCCATGCTGTCTTGGATAGGGCGGTGAGATAAGAATAACCAAGTCCTGAACTCTTTATAGTAGGTTTGCTTTTGGGAGAAACCCTTCTGAGACTATTTTAGGTATATTACAGGACTGAGTAATGAATAAATTAGTTCATATTGTTGGGAACAAGAGTTGTCATCGTGGAATAAGAGAGGTACAAATGTGTAAGTCAAGAAAGAACCCTGTAGGAACTGATTGGAATTAGAGGCATTGGTGTGGACTCAGAATCGTGTGTATGAGTATCGTGTATAGATACAGATATATGCATATTTCCCAGCTCTATCCACTGAAAAGGCCAAGAGGCAATGAAAGTCCAGCAGCAATGAGCACATCTAACACCCAGATCTTGGTCTCTGGTATCATTCCGCAATAAAGGGAACCAGGGCTCCTTGGAGAAATGACTGATCCTCAGGCTGAGGCAAGGAAGGTACAAAATGAACCTGAAATATCTTGTTATACCAGAAATAAAGAAACTGATAAAGGAAAAAAGATGGAATGTATCACTAGTACACAGAAAGCAGCTTGAAAGGATTCTGACCGGTCAAGTCAGAGATAATTTGGGCACTTAAAGACAATAGTGAATTATAAACCATTGAAGAAGAAAGAAGTCATGAGTCTATACTGGTAATAAATAGACAAAGAAATCAGTAGAGAAGAAAGGACATCTCTTGCTTATAGTAGAATACCAAGTACCTGACTAGTAAATGTGTAAGGAGTGCTACAGTTGGAAAAGTCATCATTTTGTGACTGGTCATAGTGAAATTACTTCTAGTAAGAATCAATAGATGCCATCATAGTCTGAGTTGTTTTAACAGAATTATCATAAACTAGGTAGCTGTGAAACAGCAGACATTTATTTCTCACAGTTATGGAGGCTGGGAAGTCCAAGATCAAGGTGCTGGCATATTTGATGTCTAGCAAGGGCCCTCTTCCTTTAGATGGACACCTTTTTTCACTGTAGCCTCATATGGCAGAAGGGGCAAGGCAGCTCTCCAAGGTCTCCTTTGCTAATGGCACTAATCCCAGTCATAAGGGCTCTACCTTTATGACCCAATCACCTTCCAAAGGCCCTACCTCTTAGTACCATGACATTGGGGATTAGGTTTCAACATATGAATTTTGGGGGGATGCAAATATTCAGACCATAGCAGATACTAGATTTAGGAGAGAAGTTTTGATGAAGAACAGATGATGAGATGGATGCCTCGACAGTGGCCCTGATATGGGGTTGGAAACTAGAGGCACCCAAAACATAGGTGATGCCTCAAGTCAGACACCCAACAAACCATTCTCTCTCAACATCCATGTCATAAAAAACAGCATAGTCTAGTCCCAAAGTTCTCTTTTAGATTGGGCTTTTCAATGACTTTAAACCTTAAAATAGAAGTGTACCAAGCAGACACCTCATTTTTCAGTATAGAATTAAGTTCTGCTGATAACGGATGGATACTTTCCACATTAATGTAAAATGTGAGCACGCATCTCAAGATAGTGTAATGCACTCCAGGAACCGACAGTGATATATTAAGATACTGATTAGATGTAAAACTGATACATCATTCCTTACAGTGTACATGAATAGTACCAGTGCATAACAGTGCCTTTTGGGACTGAGGTCATTTATTTTTTCTCCTGGATATATTGTTTATATCATGTTCTCTCCCTCATGTTATATATTAAATTGTTTAATGTAAGCCATAAGAGAGCAAATGTCACTTAAAGGTCTTTTCCCTCCCTCTTAAAATCTGAAGAATCAAATCTTCTAAAGCAGGTGATCTGTCAGTTTTCATTCCTGAATGTCATTGGTACGTATGGCTTTTCTTATCAGTTCATTTCATATTCCCAAATCAAATGACTATTAATCTACAACATCTGAGTAGAAAGATTGGGGGCTTCCTGACTTTTATGCAGTCTAGTTTCTGGGTCCCAAATGTGTGTCTTCAGGTAGAAAAACTTCACTGAAGTTGATAGGAAAATCAATTCATCATTAGAAAGTTTCCTAGGAGGGAAAGGCTGTTTAGAAGCAAGTTGATAATTAATAACCACTATTATTATTTTTGGAAAATCTGCGTGTGTGTGTGTAGTGTGCATAGTGATATTAGGGTAAAGCAACTATATATCTTGGAAAATAGAATGATCCAAAATTATACTCTTCTGTTATCATAAACATCTCTTCAATCTAGAACTATAGCAATAATAATCACTACTTATTGGGGTTTGCCGTGCACTGTGTACTGTGCAAGAACTTTATATACATCATCTCATTTAATCTGCACCAAAATACATCCACTATGAGGTGATTATGATTATTCCACATCCAATCCATCAGCAAATCTTGTTGTCTCTGCCTTCAAAATATCTTCTGCATCTGTTTCCCAACACTTTCCCCTGTGACCGCCCAGTCTAAACTGTTCTCATCAATTGCCTGGATTACTGTAATAGCCTCATAATAGGTTTCTCTGCTTCCGTCTGGTCTCTGTGGTATTTGTTAGTGCTGTTCACACAATATTCCATCTTGCAGGCACATGGCAGGGTTGTATTCTCCCACTGCCTTTGAAGTCAGATGCTGTCAGCTGATTTGCTTTGGCCAATGAAATGAAATGTGAGTGGAAGTGACGCGTGTCATTTCCAGGTTGATGCTTTAGGGCCCGTGCATGAGTTGTTGTGCTCTCTTTCCTTTCTGTCGTGGTGATCTGCAATGATTCAAATAGAGGCTGCTCGGTCCCCAGTTTCCAGGGTGGGGCAGAACCCCAGCCAACTTACAGTGGATGGGGAGTGTAAGTGGAAAGAACCTTGGCTTTTATAAGCCACTCAGAGTTTGTGGTTGTTTATTACAGCAGCATGATCTAGCCTATCCTGATTGACGGGCTCCCTTTGTAGTCTCCTCTTCAAACTGCAACTGAAGTTGTTCTTTGAAACATACATCAGCCTATGCTGCTAAGAACTTCTAATGGCTTTTCATCACCATAGAATGAGAACCAAAGTGCTCTCTTTTAGGCCTTTTATGATCTGGCTTTGACCTCATTTCCTACCACTTTCCCCATCGCTCCCTTTCCTCAAGCCACACTGGCCTCTTTGCTGTCACTTGATCATTCCTCAAATGTTCCTGCCTCAGGGGCTTTGCACCTGCACTCTGCTTCTGCCTGGAAGACTTTTGCCTGGATATGATGATGCTCCCTCCGCCCTTTATTCTACCCTCTGTTCAAATGCCTCCTTCTTAGAGAGGCCTTCCCTGATCACCTTATCTGAAATAGCCTCCCAGCACTCTAGCTCCTCACCCTACTTTATTTTTCTTTATAGCATGAATCAATTGACTGTTACATGACCCTGTAGTCTCTATTTCTTTGTCTCCTGTCTGTGTTCCTCCTGAGGGCAGGGATTTTTGCCTGTTTCACCCACTGCTTGAGCTTACTATATAGTTACTGGTCCACTCTGGGTACTCAGTTAATGTATAGTTACTGGCCCACTCTGGGCACTCAGTTAATGTGTAGAATAACTGTGAGCCCTATTTTAGACACAGGGGAAACTAAGAAACAGTGGGGAAACAGAGAAGTGAAGTAACCTGACCAAGGTTACACAAGTAGTTACTAGGGAAGTTGTGATCAAGCCTAGTTCTCTGATTTAATGTACTCATAAGCTGGACTCATTGCCACACAGCACCCCAAAACTTTCATCAGCACGTGTGAGTGCTGTGTCCCTGGGTGACTAGGTCACCCCAGCCACGCACTTCCCCTGGTTTGCATTGATGAGGCCTGGGGTTAGGATGAGTGGTTTGGAGACAACCCACACTCAGTTGCGGTTCATTTGTCTCATGGGTTGGAATCTGTTTTCTAACTTCATTCCCACTACACCCTCTCATTGTGCTAATAGAGAAGACTTGTCATATACTAAATTAAATCAGGGATCCAAAGGTCACTACTTGCCTTTAAAAGGAAAGGTTTCTGCACTTAACCTTGAAAATGCAAGTGTCTGTTGTTTGGGAATGCACTTTGCGCACAAAGGTCATGTAGCATTTTGAGGAGGCCCCTGTCCTGGAGGTTTGGAGGAGCCCTTGGGCTGGGCAGAGCTGACTTGCTCAGAGTTTGGAGGGCAGCGCTGCCTCCCCAACTCCACTGGACCTCACACTCACCTTGGAGCAGGGCTTGCCTTGCTCACAAAGTTCACAAGGACTGGAGATGCTGATAGAGAGGGGTTTGTCAATGAACATAAGGTTTGCCTGGATAATCAGCTAATCTCCAGCTGAAGTTTTTATACAGTCTCCAACTACTGGAAGAAGCAGCACCTTAGAGTTCATCAGATCAGTACTCTCAGAGCCTGGCCTGTGGACTGCCTGCCTTAGACTAAGCAGAAATGTCTTGCTGGGTCCAAAACTTCAGACTCGGAATTGTTGGGAGTGGAACTCAGGAATCTGCATATTTAACCAGCTCTCCAGGTGTTTCTCATGAGCACTCCACTTTGGGTCTCATTCAAACTTCTCATTTTATAGGTTTAGAGAAACTGAGGCCTAGGGATTTGATTCTTGTGGAAATGATTATGTCAAATTGCAACAAGAAAAGGTGAAAGCAATTTTCAGGGTAAAATAAAATTTTAAGAGTCATCATTCATCTCTGTTTTTGGCACAGATCTCCTTAATAAAAAAACATAAACATTAAAACACAGGTCCATATATGAAGCATGTGGCAAGTAGAGGTTTTCTCTAATATTCCTTGAAGTCGGTTTATAGATTCCCTGTACACCCTATTCTAGAGCAGATGACTCTCATCTGAAACAATAGCTTCCCATGAATTTTGCTCCAGTGTTGACTCAAAGAATGAAGGCTTCTAGGAGTTAACTAGCATCTGGAAGAAGGGAGAGGAAGAAGAGATTGAGGAAGAAAGAGATGAGTTAAACCCTCATCAAAATAAATATTGTGAAGAGGTTTCTCAGGGGCCCTTGCTACATGAGGTGAGGGAATCGTGCACAGAGCGTTAGTAAAGTCAATGTATCCATGTGAACTACCAAAAAAAAATTTTTTTTTTTTTTTTTACAGATGTGAAGTCAGGCTAAGAGCCTATCAATCAGCCCAGGAATGACTAATTATTGGAGAACAGAAGATTCTCTGTAGTTTCTCCTTTGTATCAATACATGAAAAAAAAACACCAGAATTTTGTGGTCAAATGTGGCTGTAAGTGAACAGATAAGAGCCGAAGCAAATGGAAGCATGCCTCCATTCCTAAGGGAAGTTGGTGAGCTGCCCACAGAATTTGCTGATAAAGACCCATCTGTTAAAACAAAGTCGAAGAGCGTTGGCAATACATTTCAACCAGAGACCGTAAGTGGTTATTTTTTCTTGACAGGCTTGTTGGCTTTTTTTCTTTTAAAGCCCAGAAAACTATTTGAGAATGAAATATAGATGATGATATTGGCTTTAAGTTAATGTTACACTTTTTGTTTGGAGAGAGAAAAATCCGTCGGCCCAACTTCTCTGGTAAACACTGTTGCGTGATAAATTGTTAGGAGAATAAAGTCATAAGGAAAACTCAGCTTCACAAATGACACACGTAGAAAAACAGCAGATGTCTGATGAAGTAAAGAACCAACTTACTGCCAAGACCTTGAAAAACAAAATTAATTTCCTTTCGTCTTTGATAATGATGATGTAATGTAGTTAATAGGAAGAGCCTGCCACGCTCAAGTAGTTATAAAAGGAGAAACGTTCGCCAGGCACCGGGTCAGTGCTATTACTCTCACTATGTCAGTCACTAGATGAAGCAAGTGAAAGAAGCAAGGAACTTTGTTTTGTGTTGTTTGCAATGTAACTGGACTTCGGCTGTATTATGACTTTTAAGCAGCTATTTCATAAAGAGAAAAAAGGCCGTTATGTAAGGTTTGCTCCGATGATTTCAGATATTTGAAGTCTTGGAAGTCATTATCAGTGAAAAAGATACTTCACAAGAATAAAACAAAGTCATCGATATTTTAGAGAACAATTACATTTCTATAGGGAGGAGAATGCTTGGATTTTAGGTAAATGAGGCACATGGCTGGTGCCCTTTCCCACACAGGTGAAAATTTTAAGCACATACTAAGGAAACCTTTATTCAACAATTACTTAAGCCCATGAACAATTCATAGGTGCTCTCTCCTTTCAGCTCCAGCTAAAAATAATCAACACAAAGGCTCATTTTAAGGACATCTGATCATTGCTGGCATCTCATGTTTTAGGATGTAGAAGGTGTTGAATTTTCTGGCCCCAGTAAACTAGATTTAAAATCAGATGAAGTGGCAGGCAGCCTAACCATGGTCTTGGTATTAGAATTGTCTCCATTCTACCACACATCTGAATTTGTTTTGTCTGCGATGAACTATGGGCCATTGGAACAACCTTTCTGTGAGGTTACTCTGACTCTGAGGAAGGGAGACATCCCCCTCTGGATAGTTGGTGGCCAGAGGGCCAGAATATCAGCCGTTACAAGTACCAGTGTGGTAAGGTTGATGAAGTTAACCCCTCTCTCCAGGGCATTCCCTTGAATGTGCATGCATTTAGGATTGAACGTATATGTGTATCTTCCTTAGGATCCCTCTTTCAGTGGCTCCACCAGCAGAAATTTGGCAGACAGGTCAAAAACACGACCTGGAGACTGCTAGCTCAATGCCAAACGCCAGAATTTTGCATTTTCTCTTGGTATTTTGAGACTAGTCATTACCTCTCTTGTCTAGGGGAGATTCTTCTCCCTTGAGAAAAGAATTTTGAAGAACTCATGGATGAGTCTTTCCCAAATTCATGACATCTGTTTTCTCTGTTGTTATTTTTTTCTTTTCTGCTTTTAGACCATTTATATTAGAAGCACATTTTAAAAATTCTTTGTTTATTATTTTTCTTCCTTTCTATTTACTTCATCTGGTATAAAGCTTGGATTATCCAGGAGGGAAACCTGACAATATACTCATTGGCCCAAACTCTACTTTGCTATCATGAGAAGTTGCCTGGTTCAATGATGCTTCAGCAAATAAAAACAATAATAATAATAATAGGAACTATTTATCAAGCATGGTACCATGTGTGTTAAATAGGTACTTTTTGTACTATTCATCAAACATTCATAGATAAATGAGGTAGCTACCAGGAATAGCCTCATTTTACAGATGAGGTAATTGAGGCCTAGAGAAGTTAACTTGCTCAAGATCACACAAACTCTTCTGTGGTAACACTGGGATTGCAAGGCCCATGCTTTTAATGATCAGTATATATCATTTCTTGCTGCTCTTCAACATTGTATTTCCTCTGCCTTTTAGTTACTTTACCCAGGAGTGGGGCCTTGTTCTGTGATATCAACACTGGCTATTCTCAACTGGCCTGAGAGTAAGTCTGTGTGCACACAGGTTCTCCCTATTGTGAAAAGGTTCTTATTAAATCCAGTTGTTTGGTTAATACATCATGTAGGCTGCTGAAAGTGTCCTTAGACGTACGGATCAGGCTGTGAAAACTCCGTCGCCACTGTAATGCAACAAGTTCAAAAGTTGCTTTTTTGATTGAACTGGGAGCTCTGGATATGTCTTCAAAACCCCTCTTCTGCTGAGATTTCAGCTGGGGGATTCTTTGCTCAGTAGTCAAGCCCCAGAATAGGGAGAAAGAGAGCCTTTTAAGCAGAGCTGTAAATCTTAAACCCTTGCATTTTCACACAAAGTTAAGCAGAAAGAAGTAAGAACTTGGGAGCTCATCTCACAGAAGAAAAAAAATTAAGGGAAGAGCTGGTGCACTTCATGTAGAAATTGAGGGTGGGGGGAGGATTAAAAGGCAGGGGAGGGACTAAGAGCTTAATAGGTAGATACTCTAGTGACGAGTTCTAAGAGAAGAAACGGGAAAAAAAGAGATGCAGAAAGAGCCATCTACATGGTAGATATATTAAGAAAGAAACGTCAGGCATCAAGATAAAAGAGAAATATCTGTCTGAGGATTGGAAGATAATAAATTATTTCTTTCTTGGATTTTCTCTAAAATATCCTCTTGTTTTCATAGCTTTCTTTGAGTGGCAGTGCTGCTGATATAGCCATTATTACAGGCTAGAGAAATTAGGAATTGTACATTTTACTCTTAGGAACATTAGTTTTTTCAGCCTTGATTTTGGTATAAGTTTACTACCAAAAAAGGAAAAACTCAGCTTACAGCTTTGAAAAATATCAGACATTTGTGACTCTGAACAAAGAGCAGTACAAGTGCTAAATCTCAAATAGTTGTGTTTTCATTATCTGGAATGGATGGGGGCAATATGTGAAAACCCAGAAGAACTCACAAAAAAAATTGAAGTGCTTGTATTACTATCCTGCAAATAAGTACTTCTCTAGAATGGGTATGAAGGGGTTGGAAAACAATTGCTACAAATAACGCCACATAAATGCATTTTTGTTCTTGCAGTATCATATGTATGGGCAACCATGGACTCACTTTCTTTACCGTATTGATGTTTTGGGTTCTTGAAACCAAGATGAGGTTAAAAGCATAAGCTTTCCAAATAGATAAGACAGACAAGGTTCAAGTTTCAACTTTAATCATTATTTGTTCCATATGTTTTGGGAAACCACTTGAGACTCAATCTCTTCATCTCTAAAATAGGGATAATCTCTACCTCATAGGGGTGCTGTGGGGACTGATGTGAGAATATGTTATACACATTCCTGGTGAGGGAAGATACTCACGAAATTGTAACTATTATTATTCCCTAGGTGCTAAACATATCTAAGCATTTAAATACTTACAGGCAATTTTGTGTTTGGATTATTTCTCCCAATCCCCCCAAAGCCAGGCAGGTTCTCAAAATACCTGCACATTAAGCAGAGTGCCAGGTTATTAGAAGCCTTCGATGCTCTTCAAACCCTCTAAATAACAAGTCGGATATTCCATAGCTTCTCTGGAGAAGCTGTACCTTTCTTCTGAGGAACACTGGACATTTCATTCATTCATTTGTTCATTGAATGTTGATTTAGCTCCTGCTATGTGCTAGGCATTGTGTAGGTCCTGAATGTTTAAGAGTGCAAAAAACAGATAAAGCTTCCTCTTCATGAAACTTATATTTTAGAAGGGGTAGAGAGCTAACAATGAGCAAATAAACACCAAAGAGGTTTCCTTTATTATGATAGTACTCTAAAGAAAAGTCTCAGGGCAATATAATGGTGAATAACGTGTGGAGGTGGAGGAGTGATTCAGGTAAGTGACGTCAGGGAAGTGTCTCTGAGCAGGTGATCATTGAGCCAAGATCTGAAAGACAAGAAGGAGATGGGAAGGGTCTTCCAGGTAGAGGTTACAGCAAATGCAAACATCTGTAGGCAGGAAGGAGCTTGATGTGTTGGAGAAGAAAAAAGAAGGTGATTGTGTCTGGAATGTGATGAGGGAAAGGGAGTGTGGTGCAGGCTGAGGTCTGTGTGAAGGGACAAAGACAAGGACCAAAGAATTATAAAGGGGAAGGGGGGGGTGGTGGCCACTGCAGGAAATATCTCCATGATCAGACTCCACTTAAGTCCCCTAAAGCAGAAGAGTGTCCATGGTAAACTGACTCCTTGCCCCTTAGATACCCAACAAAGAGAAAGATCAGGAGATAAAGTTAAAAAAAGGATCACAGGGAAAAAGAACATTAGAGTTTTGGTGGCAATTTTACTTTGGAAAGTAAAACAAAATACAATAAAATCCTCATTTCCCCAGTCTTCCTGGTGAGCCTGAGTGAAATGGAGCCACTGTAAAGCTTCTGAAACACCTTATTTCAGCTTATCTTCAATATGGTCCTCAAATGTTATAAATATTATATATCTAACATGTCACAATATATATTACATGTATTATGTATTTTTATATATAGTCTTATATTTCTATTAAAGGCTTAAAATCAACTATATTCATTTCGTATAAATTTTGCTATTTTTGAAAAATAGAAACATGTTGTATGAAGTATAATATCACCTAGAAATAGATGCTGGTATGGTTCGAAAGTGTCCCCACCAAATTAATGTGTTTGAAACTTAATCTCCAATGCAACAGTGGTAGGAGGTAGAGCCTAGTAAGAGGTGATTAGACCATGAGGGCCCTCATTAATGAATTAATGTAATTATCACGGGAGTGGGTTAGTTATCATTAGTGGCTTCATTAAAAAAGCAAGTTTGGTCCTCTCTTCCTTGTTTGCTATCATGCCCTCTTGCCCTTCCATCTTCTGCCATGAGATGATGCAGCATGAAGGTGCTCACCAGTTGCTAGCACCATGTTCTTGGACTTCTCAGACTCCAGAACCATGAGCCAAATAAATTTCTGTTCATTATGAAGCTCCCAATCTGTAGTATTCTGTTACAGCAGCAGAAAACAGACTAAGACAGATGTGTAGACAGTATTTTAGCCTTAAATTCCCAAGACTTTCTTGCCAATCCAGGGTTCACATGTTTGATGGTTTCATGCTTGATGACATGACCACATAGTATTTGCTCTTTAACCCTGTTGGTGAAGGCGTGGTGCTAATGAGGCAAAGAACATCAGGTCAAACATCAGTGGTTGGTTATCCTTGTTTTGTTACAAGGCCAAGAATTCATTTAGCCAGTTTCAGGCACATGTGCCTTTGGCTATGCAGAGCCCAGGTGACAGTGTGTCGGGGGCAGGGCAGATCTATCATAGGGAAAGGCATGTGGGAGATCAGGCAATTGTCTCACTGTGGCCCCCACAAGGACACCTTGAGCTGAGGCTCCTCCTTTGATAGCAAAATCCTCTGATATTTGAGAAATCCTGTTGAAGGGCATATTCTAGTATTTTTCATTAAGACTCATTCATTGGGCAAGTTAGTTTTCCCTTTGCTAAGATACTCTTGTTCGCCTAATGTTTCCCTGACTTTATTCAGCAACTTGGTTTGATTACATTTTAATGTAAATCTCAGCACACTTCTTCAAGTTATGCAGTATTGGGTGCGGGAAAATAATTTGATTTTCTCGACAGAAATGAAAAAAAATGCCTTTGGGCTGGCTCGTGGGTTTTTTAAAATTTCTTTCTTTCTTTCTACCTGTGTTGGCTGAAGAGTGTATGGCTTAGCTTAGAGATTTTTTATTTTCCCCAGAAAGTCGATCAGTGGTGCTGATCAATCCTAGGCCAAGTTCCATCCTCAGGCAGGCAGACCATTCCAGATGAGTTTACTGAGAGATGTAGTATGTATGCATCCAAAGACTCTTTGATGCTTACCCCTCATGGTGAACTACTTGAGAGGGCTGGCAAAGAAGTCATTGAACACAGGGTCTGAAGACAGTTGCTCATTACCTTTACAGAAAGAAAGGCTCCCACCCCAAAAGATTGGTGAAAATCACAGCTTACAGTGGGAAGAGGGAAATGAGTAAAATGAGTATACTCCTGCTGGAGGACAGAAATATCAATAATGTCAGGCTTCTGTAAAATGTTGCACTTGAAAACCAAGGAAGTTAATGTAAAAGATACACTTCCTGAAGGTCGCAAGACACAGGAGGTAGGCATATGGCATCAGTGGAGCTGTTACTATGTCCCTACCGATGCACTTTGTGATCCATTCTGCTAATTCAGTCAGGTTTTCTCCAGACTTAATTCACAGAAATGCAAGAAAAGGGGGAAAGTGTTTAAAAAATAAGCTAATTGGAGATGGGCAACATAAGCATATCTCTGAATAAAACAAGCATTGCTAAAGTCATATGAAGGTTTGGATAGAGAAGACTGGGAGAAGATGTCATAGAAGAGAGGCTGTTGTCTCTTGGTTGAAATGGAAAATATTGGGTGAGTAGGAAAGTTGCGGATGTATTTATCTCAGGTTGGCAGTTCACGTGCTGGTTCTGAAGTCAGATGCCTTTGTTCAAATTCCAGCATTTCCAATTACATCCATGTGACTGGGGGAAGGTCATTAAGCTCTTTAGGACCCACTTACCTCATCTGTTAAATGGTGCCTACTCCTTAGGACTCTTGTGAGGACTGAAAGAAATAATATAAATCTTGTCAAGTGTTTAGCTCTGTGCCTGGGAAATATGAACTCTCAATAAATGGTAGCTATCAGTATTAACTAACGCTTTAGAAGGAAATATACAAACAGCTTGGCAAGGAGTTGACATTCTTCCTCCAGGCTATAAATGTAAGGCTGACACACCTTATTGTCTGTATATTGAACTCAGTCTATAGCTGTCATTGTGCCCCAGGATGCTGTTTTTCCCGCTTGTCCTCATTTTCTGGCTTATATTGCTGGACTACTTTGCTTTCTCTTATTTGGATCCTACATCAGAGTGGTGTAGTATGTTTCAGTGATCTTTGTCAAGCACTTCCCATACATACTAATGAAAAGCTCAAATTGATGTAAATTTACATTTTGTAAAGGAATAAGATGCAAGGCTTTATTCCAAGTGCTGGAATAATATATTTGATATAAATGAAGGCATACGTGAGTAAACATGACATATTAGTTAATGCGGCAACCTAGATGGCCATATTCCACATGAGTCCCATGGACCATTTTAGCAATTCGGTTTCCATGATCCCTCCCTTTGAATTTCATGGATTGGGGATTTAGGAATCAAAGAAACAGTCGTAGGAGAGTGATAGAGAAATTAATAGAATTGATATTCAAATGAATATTCTTACAGGTTCAAAAGCAATTGATATGTCCCAAAATGCACAGCATCCTTAACTTAGCTGTATTTGTTGTACTTTTTGATTCATGGTTTCAGGGCCTTGTTGGTGAAGCGCTTTTGACTTCTTTGGGTTGAACAGTGGGAGGAATGTATTAGTATTTATTATACTTCCTAAATTACAAACTTGTTAAAATTAGATCTACTTGCGTAGATAGCTTTCCAGTTGCTTCTTGCCAACTTAGCTGTAGTGGAAGGAAAGTTGCTTTTGGAAGATCCCAAATGTCCAACGGTACTGCTAGCCCTTCTCTTATGGTTTGTATGTTTAAGACAGACAAAGATGAGAAAAGTGTACTGGGACTATTGGGTCAGTTTTTAATTCAGAGAACAAACTTTTGAACTCCACACCAGATCTTCACAGTTCTCAAAGGGAGAGCCGAGCAATGGACCACATGAATCCTGATGGAAAATATTGGATCGTTTTGTTTATTCTCCTGTCAGGGGTTTATTGATCGAGTGAGCTCTCCGGTAGCTTGGGCAGCCTTTGATCTGCCAGGGAGAAATTGGGTTTGGATTTTGGCGGAAGGGAGGGGAGGAGGTTGAGAAAGGATTTGGAATGTAATGGCCCTTGTTATCTGTAGTGGTCAGAGACTCTTCTGGGCCAGCGCAGAGCTGCTAACTGGGAGGAGGGAGGAGTGGAGGTGAGGGGACAGCCAGCCGGAGTGAGCCGAAGGCAGAGCTTTGGTGTTTTCAGTAGGAGCCGTACTTAGTTAAAGCTGCTGGAGTGATTTCTTGCTGCTAATAGATTTGTTTCTTTAGAGGCAGATAAGTAAAGGAAATGATGACTTTTAAGTGAATAGTTCCCCTGCACTGGGCTGGTTTGTGTCAGCTAGTGCAGTGGCAGGAAATACCAATGGGTTGTTTTTTTTTTTTTGGTTTTTTTTTTTTGGTAACCCAGTGACAAAAGGCTTTGCTGTCTCCTCCCATGCCCCCAACCTTCCCACCGTTGCTCCTTCTTGCCTACAAAACCCAGACGCCAGCCCCTGTGCCTGCTGGTGGAGGGCCAAGTCTTGTCTGAAAGCCGTTTAAGTAATTGCTCATAATTGCACAGGTTCCCTGGCTGGGCTTTTACCTCTCCACCCCTGAAATTAAAAGGGGCCAAAGATGTGTGACCTTTTTCTAATGGGATGGGTACTGGAACAAAGGAATTCAAGGAGGGGGCCCTAGGCCTTTATCAGGGCTCATCTATGACAGCTAAAGGCCTGGGGAGAGACAGGATTGTCTTTTTTCAAGTTGAAGAGGAACAGGGGTGGGAGGGAATTCCTCCTCCCTAAACCTCTCCCTTCTCTTTCTTCCTCCACTCTGGATGAACATAAAATCTTTGCCTGATGCTGAACACCATTTATTTCTGAAAAGGGGATGGGTGCTACCTGACTGATAACACCTGTGGCAGCTCAGGAGGTGTGTGTTTATGAGCCGCCTTAGATAATTTAACATCTCTGAGCCCCAGGTTCCTCATCTGAAAAATAGGGATAATGAGATAATGCCACCTGTCAAGAGGGACTGGAGATAATATATGTCATGCACAGTGCTTGCCACCAAGGAATCCAATAAATGGTCATTGTTCCCTCAATATAATTTACTGATGTCCTTTTACTTACCTTGATTTTGTTTTTCTGAGTTGGGGAGAGACAAATTCTAGGCCTTGAATTTTATGACCCAAATTAGTTAAGATCCACAGAGTGGATTCTGGGCCTGGAAATCCTGCTGACACAAACAGAATGGAGACAATGTGAAAATTCTGTGCCTTGGTTTATGCTATTATAGTTAATGATCTGTCAGTATTTCCATTACAAGCCCCTATCTTTGGGGATGTATAACCCAGTCATAAATGTTCTGTCTGGGCTAAGCCTTGGCATTTGTGATTTCAGCCTGGGAGCACATGTGCGTGTTGGTGTGTGCATGTGTTTTTATAAGGATATGAGAGAAAAAATGGGTTAGCCATTTTTAAGCAAAGGATGGTAAGAAAGAGGGGGAAAAAGATGGTAATTGATTGCAGATGCTCTTTTGATGCTGCCAAGACTAGAAAACTGCTGAGTTGCTTTGCCCCCCCCAGTTGAGGCCATGAAGGGTTGAGATGCTATTCTTTGCCTTAATTTTGTGCAAGTAATGTTAATTGACAAAGTCAACATCCATATATGAAGGGCAAAATATGGGCCAGGATGGCTTCTCCAAGGGCAGGGATTGACTCAAGGTCAAAGGCTATGGAGGCCAGAAGCCAAAGAAATCAAAACAATACTCTGCAAAAACGAGTTTCTTTCACCTGCGCCTGGCTCTTTCCCTCTTTCAGCCCCTCTTGCTCTATCTCTATTTAATAGGAGATGGAGCAGGTTCTCAGAGGCCTGCCATCAAGTTTTTGATGGTATCCATAGTTGTCATGGTGTGTGGTTGATGGGTGGAGTAGTCTATTTCCTTCTGAATAGGGCCTGCCAGAAGACTTTTCATAATTTGAATATAATAAGATTCTGTCATAACTTAATACATAAAAGGTACCAAGCTGATGTGAAACATACTAAGCTAATCAGTATTTTTTAGAATCCAGGAATCAAACAATCCATAACACTCAAAATGTTGTACCTCAAAATAGCCATTTTGCACTCAAAATGAAAAAAAAATCATGTTGTGAGTTGCTTCTCCCACAGCTTTTCCAGAAAGATGCTGTTGCTTAAAACCTAAGAACGGCCAACCCTGAACAACGAAGAAACCAGGGCATGTAGAGTCACAATCGGTTTTGTCCAAAGACATGCCTATGAATCAAAGTCTACAATTGTACCCTCAAACAAGAAGCTTCACAGCTGCTGATGGACACAGACGCTGGGACTGCCTTCATATTTATCTCTTGAAATCATGAGCAAACCAGGACACAGAATTTTCTAGATCTGCTTTCCCTCACAACTATTCAACAGCTATCTGCTGTGGATTCCACTGTGTATATGTATATGTATGTGTATGTGTATATGTATATGTATATGTATACATATATATTATTGTTAAAAGCTGATTTTGAGACCATATACCTCAGGAAGCACTCATCTCATACAACTTTCTCTCTTGCTCACTGTATTTAGCCACCCTGCTCATCTTTGTGTTCCTTGAACACATCAAGCCCATCCCCTCTTTATGGCTTTTGCACAACATTTTCCTGTGCTTGAAGTGTTCTTCCCTTCTCTCTTCGCATGGCTGGTTCTTTATCCTCATTCTAGTCTCAGCTCGAATCTCACCTTTCTGGCAGAGGCCTCCTTCTTTCCCTGTCACTCTGTTCCACAGGGGTCAGCAAGCTATAGACTCGGGACCGAATTTAGCTGTCCATTTGCTTTTGTAGGGCCCAAGAGCTAAGAATGGTTTTTATACTCTAAATCACTGAATAAAAACAAAAGAAAAATAATATATCATGACATATAAAAATTATATGAAATTCAAATTTTAGTGTCCATAAATAAAGTTTTATTTGAACATAGCCATGCTCATCATTTACATATTATCCATGGCTGCCTTCATGCCACAGTGGCAGAGCTGAGTAACTATTGTAGAGAGTGTCGGGCCCACACTTATTTTCCCTCGGGCCTTTTACGGAAAAAGCTTGCCAGCCTCTCCTCTAATCTAGTCTGCCTTGTTCACTCCTGCCTAGTGTGAGACGTAAAGTGGGCACTCAAAACTTACGTACTGAATGAACTGATGAAGAGATGGATAGGGTCCTTGGGCCAACTTACTGACTCTGAAGTTTACATGGGCACATCCACCTTTCCATTCATTTAATAACTGTTTACTGAATGCGTACTATGTGGCTTACCCCTTAGGTTATCCAGTCCATTGCTTTCGTGGCCTCAAGTGATCCTTCTGCCTCAAGTTGACCCATCAAGATGGCTGTCTGTCCTGGGCCACTGTGAAGTTAGCTTCAATGGGCTCGGCAGACTTGCGAAGTCATCAGACAGTTCTGACTCTCGGTGTCTGTTGACTCTCACACAGGGGATATCCTGCGTGTTATATCATCCTCTGAGGACTGTATTAGGGTCTTGCATTGCAGGGCTCTAAATCTCCTTGCAGGATGACCTATCCACCTTCCCTCAGGAAGAGGCATCTGCCCTGTTTTTGCTCATTCAAGCACAACCTTTGCTTCTGCTTGTGTCCCAGAAATCCTCCTCTCCCCACATTCCCATTCATCCGGGCTTGCCCCGGTGGCCTCCCACACACACCTGCAAATCTCGTTCACACGGCGTCAGATTCATCATTGCTAGCCTGGAAGCCTGAGAGAGGAGGGCCAGAGTCCGGTGGCGCACATACTTCCCCTTCCTCCTCCTCCTTCCTGCCTTCTCTGCAGAGGAGTTCTTGTGAAGGAGCCTCCGTGTGCTTTCCCTGGATGCCTGGTTACTGTTGGTGCTTTTGGAGGAGGAGGATGTAGCAGTCTACTTTTATATATTAATGTATCCAGTTCATGGTGATGATAGGAAGATAATTATACCCCGTGAGTTTACTTAGCAGTTGTTACACTGAGCAAGATGTTGAAAGATCTGATTTGAACACACAAAGGAGAATATGATTCATCTTTATGGAAGCCTATCCTCTATCTCATGTTCTAGGATAAAGTGTCCTTTTTTTTTTTTTTTTTTTTTTTTTTTTTGAGACGAGTCTCGCTCTGTTGCTTAGGCTGGAGGGTAGTAGTGCGATCTCGGCTCACTGCAACCTCTGCCTCCCGGGTTGAAGCAATTCTCCTGCCTCAGCCTCCTGAGTAGCTGGGATTACAGGTGCCCACCACCATGCCCCACTAATTTTTGTATTTTTAGTAGAGACAGGGTTTCACCATGATGGCCAGGCTGGTCTCGAACTCCTGACCTCAAGTGATCCACCCACCTTAGCCTCCCAAAGTGATGGGATTACAGGTGCGAACCACCGCACCAAGCTTAAAGTGTCAATTTTTATACTTATCTGGTTTGCAATGATAATGACCTTACAATCTGGACTTTTAGGCCCATCTGGTTTAAAATGTACTTTCTGGCCGGGTGCGGTGGCTCACGCCTGTAATCCCAGCACTTTGGGAGGCCAAGGCGGGTAGATCATGAGGTCAGGAGATCGAGACCATCCTGGCTAACACGGTGAAACCCCCTCTCTGCTAAAAAATACAAAAATTAGCTGGTGGTGGGCGCCTGTAGTCCCAGCTACTAGGGAGGCTGAGGCAGGAGAATGGCGTGACCCCAGCAGGTGGAGCTTGCAGTGAGCTGAGATCGTGCCACTGCACTCCAGTGTGGGTGAAAGAGCGAGACTCTGTCTCAAAAAAAAAAAAAAAAAAAGAATGTACTTTCCCATTATAAAATCAGAAACCCCAATACTGAGTTAGTGAGTCTGGTCACTCTATCTGTGAGATTTTAATAGGAAAAGTTGATTTATTTTGACACTCTTTTTAGCTCTTGATGGTCGTCAAATTCTCCTCTGGGCAACAAGGAGCAGACAGAGTTCAGCCAGGGTGGGAGATGGCTACAGAAGTTAAGGACAGCTGTTGGTTGGGCAGGGCTTATGGGGAACTGAGATAAGATAACTGACTGATCACAATCAGTTCACTGATCTACCTGATTAAGAGTCGGGGACTACATCTCCTGTGTCATGTCTATCCCCTTGCATGGTTCTTACTTTAAATATGGGTCTCCTCATGTGCCTGTAGAGCCTCCAAGAACACCAGAGTAGAAAGTTCAAATAAAGGGTAATGCCATTTATGTTGGCCACCTGGCAACCCCAAGCACTGAGAAAGGCTCCAGGCCCATGTGGGTGCTTCATAAACATCATTTAACGTTTAATGGAGGGAAGAGACTAGTAAATCTGCTCTTGGTTGGCAAGAGGATAGGGAATCTGATCCCTTCCTTCTGACATTTAAGCCCTGCTTTTTTCCACACACAAAAACACATAATACAGCCAAGAAGAAAAGATGAGACACATATAGGAGGTTCAATAAAGCAATTCATAAGGAAAAAAATAATTCCTGCTTTTATTGTTAAATGGGCATTCAAAAATACCAACCCCACAGTGCAGAGGCGGATACATCCTGACATCATTAAACACAAGGCTTGAAAAATACACTGGCCAGTCAGGTTTGGACAGCGGGTAAAATCAGGGACTGTGTGGCCCTTCTTTTCTCCCCTACCACCATCCTTTGTTCCAAAGCCCTCCAGGACTCATAAGAGCAGAGCATCTTAGAATTGTAAGTCCATGTGTATCACCTGTGAGTCTTGTAAAATCCAGATGCAGATTCACTAGGTCTTGGGCGGGGCTGAGATCCTGCACTTCCAACAGGCATCCAGTGATGCCAATACTGTGGGTCCACAGCCCTCACTCTCAGTAGTGAGGCCTTAGAGAACAAGTTCTTCAGTCTAAATTGCTTGCTTTGTCTTGGCCTGAGGTTCAACTCAATCCTGGGGCCGGGACTCTGAAGTGAGTGACATTTTCCAGGGCTGGAACGTTGGAAATGTGTGTGTGCTGCGTGTTGGTTGGGCTCCTTGCAGTCCTGCTTTTGGAGTTCCTGGACAAGTACCCTCCACAGCTTCCAGTGGGACTGAGATGCTGTTCACCTTCCCTGCCACTTGCTGTGCTCTGTCTTCATCAGGGTCCCTGATGCTAGGCCGGCAGTGGGAGCTGCTCACCCCTAGGTAAAGGCTCTGCCACACGTTTGCTGTGAATGCTGGGCAAATTACTTGAATGCTTGGTGTCAGTTTCTTCGTTGGTAAAATAGGAACAATAATATTACCTATGTGATAGTGTTTGTAGTATTCAGTGAGTTAACCCAGGTAAGATATGTAACACAATGCCTAACTCTGACTAAGCTCTCAGGGAATGTTGGTCAGTCTGGTCACATACACTGGTCTCTGCCCTTTTGATGATGCTTAGGAGGGTTGTGTTGTTGCATGTGTGACTAAGTTTTCATTGTATACATTGGCCTCAGGGAGGCAGTTAGGCATACTGTGATTAGAAGATTGTGAAGTGAGTGAGCTCAGGGGGCAAAGGACAGGGCTAGTCTTGGTCACCTAAGGTCACCTAAGGTGGCAGATTCGGTATATGGACACTTGGGGCAATCCAAGAGACTGGCAACCACCCTAGCAGTTTCAACAAAAGTGGAGGACATTCTAGATACACAGCCGCTGTGGTAGCAGGCATCTTATCCTCTCCCAGAAGTGATGCCAGTGCTCCCGAATCCTATGACCGGGTCTTACAGATGATTCTGCTGATCTCTGCTGCTTCTATCATCACCTGGATCCACTTTCTCACCCTGGCATCAGTGAGAAATCCCTCTACTCTCCTTCCCTCATGCTTTCTGCTCGTTTTTCCTGTGTCTGTCTTCCATTCTGCCACTGTTCTTCTACTCACTGTCTTTCTCGATGTCTTGAACTCAAACCCTCTGAGAGAGTATCTGTTTTGGTTCAGTCAAATCCAGTGTGGAACGCCTCATTGGGCCCCTTATGAGTCACTGATCAGCATGTGGTCCTATTAGCTGTGGCTAGCACCCCATGGTTACAAGGTATAAATCATGATAGTCCCTCTGGTTGGTAAAACGGGTGCAGGCACATAGGTCATGTGCCATTTAGGATGCTTTTGGCAGAAAATTTGATTCAAGTGGCTTACAAAATAAGGAACCAATGATCTAATGTAATAATATGTCCAGAGGTAAGATGTTTCTTGAGTGAGCTATTGTTGGTTGCTTGTCTAAACCTATTTTTGTCTTCTTTCCTTGCTTAAAGAGCATGGATTTTGTTTCCACATGAAAATATATAGTTGGGAAAGATTGCCCTAGCCCCAGAGCCATGAGAAGGGATTTTGATGAATTTCTTTCTGTTCCTTCTGCCAGTGACTAGCTTAGGAAGGGGCATGTGACCCAAGACACATAGGAACTTCTGGAAAAAGTTTACTTGCTCTTAAAAAGCAAAGTGTGTTAACTCTCCAACTTAGCAATCCCACTAGAGGGAAATGAAAACATATGTCCACACAAATACCTGTTTGTGGATGTTCATAGCAGCTTTATGTATAGTAGCTCAAACTGGAAACAGCCCAAATGCCCATTAACTGGTGAATGGATAAAAACCTATGATATAGCTATACAATGGAATACTGCTCAGCAATAAAACAGAATAAACTACTGATATTTGCAACATGGAACAATCTCAAGTGCATTGTGCTTAATAAAAGAAGCAAGACACAAAAGGCTATCCCAATGTATCATTATATTTATCTGAAATCCTTGCAAAGGGAAAATTATAGGGACAGAAATCAAATTAGTGGTTGCCAGGTGCTCGGATTGAGAGAGGGGACTCACTACAAGCAGACCCGAGGGAATTTTTGGTGTGATGGAAATGTTCTCTACCTTGATTGCTACGTGACTGTATACATTTGTCAAACTCATCAAACTATACATTTAGAAATGATTAATTTTACTGTTACTTTTGTATCCATAAACCTGACTTTTAAAAAAGCCACATGTGAGAGGAAGCAGGCCCTTTTCTGCCTTTGGACAATGCCTTCAACGTATGTTATCTGAAACCGAAGTGGCATCATGGGACCATGAGGGGAAGCCAACCTAGAAGGTCTCACACTGAGGAAGGTGGAGTGGAAAAATTTGTTGAGTTGCTAAATTAACCAGCCCTAGAATTGCCCTACTGATGGGACCAGTGGTCCCATCTGGAGCAGCCACTGACATGGTGCTGACTGAAGTTGGGGAGGCACAGCTGGGGCTGGGCCCTCCATGGAGCTGGTGCAAGCCGGTGGGAGTGGGGAACAGGTGGAAGCCCCATCCCCTTCCAAGTTCGCAGGGCAGGAGCCTTGTGCAACCTGGGTGCAGCTGCTGCCACCCAGCCAAGCCTGCAGGCCCCGGAGTCTCTGCCCTCTTTGGGGTGAAAAGCCCCCCTGTCCCCACAAGCTCAGAAGCGCCTGGCCCTGCTGCCTGGCTTCTCCCAGCTCCCTGCACCTGTTCCAATCTTGGAGCAAAGTTGAGGCTGAGCCTGGGCCTATTGCGGCCTGGGCTACTGCAACCCAGCCATGTGTGTGCACACTTGGGGTAGCGCTGACATGCCAGCCCCTGCTGACTTGGACCCCTCCAGACTTTGGGTGCCGATGGGAGATAAGGGTGGCTTGGCACAGGCTTGCAGGCATCCCTTGGCACAAACAGCCTGGGTGATGGCAGGAAGCAGACAGGCTCCTGGGTGGAAAGAGGCTCGTGAAGCCCCACCCTCATGCCAGGGACAGCCTGAAGCCTGGGGTCTGGGCTGATGCACCACAAAGGGAACTTACAGTGCTTTTCCTGGGCCTGCTCATGGCCACCCCTGAACAAATCAGCATGCACTTCCTCCCCTCTGAAGCCCATAAAAAACCCTGGACTCAGCCAGACTCCAGGAGATGACCAGATGACCAGCTGTGGAGAGGAGCTGCCTACTGTGGGCCTCCTCCTTGCTGAAAGCTGAATACTCATCAGGATGCCCTGCCTGTGGAGAGGAGCTACCCACTGCGGGTCTCCTCTGAGCTATTCAGCTGCTCAATAAAGCTCGTGTTCACCTTCCTCACCCTCCACTTGTATGTGTACCTCATTCTTCCTGGACACAGGACAAGAACTCAAGACCTGCTGAATGGTGGGGATAAAACAGCTGTAACACAAACAGGGCTGAAACATGCCCTTGCTCACCACATTGTGAGTGACAAGAAGACAAGAGAGAAGGAGAGAAGTGCTGTGGCCTTTTGGGGAGCTCAGGCCTAGGAGCTCCCTGAGCCAGCATTGTGACACCCACTCTGGGGCTCTGTGGTTCCTGGGGTCTCCAAGCTTCCAGGCACCACCACATTCCCTGGTGCCAGCCATGGAAGCAGCTTGTAGGATACCTGGTCCAGCTGCAGCCTCATAGGGAGCCAGTGCCCTTATTGGTGCCTGGAGCTGCCTGCGCCACTGCAGATGGCATGCCTGGCTGTGCGCAGTGGCTGGATCCCGTGCTCGCTTGCCCACGCACACCTTGCTGCTCCGTGCTTGGCTCACCCTTGGCAGGCATGAGATTTAGGCTGGTAGTATGAGCTGGGTGCAGCCTGCTAGGCTGAGTGGGCAGAATGATCCCAGAGGGCCTGAGTAAAAACTCGGGCAAAGGCGCCACCAGCCACAGAGGTTTCCAGCTGGTGAAGTGACACCCAAAGGATCCCGTGACACTACCTCTGACTTCTTGTTATATGAGAACATTAACTCTTTGTGTGCTTAAGCTTGTTGAATCAGGTTTTCTGCCCAGATCATCCCATCCTAAATGACACATGATCTATGTGTAAAGGACTTCTTGCAGTAGCTTTGTCCATCAGAATGGGACTGCAGAAATGGAAGAAACTCACAGGATCATTGTCCATCTCGTACAATAATCTACAGACACTGCATGTGGTGATTTATTCATTTTATGTCTTGAGTCTCTTAGTTTGTACTTCCCACTCCTTACTACAAAAGTTTCTAGTCACATAGACAAATGGAACAGAATAGAGAACCGAGAAATAAGGCTGCACACCTACAACCATCTGATCTTCAACAAACCTGACAAACACAAGCAATGGGGAACGGATTCCCTATTTAATAAATGGTGTTGGGAGAACTGGCTAGCCATATGCAGAAAATTGAAAATGGACCCCTTCCTTACACCATACACAAAAACCAACTCAAGACGGATTAAGAACTTAAATGTAAAACCCAAAACTATAAAAATCCTAGAAGAAAACTTAGGCAGTACCATTCAGGACATCAGCACAAGCACAGATTCCATGACAAAGATGCCAAAAGCAATTGAAACAAAAGCAAAAATTGACAAATGGGATCTAATTAAATTAAGGAGCTTCTGCACAGCAAACGAAACTACCAACAGAGTAGACAGACAATCTACAGAATGGGAGATAAGTTTTGAAATCTATGCCTCTGACAAAGGTCTAATATCCAGCACATATAAAGAACTTAAAGAAATTTACAAGAAAAAACCAAACAATCCCATTAAAAAGTGGGCAAAGGACATGAACAGACACTTCTCAAAAGAAGATATACATGCAGCCAACAAACATGGAAAAAAGCTCAACATCACTGATCATTAGAGAAATGCAAATCAAAACCACAATGAGATACCATCTCACACCAGTCAGAATGGCTATTATTAAAAGTCAAAAAATAACAGAGGCTGGAGAGGTTGTGGAGAAAACGGAACACTTTTAAACTGTTGGTGGAAGTGTAAATTAGTTCAACCATTGAGGAAGACGGTGTGGTAATTCCTCAAAGACCTAGAGATAGAAATACCATTTGACCCAGCAATCCCATTACTGGGTATATGCCCAAAGGAATATAAATTGTTCTGTTATAAAGACACATGCACACGTATGTTCATTGCAGCACTGTTCACAATAGCAAAGGCATGAAATCAACCTAAATGCCCATCAATATAGGCTGGATAAAGAAAATATAGTACATATGCCTCATGGATACTATGCAGCCATAAAAAAGGAAAGGGATCATGTCCTTTGCAGGGACATGATTACATATTTACCTATGTAACAAATCTGCACATCCTGCACATGTACCCCTGAACTTAAACAAAACCAAAAAACAACAATAACAAAAGTTTCTGGTATATCTGCTTCCCTTAGTCTAGGAGTCCCCAACCCCCAGGCTGTAGACCAGTCCACTACGAGGCCTGTTAGTGCAGTTTTCAGGGCCCACTTAGAAATTAAATATGAAAGTGAATACTTATTTAGCATAAGAAAAGAAATCACATAATATTACACTTTTGTAAGTGCTGGCAACTACCATACATATCGTAATAATGCAGAAAAGTAACAATATTTTATTGATTAGCTGCCTGACATGCTGTCCTAATATGTTGCCCTCTGCATTTCCCCTCCTTAGAATTTTACACACATGATGACTGTAAACATTTTTCCATAGATTAGCTTCTGGTTGCTTACATTTCAAACCCTGTTTCTCTCCTGGTACCCACATACTTGTGCTGCTCACAGAGTCGCGGCTCAAAGAATGGTGAGTGAATGAATGAGAGAATGGATCAGCCCATTGGAATTTGAGCTTGTGTTGAGAACTAAGAAGCACATAGTTTATAATTCGCAGATACATAGTTTCTCCTTTCCTACCACCCCTCCTTGCCCCCAGGCTATAGGTTAGGAGTTTCAAGTTAGACTAGCTAGTTTCTGATGATTCTGTCTGTGGATATTTGAAGAAATTTGGACATGTTTACCCTTTTATTACAAATATAAATACAGCCTAATCAGCACTGGTTGAAAAGGGTCTCAGAAAAGGGGCTTATCTGTAATGAGTGGAGCAAAGAGGTCCCTTTGTGAAATCAAAACTGAGTTGAGTCTGCCCCATTCCTCAAGAAGCCAGGCAGGACCAGTAATGTGGGATGACATAGTGTCCAATGTGGGTACCACTGCCTGAGATCATCCATCAGCTGCTGGAAAGGAAGGAAGTGAAACCCGCTTCATTTACTTTGAGACAGTTCTGACAAACAAAGCCCACACAGCTCCATCAACAGCAGAAAGTATGAGGGGAAAGGGGCTGGTGCTGAACCATGCTCCTCCACTCCCCAAGACATGGCGCCCAGTCCCTGCCTGTCACTGCCCTCTCCCTACCATATTGGATTCCCACCACTTCCTCAGCCTGAAGCCTCCATCACCAAGACCTACTGGGAATGGCCCAGGCTTGCTGCCGTTGTCTGTAGCTGCCTGCCTCTTCCAGGATAAAGTCAAAACTCCAGCTTGAATGCAGTTTCTTCCTGCCAGGCCTTCCTGCCTCTTCAGCCCCATTGGCCATGAACACGTTTTGCACTTTTGCATGATTCTCTAGTTTTTCCCAGGTATCCTGGTGTTTCGCTACTTAGTACCTTTGCTCACATCGTCCCTCTCCTGTCTGAAATGCTGTAACCCTCTGCTTTCTCCAGTCAGGTCTGACTCAGCTTTAAGTTTCAGGGCAGATATCAACTCCTCCAGATGTTCTTGCTCCCTGCCTCCCCAAGTGCTTACTCACTGCTGTGCCATTGCTCTAATTTTCTTCCTGTCCCCAGAGCTTGAAACGTAGTAGCTGCTCCAATGCACATTTTGCTATATTGTTTGAGAATATTCAATTCTGCTGTAGAAGGAAACAAATAGAATGGATAAAACTTGTAAGGTGTGTTCAGCACAGATAACAAGTAGCCTAAGGACAAATAAGTAGAGCATGTGTGAATGCGGACACAAAGAGGTGGAAGGACCAAGTAGTTACTAAATATTCATGACACACTAAATACACATGAGGTACTGTTGCAGGACTTTTCCTTAGTTCAGCTGAAGATAGGGTCCTTGTCCATTGAAGGGTATGTAAAGCTGGGTTTTATTGGGTAAAAAGGGGGGAAAAGGGGGAAACAGGATCCTCTGCAAGGCCAGAGTACCTGCTAGAGCGCTTCCCACCCACAGTTTGAATCCCAGGTCCACACAGGAAGAGGAGGGGCCAGGTTCCTCCCCGCTGCAAATGGCAGGAACCTCTGTGGTTCCACTCCAGTGTGCATTCCTCTCAGTGTGCAGGCCAGCTGGCATTTTGCCAGGGAACCCCTCCCACCTGACTGTCTCAGTACGGAATATTTACAATGTCTTAATTTGAATCCCCATTGTCACACCCTTTTGGCCCTGTGTGTCTTCTACCCAAGAGGTACAGATATAATTCATGGCTGCTCAATAGGGTAACTGTCACATTACCCAAGTGGACTTTCTCCTGGGTCTATCTGATAGAGCAAATGTGCATGTTCTTGACCCCTGGCACCTTTGTTGGTTGGATCCTCTTGCTCAAACCTCAACTCTGGCCCTCACAATCACACCATTGGTGGAAAAGGCAGAACCCAGAATTTAGGTTGTATGGTTCTTCCACCTGCTTTCATTCTATCCTATGTGTGATAATTTACACCATGTATTTTCCCCTTGCTACTCACTATGTGCTTTAAATTGACTTAATGAACCATATGATATAAGCATTTTCATGTGGTCTGACAGCCTTTCTGTTCCATGACCTCTGGGAGAGCTTGTCAGGTAGCGTACTTGGGGACTACCATTGTGTCATGGCAATTTCTCACCCAACACTGCTCAATAGATATTTCCTTAAGGAGTGATTCTGTGAATGAACACACTGAGGAATTCAGAATTGTCTTTTAGGCCTCATAGACTCATAGTTGTACCTATCACAGGAAAAAGAGCTGTGGGCCGGGCGCGGTGGCTCACGCTTGTAATCCCAGCACTTTGGGAGGCCGAGGCGGGCGGATCACGAGGTCAGGAGATCGAGACCATGGTGAAACCCCGTCTCTACTAAAAATACAAAAAAAAAAAATTAGCCGGGCGTGGTGGCGGGCGCCTGTAGTCCCAGCTACTAGGGAGGCTGAGGCAAGAGAATGGTGTGAACCGGGCAGGCGGAGCTTGCAGTGAGCCGAGATTGCGCCACTGCACTCCAGCCTGGGCCACAGAGGGACACTCCGTCTCCAAAAAAAAAAAGAAAAAGAAAAAAAAAGAGCTGTGAAAAACCTGACTACTGTTGCTGCCTTTTATGCATTCAGAATGACCTCTACTTTCCCTGGACAGGTAGGGGAGACTTGCAAGACTAGAAGTAGGGTAAGCAGATTAGGGGCAGGGGGTTTCAATGTGAAGAATGAGAACAGAAGCTGGGAATGCATGGTAGGCAGGGATGTCATTTCCCAGAAAATGGTAGTGATGGGAAGAGGATAAGAAGAGTGGTTTATGTATCCAGAAATGAAATGGAGCAATGCAGGGAAGATGAAGAGAAATGTGGGATTTAGAAATATAGAATGGAAGTGTAGTGGGTAGGAGAGGGGGGTGGAATATTGGGGCACTAGCAATGTTCTGGGTTGTGTAGAAAACAAAGTATGGAAATAAAGTCTGGGCTGGTACAAACTCAGGAGGAGCTGTGGGGGTTCAGGATTCTTTGATTCATGAATTTATAGGAGTAGAAAGTTTCTACTTTACTGATGTGTTGCTTCTGTTTGTGATAGGTTAATTCTCCATGTATCCTTCCCCTCCCATTTTTAATTTTATTTTTAATTTTTATTTTTTTGAGACAGACTTTCGCTCTTGTTGCCTAGGCTGGAGTGCAGTGGTGCAATCTTGGCTCACCACAACCTCTGCCTCCTGGGTTTAAGCGATTCTCCTGCCTCAGGCTCCCGAGTAGCTGGGGTTATAGGCATGCGCCTGGCTGATTTTGTATTTTTAGTAGAGGTGGGGTTTCTACATGTTGGTCAGGCTGGTTTCAAACTCCCAATCTCAGGCGATCCACCCGCCTCGGCCTCCCAAAGTGCTGGGATTACAGGCGTGAGCCACCGTGCCCAGCCCCCTCCTTTTTTTTTTTTTTCTTTTAAAGTGCAAATGCTCTCTATGTTGTTTGATATATTTTAAATAATACAGGTCACCTCAGTCTCCTTTCTTAAATAGGTTCCTTGAAGTACAAGTAAGCAAATAAATACTCAAACAATTAAATGAAATTTCCTTCTATTGATGGTCTGTGACCATTCTGAAAAATAACATCTGCCCTCTACTTGGCTCCAGGGGATTTTATGAGCATTAATGACATGTCTGAAAAGCGTTTCATTTCCTTGGAAACGAGCTTAACAAAGTGTTTTTCTCTCTACAATGATATAACAAGCCACTCATGCTGTGCTACTGATTTATAATAATTGAAACTTTGGTTGCTAAAAAATTTAAGTACTTTGATGGCAGCTCAAAATAAAGTCTTTAATATTTTTATATCTCTTACATGTTTTAGGTGATAGATAAGTAAATGGCCTTTTCATGACTTGAAAAATATTTCCACGATATTTATTCTTCCATCATATTTTAACTAGTTCTTATATCAGTTCACAAGGTCATGGACTTGGCCTGTTTTTCATTTCACGAACATCTGGATTTATAGTGAATGATTCATGTGGCCTGATACATAGCTGCCCTCTTTTTGCTCTCTCTTATTATCACTTGTGGAATTCGATTTACCTCCTACCCTGTGAGCTATTCTTTCATTTGAAACAATTTCCTCACTTATACAGGTCTCTAGTTTAAGGAATAATCATGATTAAATATTCCACTGTAATGGAAAATGCTATCTGGAATGGGTTTTCCCATTTTGAGATAGAAAAATTCATGTCATCTTTTGCGAAGAAAACCACAAAGGGCTGAGACAACAACAAAAACGATAACAACAACAACAACAAAGCCCCGAAGCAGGAGAAGGTCTCATACAAAATAGAATGGAGAAAACGAAGTCAGAATGCTTAGACACACTTTTCCTGCTTTCCTTTTCTTCCTAGTGCTCCTCACCACCTGACAAGTTATGTGGCTGTTGACAGATTATCTCCCTCCCACTCCCTTAGCATATAACCTTCATGGAAGCAGGGAGTGTGTGACCATCAGCTGTAACTGTACCCAGCACATAGTAGGCACTCAACAAATATTTGTAGAGTTAATGAATGAAGGGTCCATCCATCCATCAGTCAAATAACAAAAACAGTACATAATAATAATTATTACAACTTATTGGCTGTCCCTGTACCAGGTTGAATAGTGTCTCGCCAAGATTTGTGGCCAGCCAGAACCTCAGAATGTGTTGTTATTTGGAAATAAGGTCCTTGAAGATCTAATTAGATTAAGATGAGGTCCTACTGAATTAGGAGGGTTCCTAAATGCAATATGACTGAGATCCTTATAAGAAGAGGAGAGGACACACAGAGAGAGGGACACACAGGGAAGAAGCCCACATAATGATGTAGGCAGAGATTGGAGTTATGCAGCTGCAAGCCAAGGAATGTCAAGAGGTGCCAGCACCCACCAGAAGGTAGGAGAGAGGCATGCAACAGATTCTTCCTTAGCGCTTCCAGAAGGAACCAGCCTGCAGACACCTTGATTCTGGACATCTGGCCTCCAGAATTGTGAGATAATACATTTCAGTTATTTTAAGCACACTAATTTGTAGTACTTTGTTATGGCAACCCTAAGAAACTAATATAATCCCATTTTTGTCAAGTCCTGGGCAAGTTCCATTTCCAAAGACTCTCAGGCTAAATGAGAAGCTAAAAGTCTGGCTAGTGGGTGACTGAGCCCAACTCTGGTCTCTGTTTTCTAGCATTTCAGACTGTTGTCTACTACATGGCCAGCTTGGGGCCAGGAGTATAGGGGCTTGCAAAAAGACAACATCTCTACCTTGGGGTAATTTCATGGCTGCTTTTTTACCAAGTTATGATTAGAGAAGGAAGTATGGAGGGGGGGTGTACCTTCTTTAATAAGCGGTTTGTACCCAGTGGAGTCAATGTTAATGCAAGTCAGCCAAAAACCAGGGAATGTGCTCATTGCATTTCCAGAATTTCTTCTGAATCTGTGACTATTACCAGTTGTTCTCTAAGGCTTTGAAGACGGTCTGACAGTATCTACTGAAGTTGAGTATAAATATGCATACTCCATAAGCCTGCAGTTTTACCCCTAGACATATATACCCAACAAAAATGCATAGATATGTTCACCAAAAGACATGTATCAGAAAGTTCATAACAGTACCATTGGTAGTAGTCTCAAGCTAGAAACTACCCAAATGGCCATTTATGATAGCATGAAAAATAAATTGTGGTATGTTCATTTAAAAGTAGACTATACTGCAAGAAGAATGAATGAACTACTGTTACATGCAACAATATCTCACAAGATAATACTGAGTGAAAGAAGCCAGCCAACTAGAAAAGGTATATATTGATTAATTTCGTTTGTATGCATTTCAAAAATGAGCAAAATAAGCTATAGTTTTAGAAATCAAGATAATGATTTATTTCTGAGTGGTGAGTTAAGTACTGATTCACTAATATTTTGTTTGTTGATCTGGGTGCTAGTTACCTGGGTTTGTTCAGTTTTTAAACAAAATGTGAGCTGTGCCCCAATAGCAAAGAGTTGGAAACAACCCAAATGTCCATCAATGATAGACTGGATTAAGAAAATGTGGCACATATACACCATGGAATACTATGCAGCCATAAAAAAAGGATGAGTTCATGTCCTTTGTAGGGACATGGATGACTCTGGAAACTATCATTCTCAGCAAACTATTGCAAGGACAAAAAACCAAACACTGCATGTTCTCACTCATAGGTGGGAATTGAACAATGAGAACACTTGGACACAGGAGGGGGAACATCACACACTGGGGCCTGTCGTGGGGTGAGGAGTAGGGGGAGGGATAGCACTGGGAGATATACCTAATGTAAATGACGAGTTAGTGGGTGCAGCACACCAACATGGCACATGTATACGTGTGTAACAAACCTGCACATTGTGCACATGTACCCTAGAACTTAAAAAAATTGCACAAAAGAATCCCAAAAAACAAAATGTGAGCTGTGCCCTTATGATTTGTGTATTTCTGTACACCTAGAAAATACTTCGATAAAAAGTATAAAAAGTAACATGAAGAAAACTTTCAAAAACCCTCTGCCATCCTGTTCCACCTCCACACTAGAATGATCCTCCAGCTGTGCCTGGAAAAACTGCTCTTGGGATGCTGTGTTCTCTAGCCAGTAGGTTGGTTTCCAAATTGTTCTTTCCTCTGTACTTAGGCTGTTGTCTGGCAGGGGAAATGGGCCTTTGAACATCCCCATGCTCAGAAGAGATGAAGTACCATTTCAAAAGTGGCAAACTGCAAGGACTCCTGGCAGCCTTCGTCACAAAGCAAAGGACAACCCATGTTTTTAGTGAACTATCAGAAAAGAGATGTCTTCTGAACTCAGGGAATAACTTTTAAAAATCTATGTTTTTATTGTAGTTCTAGAAAAAATATTCAGTCAGATGCATACAATTTTAAAAGAAGATAAGCTTTACTCATTTTTTCAACCAGTTGGCTGCAATTCTGAATTAGATTTAGTTGTTGAGTCTAAACTCCATGTAATATGATGGTGGTGAAGGTTAGGGAGAGCTGTTCTGCTTCCTGCACACACCTGCTTTATACTCTCTGATGCTTGAAATTCCATTATTAGGAGAGCAAGTCATTTCACAGTTGGAGATGTAGAAGAAAGTAAGATGAAATATACCTGGTAAAAGTAACTCATTGGCTTTAAGCCACACTAATAGATTAAATAAATGATTGCAGGGCCTTTCTAGATTTTGATAAGATGGGCAAAATTTAGAACCCTGGAAACTAAAACGGGTAAAGATACCAAAAACACTATTAGTGCTCAAGGAGGGGAGAGAAGCTGTGGTCCAGAATCATGAATTTCAAAATTTTGTGCTGTGGATGGATGTGGGCGAAAAGATTAAAAAAAACAAACAAACCCCAAACCCTTTGTCTTGAACAAATTGATAGAGTCAGACGTTTGCCAGGACAGTTCTGGTGCTATTAAAATATGTTCCAAAACTGGAGAGGCCTTCCTGGCCTAGGCTAAGAGAAACTTTATCTCAGATGGGCTGTATTCACAAGATGGCTCCTGAACCCCCAGCACCCAACCCCATCTCATTTTCTACCTGTCCCCTTCTGGTTCTGACTTTCAGCCTGGCACCTTGCTCCTTGGTGCTATATTAAGGCCACCTCTGCATGGAACTATTAACCCCATGGTAGATGAATGCCTCTTTGGCCTAGCCACTGAGCTCTCCTATCAGTACACACGGCCATCGGAATCCACATCTGTGGATTCAACCAACCGTGGACTGAAGTGTATTTTGAAAAACAATAAAAAGTAGTAACATGACAATAAAAATTAATAGAAATAAAAGTACAATATGACAACTATTTCCATAGCATTTGCATTGTATTATGTATTCTAAGTAATCTGGAGATGATTTAAAGTATATGGGAGGATATACGTAAATTATGAGCAAATACTACACCACATTATATCAGGGACTTCAACATCCATGGATTTTTGGTATCCATGGAGGCTCCTGGAACCAATCCTCCAAACTGAGGGATGACTGTACCTTCCTGGGAATGTCCCAATTTCAGCACTGACAGTCCTGTGTCCTGAGAAACCCCTCAATCCTGGGGAAGCCAAGATGGTGGGTCACCTAGTCCTGGTAGGTAAGGAAGCTCTGACTGGCTATAGCCCAGGTTTAGCTCCTTCCTGGCCTGGTCCTTGAGATTTGGTCAGACAGATATGAACAGAAGTCAACAGGAATAAGAGGATGAAGGTGCTTTGTGTTTGAGAAAGGGCCAGCTTGGGAACACTCTCTAGGAGACATCATACTTTTCTGCAAAGTGATTTGAGTTCTAGGAATAGTACCTTCTCCCTACCAAAGCTGCCACAGTGGAATATAACAGTAACAGCAACCACAGCTAAATTTAACTGAGCCCTTTCTGTGAGACAGGTACTGTGCTAAGCCTTTTTCATGGATCATCTTGTTTCATCTTCAAAACAACCCAACCTTAACAAATGAGGGAATTGAGGCCTAGAGATGTGTACTTGCCCAAGATCACTTGAAAAAGCTTGAAAAAGAAGAGCCTTTAGCCCCCAACTTGGGGTCACGAGATGTAGATTTGATTCCCATCTATGTATTTACTCTATGTGTGACCTTGGGGATGTCACTTTTCTTTTCTGAGTCTTGTCTGTAGACAAAAATGTCCTCCAAACAAAGTAGTTATGTAACTGAAACAAGATACTGTATGTAAAAGTGCTTGGCTCCTAGCAGTTGCTCAATAAATATCACTTTCCTTTTCTGTCTTTCTTCCACTTGTTGTCAATTCATTTCCATCCCTCTCTCTTTCCTCCCTGATGTTCTGATTTCCTCCCACTCCCAAATACATTGTTTATACTTCTTTGGTGATACTTATATTGATGGCACAGTAGTATGGAAGAAACTTTAGAATTACATATTTTCAGGTTCAAATTCTGGTTCAATTCCTTTCTAATTGTGGACCTCAGGGAAGTTAACCTGAGAATCTTGGTTTCCTCACTTGTGAAATACGAATAAGTTCTTTTTTAAAAATATGTAATAGATACAGATACTGTTATTGCTTTTGTTACCCTGTGCCACCCTTACTGAGCCCATATCTCATTTCCACTGTAGCAGTAGTTACTTGGGACTCAAGACTCATGCTGATAGTACATAATCATGTCTCTCTCTGCTTTTTAGCCTCAAATCTTATTAGAAACAGAAATGAGAGATACAGGACTTCAAATGGAGTCAGGTATTATATCACCATCTGCTGTGATCTAGGATGAACAACATATCAGAATTTGAACAAAAATGCAGAACAGATTAGAAAGGAGAAAATATAATGAGTATAATGAGTTTGCCATGATTTGCATTGCTCATATTAATTTGGACTATAGTTTCAATCTAACTAGGAGTAGAATGCAATGTATTAGCCTATTAAGTAGTTGTGTCTATCTCCAGAACTTTGTGTCTTAGGTCTGGAAATCTCCAGCAAAGATTCAAACATGGACTTCCAATAATATGGCTTAGGATTCATTTCTGTCAGTTAACTCTACAGCATAACACTGTAATGTGGAGTCTTAATGATGCTCTAGTACTCGGTCTCCCAAACAGATCATTTAAGTGTGCAAGGCATTATTAATGATGCAAAGATGAAAAAGATACAGTTTGTACCTTTAAAGAGCTATAGCTTAATTGAAGTGAAAAGCTAAGTGCAGAAATACTTTTGTCAAATGTCAGTGTGACAAGCACATCATTATGCGCCATCTCTAATCACCCCAAAAAACCTTTCATAGAGCCTGGGTTCCCTCTAAAATAAACACAAAGAATTCAAGGTGGTTTACAACTTTAAACCTTGAGGTGGATTATAAAAAGTGTGCAAAGTATAAACTACATGGTTAAAAGACTCCAGGGAAAGGAAAGCTAATTTAGGATAAAATAGCACACAGGGATATATCCTGTATGGTTCTGGGTGACAGCTTGAGGTTGATTGCATATTTGAGTTTCCTAAAGACCAAAGGAAAAAAAAACAGGCATGGTTTTGGGAATATTGGTTTCAAGATAAAATCGAATCAGTTTAGGAGAAGTACATTTTTCCGTGGAGAGTTGAAAGCAAATTCTCCTATAGGTCTTCATTAAGCGGACCCTGTAATATAGTAGATGTTGTCCCAGAAAGTATTCCTACACTAGAAACCATGGAAAGCTATTATATGACTGTTTCTTATAGTGTCCTTCAATATGTCTAAGATGAAAGCCCATTTTAGCAAAGTCAACATAAAATAAATATTTATGTTTTTCTAACAATTTCTGTATAAATATAATTTCTTAATATTTTAGATTCAGTTATTTGAAACGGGATCCTCATATTGCATTTGGTGGAAGTCTTTACATCTTTGCAAAACCTGTAACAGTTTCCACTCTTGTTTTTCCACCTTGCCATTTAGTTGTTGAATAAATAAATAATTTATCCTATAGGATTTCCTACATTTAGGGTTTGCCTGACTGTATCCTCATGATTTCACTGAGTTTTTTTTATTTTTTTTTATTTTTTTAGTATGCATTTCATTTATTTATTTATTTATTTTTATTATTATACTTTAGGTTTTAGGGTACATGTGCACAATGTGCAGGTTTGTTACATATGTATCCATGTGCCATGTTGTTTTGCCGCACCCATTAACTCGTCATTTAGCATTAGGTATATCTCCTAATGCTGTCCCTCCCCCAACCCCACAACAGTCCCCGGAGTGTGATGTTCCCCTTCCTGTGTCCAAGTGTTCTCATTGTTCAATTGCCACCTATGAGTGAGAACATGTGGTGTTTGGTTTTTTGTCCTTGCGATAGTTTACTGAGAATGATGTTTTCCAGTTTCATCCATGTCCCTACAAAGGACATGAACTCATCCTTTTTTATGGCTGCATAGTATTCCATGGTGTATATATGCCACATTTTCTTAATCCAGTCTATCGTTGTTGGACGTTTGGGTTGTTTCCAACTCTTTGCTATTGTGAATAGTGCAGCAATAAACATACGTGTGCATGTGTCTTTATAGCAGCATGATTTATAGTCCTTTGGGTATATACCCAGTAATGGGATGGCTGGGTCAAATGACATTTCTAGTTCTAGATCCCTGAAGAATTGCCACACTGACTTCCACAATGGTTGAACTCGTTTACAGTCCCACCAACAGTGTAAAAGTGTTCCTATTTCTCCACATCCTCTCCAGCACCTGTTGTTTCCTGACTTTTTAATGATGGCCATTCTAACTGGTGTGAGATGGTATCTCACTGTGGTTTTGATTTGCATTTCTCTGATGGCCAGTGATGATGAGCATTTTTTCATGTGTTTTTTGGCTGCATACATGTCTTCTTTTGAGAAGTGTCTGTTCATGTCCTTTGCCCACTTTTTGATGGGGTTGTTTGTTTTTTTCTTGTAAATTTGTTTGAGTTCATTGTAGATTCTGGATATTAGCCCTTTGTCAGATGAGTAGGTTGCAAAAATTTTCTCCCATTCTGTAGGTTGCCTGTTCACTCTGATGGTAGTTTCCTTTGCTGTGCAGAAGCTCTTTAGTTTAATTAGATCCCATTTGTCAATTTTGGCTTTTGTTGCCATTGCTTTTGGTGTTTTAGACATGAAGTCCTTGCCCACGCCTATGTCCTGAATGGTATTGCCTAGGTTTTCTTGTAGGATTTTAATGGTTTTAAGTCTAACATGTAAGTCTTTAATCCATCTTGAATTAATTTTTGTATAAGGTGTAAGGAAGGGATCCAGTTTCAGCTTTCTACATATGGCTAGCCAGTTTTCCCAGCACCATTTATTAAATAGGGAATCATTTCCCCATTTCTTGTTTTTGTCAGGTTTGTCAAAGATAAGATAGTTGTAGATATGTGGCATCATTTCTGAGGGCTCTGTTCTGTTCCGTTGATCTATGTCTCTGTTGTGGTACCAGTACCATGCTGTTTTGGTTACTGTAGCCTTGTAGTATAGTTTGAAGTCAGGTAGCATGATGCCTCCAGCTTTGTTCTTTTGGCTTAGGATTGACTTGGCAATGCAGGCTCTTTTTTGGTTCCATATGAACTTTAAAGTAGTTTTTTCCAATTCTGTGAAGAAAGTCATTGGTAGCTTGATGGTGATGGCATTGAATCTATAAATTACCTTGGGCAGTATGGCCATTTTCACGATATTGATTCTTCCTACCCATGAGCATGGAATGTTCTTCCATTTGTTTGTATCCTCTTTTATTTCATTGAGCAGTGGTTTGTAGTTCTCCTTGAAGAGGTCCTTCACATCCCTTGTAAGCTATGCCCATGGAGTCTCGCTGATTGCTAGCACAGCAGTCTGAGATCAAACTGCAAGGCGGCAGCGAGGCTGGGGGAGGGGCACCCGCCATTGCCCAGGCTTCCTTAGGTAAACAAAGCAGCCAGGAAGCTCAAACTCGGTGGAGCCCACCACAGCTCAAGGAGGCCTGCCTGCCTCTGTAGGCTCCACCTCTGGGGGCAGGGCACAGACAAAAAGTCAGCAGGAATCTCTGCAGACTTAAATGCACCTGTCTGACAGCTTTGAAGAGAGTAGTGGTTCTCCCAGCACTCAGCTGGAGATCTGAGAACGGACAGACTGCCTCCTAAAGTGGGTCCCTGACCCCTGAGCAGCCTAACTGGGAGGCACCCCCAAGTAGGGACAGACTGACACCTCACTCAGCCGGGTACTCCTCTGAGACAAAACTTCCAGAGGAACTATCAGACAGCTGTGGTCTCACGAAAATCTGCTGTTCTGCAGCCACCGCTGCTGACACCCAGCCAAACAGGGTCTGGAGTGGACCTCTAGCAAACTCCAACAGACCTGCAGCTGAGGGTCCTCTCTGGTAGAAGGAAAACTAACAAACAGAAAGGACATCCACACCAAAAACCCATCTGTACATCACCATCATCAAAGACCAAAAGTAGATAAAACCACAAAGATGGGGAAAAAACAGAGCAGAAAAACTGGAAACTCTAAAAAGCAGAGCACCTCTCCTCCTCCAAAGGAACGCAGTTCCTCACCAGCAACGGAACAAAGCTGGACAGAGAATGACTTTGACGAGTTGAGAGAAGAAGGCTTCAGACGATCAAACTACTCCAAGCTACGGGAGGAAATTCAAAACAATAGCAAAGAAGTTAAAAACTTTGAAAAAAAATTAGACGAATGGATAACTAGAATAACCAATGGAGAGAAGGGCTTAAAGGAGCTGATAGAGCTGAAAGCCAAGTATCGAGAACTACGCGAAGATTGTAGAAGCCTCGGTAGCCGATGCGATCAACTGGAAGAAAAGGTATCGCTGATGGAAGATGAAATGAATGAATGAAGTGAGAAGGGAAGTTTAGAGAAAAAAGAATAAAAAAAAACGAACAAAGCCTCCAAGAAATTTGGGACTATGTGAAAAGACCAAACCTACATCTGATTGGTGTACCTGAAAATGATGGGGAGAATGGAACCAAGTTGGAAAACACTCTGCAAGATATTATCCAGGAGAACTTCCCCAATCTAGCAAGGCAGGCCAACATTCAGATTCAGGAAATACGGAGAACGCCACAAAGATACTCCTCGATAAGAGCAACTTCAAGACACATAATTGTCAGATTCACCAAAGTTGAAATGAAGGAAAAAATGTTAAGGGCAACCAGAGAGAAAGGTCGGGTTACGCACAAAGGGCAGCCCATCAGACTAACAGCTGATCTCTCGGCAGAAACTCTACAAGCCAGAAGAGAGTAGGGGCCGATATTCAGCATTCTTAAAGAAAAAGAATTTTCAACCCAGAATTTCATATCCAGCCAAACTAAGCTTCATAAGTGAAGGAGAAATAAAATAATTTACAGACAAGCAAATGCTGAGTGATTTTGTCACCACCAGTCTGCCCTAAAAGAGCTCCTGAAGGAAGCACTAAACATGGAAAGGAACAACCGGTACCAGCCCCTGCAAAAACATGCCAAATTGTAAAGACCATCGAGGCTAGGAAGAAACTGCATCAACTAACGAGCAAAATAACCAACTAACATCATAATGACAGGATCAGATTCACACATAACAATATTCACTTTAAATGTAAATGGGCTAAATGCTCCAATTAAAAGACACAGACTGGCAAACTGGATAAGGAGTCAAGACCTATCAGTGTGCTGTATTCAGGAAACCCATCTCACATGCAGAGACACACATAGACTCAAAATAAAGGGATGGAGGAAGATCTATCAAGCAAATGGAAAACAAAAAAAGGCAGGGGTTGCAATCCTAGTCTCTGATAAAATAGACTTTAAACCAACAAAGATCAAAAGAGACAAAGAAGGCCATTACATAGTGGTAAAGGGATCAATTCAACAAGAAGAGCTAACTATCCTAAATATATATGCACCCAACACAGGAGCACCCAGATTCATAAAGCAAGTCCTGAGTGACCTACAAAGGGACTTAAACTCCCACACAATAATAATGGGAGATTTTAACACCCCACTGTCAACATTAGACAGATCAATGAGACAGAAAGTTAACAAGGATATCCAGGAATTGAACTCAGCTCTGCACAAAGTGGACCTAATAGACATCTACAGAACTCTCCACCCCAAATCAACAGAATATACATTTTTTCAGCACCACACCACACCTATTCCAAAATTGACCACATAGTTGGAATTAAAGCTCTCCTCAGCAAATGTAAAAGGACAGAAATTATAGCAAACTGTCTCTCAGACCACAGTGCAATCAAACTAGAACTCAGGATTAAGAAACTCACTCAAAACTGGTCAATTAAATGGAAACTGAACAATCTGCTCCTGAATGACTATTGGGTACATAATGAAATGAAGGCAGAAATAAAGATGTTCTTTGAAACCAACGAGAACAAAGACACAACATACCAGAATCTCTGGGACACATTCAAAGCAGTGTATAGAGGGAAATTTATATCACTAAATGCCCACAAGAGAAAGCAGGAAAGATCAAAATTGACACCCTAACATCGCAATTAAAAGAACTAGCACAGTCAAAAGCTAGCAGAAGGCTAGAGATAACTAAAATCAGAGCAGAACTGAAGGAAATAGAGACACAAAAAACCCTTCAAAAAATCAATGAATCCAGGAGCTGGTTTTTTGAAAAGATCAACAAAATTGATAGACTGCTAGCAAGACTAATAAAGAAGAAAAGAGAGAAGAATCAAATAGATACAATAAAAAATGAAAAAGGGGATATTACCACCGATCCCACAGAAATACAATCTACCATCAGAGAATACTACAAACACCTCTATGCAAATAAACTAGAGAATCTAGAAGAAATGGATAAATTCCTTGACAAATACACCCTCCCAAGACTAAACCAGGAAGAAGTTGAATCTCTGAATAGACCAATAACAGGCTCTGAAATTGTGGCAATAATCAATAGCTTACCAACCAAAAAGAGTCCAGGACCTGATGGATTCACAGCTGAATTCTGCCAGAGGTACAAGGAGGAACTGGTACCATTACTTCTGAAACTATTCCAATTGATAGAAAAAGAGGGAATCCTCCCTAACTCATTTTATGAGGCCAGCATCGTCCTGATACCAAAGCCTGGCAGAGACATAACCGAAAAAGAGAATTTCAGACCAATATCCTTGATGAACATTGATGCAAAAATCCTCAATAAAATACTGGCAAACCGAATCCAGCAGCACGTCAAAAAGCTTATACACCATGATCAAGTGGGCTTCATCCCTGGGATGCAAGGCTGGTTCAACATATGCAAATCAATAAATGTAATCCAGCATATAAACAGAACCAAAGGTTCACTGAGTTTTAAATAATAATTACATTATTTCCAAGGTAAGAACTTTTATTTGGTTCTTTTTCAAAGATATCTGGTCTTTTCTTCATTTTAGATCGTCTCTTCCTTTTTATTCATAGCTTCAATTATTTGTTTAAAAATATTAAATGTACTTATCTTTCATTTAGTATCTGCTAGTTCAATTATCTGAAGCCTTTATGGGTCTGTGTTCTGATGTTTGTTGTTTCTGATGACTCTGGTTCAAAGGTACTTTTCCCCGGGTAGATTTTGTGATTTTTGATTGTGAGTTCATATTTCTTGGAATTATCTCTGATGGAGTACTATGAGACCTGGGTTGAGGGTTTATTTCTCGGGGTGGATTTCAAATTGTCTTTGCCAGTTACCTGTGAGCATCATGGACTTGGGTCCGCGTTAAACGATATTCTCGTTGAGTTTTTCTGGGCCACACAGATAGTGTGATTTCTAACCACTAAGTCTTGTGTGTGGCCAATTTGGGTTTATGAAATCTCAGAGGAAGAGTATGTTGTTTTGTTTCTTTTAACTCCTATCTAGAGCCAAGATTTCCTCTGTGCTTGCCGTTGGTGGATGGACTCTGTTGTAGTTTACTATTTTCCTGAGAGAATAACCCCCTAGTGAATCCTGTGTGGATGGATCACCAATCCGGTTTCGTGTTCTGCACGATGGCTGCGTCAGTGCTCTTTCACTTCTCTGCTCATGGCCTGTGCTTCTTAGCTGGTCTTGGGCCATTTCACTTATTTTATAAAATGGATTAATATATGTCTATATACTTATACAATTTATATACTTTATATTGCATAATACATTTTACATTATTACTGTCTGTTACATACAAAATAATATTATAGGTATCATTATTATGTAAATAATAATGTATATATATCTTCAGCATTTTTATGGTTGGAGGATTTCATGATCTCTTGTCTACCATTTTGCAAAAGTGGAAGTCCCTGAGTCTTCAGTTGGATTCAGATCCAGTATGTCTGTGTGTCAGGCCTGAACTCAGAGACTCTATCATGACCCTTTGAGCCCGTGAGTTATGGGGTCCATTGTATTCTCCCATGATGACTCAGAATATGTTGCTAAGCTTTTCTGTTATCCTGACAAGAACTTACCATCTCACTTGACTACCCTAGACATAGTCTCACTCCTAGTGAACTCTACCCGCAGATGGGTAGCCCTGCTGCTGACTAAACAGAACTTCAGTTGCCCTCCCTGGCTTTCAAGTTCCTCCCTGGATCCTTCTCTGATGTCAACTGCCATATTAGTCTTCTTGATCCCGAAGATTGCCTGAACCTAAGCTTGCTATGATCTCTAGAGAGCATATTTGCTATGATCCTTAGAGAGCATATTTGCTATAATCTTTAGAGAGCATATTTGAGCAGCCCCATTGTCTTCAATAATCTCCTGCTTCTGCCACCTGATTTATCTCCCGAGCTACCCTCCCTGCTCACCCCACACCATGCAACCTCAAACATTCAGCCTCATTTTTGGTACCAGTCTTTGGGTATTCTCCAGATTCCTTTGCTAGCCCTGGATTGCTGAGATAACAGCAGGCCTGGTGGCCACAACTTCTTGAGCTCTGTCAGGAGTGATATTTGTGAAAAAGAATTAATACAAAGCCCTTCTTGGACAATCCAGCCAGAGTAATTGCTCTTCCTTGAATTTTGACAGAATTTTGTACCACTCTTAAGGCACTCATTCACCTTCTCCTTTATGCTGTACTTATTTATGTAGATGTTTTGTCTTCCTTGCTAGAAAATTAGCTGCTTAAGACTAGGACATGACATTGGGGTCAAAAGACCTGGGTTCAAATCCTGACTCTACTGTATTCTAGTTATGTGACTTTGGGCAAATTAACATCTCTGAGCCTCCATGTCCTCCTCTATAAGTTGAGGATAATACCCAATTTTTTATATAAAAATTTTGGGGCCTGATGTGTTTAGAAACTTAGACATCTTTCAGATTTTAGAAAAGTAATATGGTGCATATATATCATGTAATATGTGGCAGAACCCTGTAATCAAATACCTGCCTCTTTTTGTGGCAACACATACAAATATTCATAGGAAATGGATTAAATTAGGATAGTAACTACACTCATAGCATTTCATTTAGGTCAGTCTTTGCCACCAAATGAGTTAAAATAACTTTCAGTTTTGTGCACATGGAGGTTGGTGGTGGGGATTTTTCTGTGAGTGACAAAACCTTCCAGTTCCTTTATTTCTTTCTTTGGTGACTTACTTGCAAGCACCAGCTGTCACCTGGTTCTTCTGACCACACCAAGGAAATTCCTGCTATCTGCATAAGCCAGGAGTGGGTGACCTGAGAACTAGAGTGGCTGGAATGTTAGAATTGGGCTGGGTCTTGGAGACCAGCTGGCTCATGTATGTGAACCTGTTTAAGATGCTAGTAGTCAGTATTGACATTCACTTTTCATTTTATAATTAAGGAAATTGTATTCTGAAGTGGAGAGAGATGTGACTTGATTTGCCCAATATATAGAGGTGGAAAAAGTTTGAATGTCATGTGAAAGGAAGACATCCGTATTAGTCCATTTTTATGCTGCTAATGAAGACATACGTGAGACTGGGAAATTAATAAGGGAAAGAGTTTTGCTGTTTTTTTTTTTTTGAGACAGAGTCTTGCGTTATCACCCAGGCTACCGTGCAGTGGCATGATCCTGGCTCACTGCAACTTCTGCCCCATGGGCTCTCAAGCAATTCTCATGCCTCAGCCTCCTGAGTAGCTGGGATTACAGGACATGCCACCACGCCTGGCTAATTTTTGTATTTTTAATAGAGACAGGGTTTCACCATGTTGGTCAGGTTGGTCTCGAACTCCTGACCTCAAGTGATTCATCTGCCTTTTCCTCCCAAAGAGCTGGGATTACAGGCATGAGCTACTGTGCCCAGCCAAAGGAAAGAGGTTTAATTGACTTAGTTCAGCATGGCTGGGGAGGCCTCAGGAAACTTACAATCATGGCGGAAGGGGAAGCAAACATGTCTTTCTTTACAAGTCAGCAGGAGAGAGAGGAATGAGAGTCCAGTAAAGGGGGAAGCCCCCTATAAAACCATCAGATCTTGTGAGAACTAACTCACTATCATGAGAACGGGACAGGGGAAACTGCTCCCATGATCCAATTATCTCCACCTGGTCTCACCCAATGACGTGGGGATTATGGGAACTGCCATTTATGATGGGACTTGGGTGGGGACACAGCAAAACTATAGCAATGTCCTTTTCACAGATGTGCTATGGAGACCATCCCTCTTCATTGAAAACTACTTTCAGGAAAAAGTAGAAAATTATGTCATTTTTTGATGTATTCATTTGGTAAAAACGTATTGAATTTATGATTTTAAATGTGTCCTGTCTTTAAATATCGTGCAGCTAGTTCTAGTATTTTGAAACCTAAGTACTTAGTAGCTGTAGTACATCTATTCATTTGACAAATGTTTGAGCTCCAGATCTTGTTCTTGGCCTCTGGAGAAAGTGTCAATAAAAACAAAAGTTTTGCTCTAATGGAGCAAAACATGGGTAGAGAAAGGAAACAGAAAAAGGTTGGGCGAACAAATAAACAGACTAGATAATGTCATCCCTTGGTAAGTGGCATGAAGAAAATACATCAGGATGGCATAAAAAAGAGTGACTGGGGATGGAGAGCTTTGCTTCAGATTGACCAGTCAGGGAAGACTTCTCTGAAGCTGTGATATTTGGGTGACATCTGAGTGTCACCTAAAGAAGGATGCAGCCATTTGGTTATCTGGGGATAAGAGAATCCAAGACAGGAGGCACAGAAAACACAAAGTCCTGAAGGTAGACAGAGTTTGCGATGCACAGAAACATGAAAGGCCAGTGTGTCTGGAGAAAGTGGTTCAGAGGGAGCCAGAGGTCCAGTCATGTGTGGCCTTGAAGGCCAAGAGAAGGAGTCTGGAGTTTTTCTATGTGCCACCGGATATGGCTGGGGGACTTTGGGGGCATGGAAGCACTCTCAGGAGAGTAAGGCACTCACTTCAGGGACAAAATTCAAGGCACCAATCCGAAAGTCAACCAACAAGATAAATTACAGTTTTTAAAATGGAAGGGGATCCAAAAATCTATGATGACCAAAATATCAAAATTTCAAATAAAGACAAGGTGTGACCCTGCACCTAACTGATGTTGAGAATGAATTTCTCACTCTTCTTGCTCTGTCTCAGCCTTGCGTAGGAGTGAGAAGAACTGATTTACGTCTCTGAAGGATCATTCTGGAGTCTGTGGAGACACTGCCGGGAGCAAAAGTCCATGCAGGAGTGAAGGCAGGATGGAGCCTGTCATGGTGGTGCCCGGAAAAAAGGGTTTAGGAAGAGATCAGGGGACAGAGAGGCAGATGGATCCCAGATATTTTTGAGGTAGAGACCACAGGACTTGTTGCAAAACTGAGTTATAATATTGACATCCATAATTGCAATTGGTTTGCAAGTTCCTTTTTCTGTGTCTGCAGTCTGAGCTCCTATATTTTACTTCATGACATGGAGCAGTGGACTGAGCATGAGCATTTGTGGCAGGGCAGTTTCTTCACTTTTGTTTGGCTGACACCAGTGTTGACTCTTCATGTCTTAGTCTTTAGCACAGCTTTTGGGGGCTGTGCTCACGCTGGTTTCAATCCACTGGGAACAGGCAGAACAATGACTTTTCACTTAGGCCTCAGACTCTACCTGGGGACTCAGGTGTTGCTCACAGTAAAGCCACCTGATGCCAGAGCATGCTTGGAACATGGCGGCCCAATGCCCTCCTGCCTCATATTCCTCATATCCATCTTCACAGGCAGAAGCAAATGGCCTGGCTCACGCATCTCCTCCTGGCCCTTCCTGTCTATTCTGAATTTCTTTCCTCTGTGCTTAACTTCCCTCTGCTTCCTTCTTTTCTAAACCCTTCTAGTGTGCTACTAGGAACTCTTGCTCTACAGAAATAAAGCCATTGCTCCCTCCTGGAGGAGGCTTTCCTCCCACCCATAGAGAGAAGTGTCCCCACTGAAGGAGATGTCTGAGTAAAGACTGCTCATCCACCCTTCGCAGAGGTAGTATAGTGTCTGTGCACAATTGCACTACCCTGCTGTATTTCTTTGCCACCTAATTGTGGGTGCCAAAGTCCTTTTTTTGATCTCATTATTATAAACTCCTCCCTGCATACTTATTGACCTCCTGTGTCTTTTCTTTCAGTTAGACTTCAATTTACTCAGGTAGCTAAGGTAGCAACTTGCATACCTTCCTCTTCCTCACCCTGGGCATTTACTCCATGACGCACCTGCTGATTTGCCTTCAATCCCAGCTCTCCATCCTTTCCAGGAGCTCTCCACGCCTCTTCTGGATTATGGCAGCAACCTTTTAAGCTGTTGTGTTTCATCTCAGGCACTGCAAATTCACCTTCACACTGCTATCACAACTTAAAATGTAAATCGAAGTCATTTCCCTGCTTAAAATCCTTCCATAGATGGAGTCTGACCTCGACTGTCTATTTGTATTGTATGAGGGACTCTCCAGGTTTTCCAGGCTTTGGTATCAGCCCCTATCTTGTACCACACATTTGAGAGAGAGTTTAGCAAAACTGATTTTTTAATCCCTCCTTTGAGCCATGCTGTCCTTCTCGTTCGTACCATGCTTCTGGGGTCCCCTTTATCTAAAGCACCCTGCTGCCTCTCCTCACTGGCTGAAGTCCCACCCACCCTTTAAGATTCAACCCTTGCATTACTCCCTTCGGTGAATTTTCTCCCACCTCTCTCCCCACCACCCTCCCAACCTCCCCAGTTCTGTACTTTCAGAAGAACTTGTAGATAGGCTCTTTGCTCTCATCACATTGCAAGGTCCTCTTTTCTGTGTCTTCCACAGTCAGTGCAAATGCAACACCCCTCTATGTCTATTTCTCTGCCATCAATTGTGGGTGCCAAAGTCCTTTTTTGATCTCATTATTATCTCACTTCTTGAGGGCGAGGACTGTGTTGTGCACATCTTTACATTTCCTGCACTTAACATCTCTCCTAGCACTTACTTAGCAGATGCTCATTAAATTTCTTCCTTAATGCAGAAATAATTCCCATTTTTGTTGCTAACAACATTCGTCTGGGCCAATTTCCTTAACTAATTGAGCCTCAAATTTCTCAGCTGTAAACATGGATAATAGTGTCTACACTACACTGCTGTTGAGAGGATTAAAAAAGATATCCTTAATTCAGTGGCTCACAGAATGCATGATTAGAAGTGTTAGTTCCTGTTTTCCTTGTTTTCTATCTGTTAAGAACACAATGTTAACATAGTAATGGTAATGGTAGTAACACTAAAAATTATTAATTCTATTAATATAGTGACAGCTACAATGTATTTAGTTTACCATCTGCCAGATACTGCTCTAAGTACTTTATTAATACGAACTCACTGAATTACCACGGCAACCTTGTAACGAAGGGGATGTTACTATCCTCACCTTAAAGTTGAGGAAACAGAGGCTGTATAACTTTCCCAAATCCCCACAGTCATTAGTGGTAGAGCTGAGATTTGAACTCAGGTGATATGGCTTTAGTATATGGTTAACCAGCTTATTAAGTTAGGCCTAACTTAATTTAATCCCCTTGAAAACAGTTTAAAGTTTTGTCGTCCTTTCAAAGAAGAAGAAATTGAGGTTCAGAGTAGGAGACTTACTCAAGATCACACAGCGAGTAAGTGGTGGAGTTAGGATTCCACCATGTTCTCTGCTTCAGCAAAGCTTTCACTTGGGGATGTGGGCTTTGGTCGAAACTTTGCCAGTATTAAAATGGACTTAAAAATATGAGTTAGTACACTAACAACAAACCGTTCAAGGAAACAAGCCCATTTACAAGAGCTATGAAAAATATTATACTTAGGAATAAATTTAACCAAGGAGGTGAAAGACCTACACACTGAAAATTGTAAAACGTTGATGAAAGAAATTGAACAAGACACAAACAGAAAGACATCTTGTGTGCATGGACTGGAAGAATTGATATTGTTAAAATGTCCGTACTACCCCAAAGCAATCTACAGAGTCAATATAATCCCTATCAAAATTCCAATGACATGTTTCACAGAAATAGGAAAAACAATTCTAAAATTCATATGGAACCACAAAAGACTCTGAATAGCCATAACAACAAGAGCAAAAAGAACAAAGCTGGTGGCTTCAAAATGTACTACAAATCTATAGTAACCAAAACAGCATGGTACTGGCATTAAAACAGACACATAGACAAATGGAACAGAATAGAGAGCCCAGAAATAATCCATGCATTTACAGTCAGTTGATTTTTGACAAAGATGCCAAGAACACACAATGGGGAAGGTACAGTTTCTTCAATAAATAGTGTTGGGAAAAGCGGATATCCATATGCAGAAGAATGAGATTAGACCCTTACCTAATATATAAAAATCAACTCAAAAGGGATTGAAGACTTAAATGTAAGACCTGAATCCATACAACCTCTAGAAGAAAATGTAGGGGAAAAGGTCCACGTCATTGGTCTCGGCAATGCTTTTTGAATATGACCCCACAAGCATAGGTGACAAAAGCAAAAATAGACAAATGAGGCTACATCAAGCTAAAAAGCTTCTCCACAGCAAAGGAAACAATAAACAGACAATCTATAGAATAGGAGAAAATACTTGCAAATAACTCATCTGATAAGAGATTAGTATCAAAATATATAAGCAACTCGGACAACTTAATAGGAAGAAAACAACACAATTAAAAAATGGGCAAGGGCCTGAATATGTATTTCTCAAAAGAAGACATAAAAATGACCAATATGTACATGAACAAATAGCCAACATTGCTAATCATCAGAGAAATGCAAATTAAAACTACAGTGATATATTACTGTGTGATATGATGAGGTTTCTCTTCAAATAATCTGATCAAGCTTTTATTCTTTAATTCATAGTACCCCCCCCTTTTTTTCTCCTTTTCTTGCCTTTGTTAAATGCCCAGGCACGCCACAGTAACATGCGTTATCAGTACCAGCTCACATTCCTTTCCTTATTTGGAAAGAGGACTAACTTTCTAGCTCATTACAGACACCCCTTCCCCTTCCCCTTCACTTTCTTTTACGTGCCCACCCTACCTAAAAAGAAATCAAATGTTTAGCCAACCGGGGTTAGTTTAGATTGTGCGACCCAACACCGGCCAATGGGGAAAAGGGTACAGGGGCAGGACTTGCGTCAGGATTAAAGGCTCTCGTGCCCCTTTGTTCAGGTATGCTCTCATGGCAACTGGCCAAGGAGGCACCCCTCTGCGCAGAAGTAAAATAGCTTTGCTGAGAATCCTTTGTTTGAGTGTTCAATTACCTTAGGATTTTGAGCGTTATTCCTACCATTACCTCACATCCGTTAGAATGGCCATTATCAAAAAAGGTGAAAGATGTGTTGGCAAGGATGTGGAGAAAAGGGAACCCTTGCCTCTGTTGGTGGAAATGTAAATTACTGTAGCAGTCATGGAAAATAATATGGATATTTCTCAAAAAATTGAAAATAGAACTACCATATGATCCAGCAATCGTATTTTTGGATATATATCCAAAGGAAATGAAATCAGTATGTCAAAGAGATAGCTGCACTCCCATGTTCATTGCAACATTACACGAGAGCCAAGGAGTGGAATCGACCTAAGTGTCCATCAACAATGAATGGGTAAAGAAAATGTGGTGTATATACACAATGGGAATACTATCCCAGCCTTAAAAAAATAAGGGAATGCTATCATTTCCAACAACATGGATGAACCTGGAGGACATTCTGTTAAATGAAATAAGCCAAAGACACAAAGACAAATACCACATGATTTCACTCATATGTGGAATCTAAAAATGTTGATCTTACAGAAGCAGAGAGTGGAATGGTGGTTACCGGGAGCTGCAGGGTAAGGGGTTGGGGAGACGTTGGTTGAAGTGTATAAAGGTAGACGAGGAATAAGTTCAAAATATCTAATGTACAACATGGTGACTATAATTACTAACAATGTATACATATTTCAAAACATGTACATCATAGATATAATTTTTATTTATCAATTAAAATTAATTTTAAAAGTTTAGAAATAAAAATCATGAGTTAGGCTATAAGCAATATATTTAATGATAATGCATCATGATTAACAATAACAGAACAGTTTATTCTTTGGGAGTTAGGAAGTAAGTGGCCCATCCTTCTGGGTGGCTGAAAATGTCTGGAGTGGGATAAAATCAGAGTATTTTACATTGTTATTTAACATTTAAATAATATCTCTAGCTCCCAATCAGCTAGAAATCGAGGCCCTTTGCCACCAGCTTCCGAGAGCTGCCTTAGGACAGTTCTGCTTTCTGAAGGAGGGAGAGGGCCAGCCAAGGGACTCCATGGAGCTGCGGAAAGGGGGTATGACTGGGTTGCTCCTTTTTCTCCTTGAGTTTTGCCAGAGGTCATCCTCACAGAAGTTGGAAGAAATGGAGTGTGCAGGAATTTAGGGCTGGTAAGTTATTTATTTACTTGACCGAATTTTAAAGGCTGAAAAGCCATCCATGAAGTCTGTGGAATTCATTGTCATGAGAGGTCAGTAAGTCAAGCTCTGCGGCTGTGTTTTCAAAAGGACTGGATAATTTTGTGAATTTGGTGACCAAAGACTATTTGTAGTTAAGATTAAACCTCAGGCTTGGATAAAGCTTGAGTCTGGGGAGAAGGATGGTGGGAAAGAAACAATTACCTCCCTTCTCTCCTCAATTCCGATCTCTGAATCTCAAGTTACACCTCTATTCCCCTATATATTTTGGAATAGAGACATTATGGGGGTAGAAAACCATCACAGAACAGTTAAAAGAGAAACACTGGAGGATGTTTCAGGGATGATTCTGCTATTCTCTAAGTAGAATCCAATGATGTCCTAAAAAAAATTGAAAATAGAACAAGAGACCGGGAACACACAAGTTGAACAATGAAGATTGTAATTATAATGAGGGACTCCTACCGACAGGTGGAAGACACAGTAGAGATTGCCTGAATCAGTCCTCCCTTTTAAAAAGAGTGATTGACATATTTTCATTTTTTGTAGATGTATCCTCAAAGTATATATATACTATGTAATATGCCCTCTCCTGAATATTTATTCTATTTAATCCTTGCAGCCAGCCAACAAGGAATTGACTATCATTATCTACAATATAACGTAAGAAAACTGAGGCTCAAAGACTTGAAATAAATTTCTCAGAATCAGGTAGCTTAGTTTGCCTAGGCCAGGCATGGTGGCTCATGCTTATAATCCCAGCATTCTGGGAGGCAGAGGCAAGAGAACTGCTTCAAGCGAGGAGTTTGAGACAGGCTGGGCAACACAGTAAGACTTCATTTCTACAAAAAAATTAAAAAAATTAGTCGAGCATGGTGGCAGGTGCCTGTAGTCCCAGCTATGTGGGAGGCCAAAACAGGAGGATCCTTTGAGCCCAGCAGTTCAAGGCTGCAATGAGCTAGGATTGTGCTACTGCACTCTAGCCTGGATGATAGAGTGAGACCCTGTCTCTTAAAAATAAATAATAAATAAAAATTTTAAAAAATAAATTATCTGGCTTCCAAGGAAAAATGCATAAGGAAGATAGTAATAAAATAAAACCCTGTACTATCTTACCACCTAGGAGTAACTCCTCTTAGCACCTGGCATTTCATAGATACGGAATCTGAGGCCTAGCCTACTTAGGTAACCTGCTTAACACCCTGGTTTTGTTGCTGTCATTCCACATAGCACTTTTCACAGTTAAGCAAGAATAATTTGGGTAATATTTGTCTCCCCCAGTAGGCAGTAAACTATGAGAAAAGGGATTGTTTGTATTTATTCACCTTTGCATCCCCAGGGCCTGGCACCTGGTGGACTTGCTTCAATATTGCCGAATGAATAAATGAATGGACAGAGCTAAGTTTTGGCAAGTCCAGTGTTTTTCCTGCCCTCATCCTCATGACAGGAACTGGTTTTCCTTTGATCTTGGAAATAGAGAAGTGTCATAATCTTGTCCCCCCAGGGAGCTTGACCTTCTGATGACATTTTCAAGGCTGCGATGAAATGTCGCAGGGACATCAGGTTGCAGTGCCCTCTTTCTTCCCTTCTTATCTCCTCCCCTCTTTGTCACAGTGCAAAAACCCCCTTCTAGATGGGTGCCCTTCTGCCCCAGGAGGCAGGCTCTGAACCTCTCCTGAAGCCTCTGGAGTAACTGAAGGGATATAGGCAACCCTGGGCCAGCTGTAGAGGGCCCTGTTGGCTGGGATGAGTGGACAATGAATGTGAGCACCTGGTGGAAATGGTCCTGTGTGCGACCCCTCAGCCTGGAAGGTTCCCCTGATGTGAATTTCCTTGTTGCAACATGCCTTGGACTATGCAGTGGGATTTTCAAGGAACTCTAAGAAAAACAGAAGGGGAAATAAGATGTTCCTAGTGGGAATGCTCTCTAGAAGAGAAAAATAGTTGTGACTCTGTGATTTCTAGATAAAATAATGCAGGATGATGGTAGTTTATGAAGGACCATCCATCTCCCAGGGCAAAAGGAATGAACAAATATCCTCTCAGAAACCCATCGAGCCCTAGTTAACATGTGGCCAGACTTCAAGGGAACGCTGCACTGAGGATTTCTGTGCAACTAATTACATAAATACCAAGACATGTTGTCTCCCCCCAGACTAAAAGGTCTCTGGGACAATGAGGAGACTATGGCCCCCTTGCCCCCTTGTCATGCACATTAACGTCACAGGCCTCAGCAGAGAACTTGGGGTGCTTTGATGCCCAATGTGCTCAATTTGGTTTCAGAGATTTCCAATTGCTTGCACCTAAGCACATCTCCTCAACAAACAAATAGCACTGGGACACAATTCTCTGAGAGGCTGTGGACACTTAATTACCTCAACTCAGTGGTCTTTCCCACTGTTGAGAACATCACAGATACTTGGCAGCATTAACATTCCTGAAATTGTATTAGGCTGGCCTTTGTAAAGGAGTTGAATACTGCCTCATTAGCTCCGGCTCGTGGGGCATTTGTGTCTCTGACAACAGTTTAATTATGGACATTGTTTACTAATCAGTATTACATCGACAGACTAGAGGGCTAATCTGAAGATTAACACAATAGCTTGTTTGTGGTTTATTCTTTCAGCTAGTGAATGTAAGAGTTAAACAAACCTGTTTTTGTAGCTCTTGTTTTCCATAATAAGATTCAGGAACACATTCTGAGGCATGGATACACTTACGGGATCTACATCTCTCTTCTTCAGTTTAATTTAGCCTAGTACAATTCAAAGGAAGAAATGAGAGTTTTCAGAAATATTTCAGAAGGTTGGATAACCCAAAGATCTGTGGCAACTGAATTTAGGGAACTGTCTTGAGCCTTTGTCTGTTCCCATAAACCTCTGGGAGGCCATTTGGAATTACTGGGGATGAATCTTCCAAAAAATTGAAAAACGGAATTTAAAAAATGCCTTTTATGCACATTCGCTTTCCTTTATCTGTAATTGAAGATTCAGTTTGCTTCCACTTAGCACTTTAGTAACTGTGAGTACAAAGCATTGTGAAATCTCATCTGGTCATTCCAAATATACTCTGGAAATTTAGGTCTGATTCTGAGATACTTGTATAAAAATGTTTCTATGATGAGCAGATTTGATTAATTAAGGAAATAGCCTGAGCATTTAAAGACATAATACCTCTAACTTCTTGAATATTGAAGGCAGGGTAGCAGTCAGAGAATTCAACTTTCCAAAGTCAGTTTTTGCAAAGGTAGAATGTGGGATAGACACCACGGTGAGTTTGCTGCCGGTGGAAGAGATCCAAGTTACCCCAAGTTACCCGTCGTGTATCTGTATGGGTCCGTAGCAACTTCAGTCCTTGCCTCCTCAGAAGAAAGAATTCGACTGAGGGGCATAAAGCAGAAAAGGAGACTGAGGCAAGTTTCAGGGCAGGAGTGGAAGTTTATTTAAAAAGGCTTTAGAGCAGGAAAGAAAGAAAAATTCGCTTCGAAGAGACCCAAGCGGGTGCCTGAAAGTCCAAGGGAGAAAAGAGAAAAAAAGGGGCCTTTAACCTTAATCTTACGATTAAGGTTTCTCCCACGATTCTTCCCTTAGGGTGGGCTTCCCGCATGCACAGTGCTTCCCTCACCCTTGGGAACTGAGCATGTGCAGTGTGTTTAGGAAGTTGTACGCATGCCCATCTGAGGCGTTCTTCATTGTGTCTGGTGGAGTGTACCCGGAAGACCATACTTTGCCACTGTTGTCTCTTAATGTGCGTGCCCAGGAAGTTTCTTCTCCCTGGGGTCTGCCTTTAACTAACACTTTAATATTAACACATGTGGATCATCAGGAAATGCCCTCTCCCTGGCACTGGCTGCCAATTTATCACTTTTAGAGAGGCAATGAGATAATAGCGGAACCATCACCCAACATTTCTAGTGGGTGGAGGGAGAGCCCTCTCCTGCCTTGCTCATGCCTTTCTATCTACCTCTGACAAGTTGAGGGAGAATCTTGGAGCCAGATCTTGGGTTGTCCCAAGTGTCACATGGGCGGGGTGGCAGGCTTCTGGAGGTGGACAAACAAGCCAGGAAGGGAAGTGTGCTCCATTTCACAGCTGTCGGCAGAGCCTTGGGCCTCCAAGCCTACCTTGAGCTTCAAATAAGTCTTGACGGCACTGTCCCTTGGGAGCAGGATCCCCATCTCCATTCAAAATACTCCCAGAAACTCAAGAACACAGAATAGTTCCACTATTTCTAGTAAAAGGAGACATTAAGGCCTCCACAGGCCTCAAGACAGCTTTCTTGTTACTCTCTTGCCTGGGTAGAGACTGAAATAGGAAGTGGGATGGAAATCTCTTTGCTCCTCACTGCCATGAGCAACCGGTAGTGTTAGACATAGTGTTAGAGACATTGAATTTTTGCATAGCAATACCAAGAGTGAAAGCTGGGAACAGGAGAGTCATATCAGTGTGTGGATTAGGGTTGTTTTCCCTAATATATTTCATTTTTAAATTTTTCAACTGATTAGTAGTCAACCTAAAAATGTCGAGATTTCCCATGAAAATCTAGAATTCTGGTTTCTCTTGAATCCTTGGTGGCTCTGAGAGGAGGGGCTGGCATTCTCAGAAGGAGATGGCTGTCTGAGGCCGTGGCTGTCCCCTGGATGCTGGCTGTGTGCTTGCCCACACACAGTTCCCAGACTCTCCAGCCTCTCTGCCTTGGCCCTGCTCACACATCTTCCTGCCTGGCTCCAGGCACATGATGGAATTCGTGGGACTTAGGAAGGCCTCTGTTTCACAGGTATTGGCTTTTAACAATTAGAGGATGTTCTTTCACGCAAAAATGTCTTCTCTCTTTCAGAATGTACTGTTGACCCTTGACCAACACAGGTTTAAACTGTGAAGGTCCACTTATACATGAATTTTATCCCATCTTTGCCACCCCAAGACAGCAAGACCAACCCCTTCTCTCCCTCCTTCTCAGCCTACTCAACGTGAAGACAACAAAGATGAATGATCCACTTCCATTGTATGATGTTCCTCTTCCACTTAATGGATCATAAGTATATTTTCTCTTTCTTATGATTTTCTTAATAACATATTGTTTTCTCTGGCTTACTTTATTGTAAGAATGCAGCATATAATACATGTGACATACAAAATATGTGTCAACTGACTGTGTTATCAGTAAGGCTTCTGGTCAACAGTAGGCTATTCATAGTTAAGTTTTTGAGAAGTCAAAAGTTATGCACAGATTTTTGAGTGTGTGGTTAGGGTGGTGGTCAGTACCCCTAACCCCTGCATTGTTCGAGGACCAACTGTAATACTTTGGTGTAGATGTCCATGAAGTCATATATACCTTAGTGACCAATGTGAATTAGTTTGTCAGATGATACCAAAAAATAGGACAAGCGTGGGCATAAAGGAAAAAAAGAGGAGGAGGTCTCAATGAAGGACCTTGTGCTCACTTAACATGTGGGCTGAGGACAAAGATTGGGCAGAAAGTACAGCAGAGCTCCCTCCCCTACGTTCATCTGTTTGAAGCCTCTACCCAGGCACTTGAGTAACAAGAAAGCTGTCTTGAGGCTCGTGGAGGCCTTGGTGTCTCCTGTTAATAGAGACAGTGGAACTGTTCTATGTTCTTAGGTTTCTGGGCATATTTTGAGAGGAGGGAAAGAGTTATAGGGTGACTATAAAGGGAATAATTCTGCAGATAGTTTTGAGCAATACCATTACATAAATCATCTCTGTTTAGTCACTTGAAAGAGCAAAGAGGACTATTTTAACTTCAGCTCTTTTTAATTCTCCATACAATAGAAGTACTAAGGGTGTTAGCAGAGTGGCCAAAAGTCAGGGAGCTTGAGTGAGGAGGGGAAGAAGGAAAGGTCTTGGGTATCCCCTGACTTCGAGTCCTGGACCCTGGCCCTAAGAACAGCCACACAGGCCTTTCCCCACAGCCTTGTCAGCCAACATCCCCCCAAACTATGTCCCACTTAAAATAATGAGTCCCAGAATCCCTTATTGGATTCAGCCAATCCACATGGTGTGGTTCGGCTTTTAAGAAGAATAAATCAACATTTAAAGCCTGCCTGGATTTATCGTAAACAGTCTCTCTCCACTAAAGATGGCCCACAGTGTGATTTGGCCCCGCGCAAGGACGGTGGCTCCATTTTGGAGCCACATTTGCCTTTAAAATAACACAGCCGTGAGCAGATGCACCTCACTGTTGGCTGCGTGCATGTTTTCTTAGGGACTTGAAAGGGCTTCTCTCTGAGTCACCTTAACTGCTCTTCTGAGTCATTTCTAGGGTTGAGAAGGAGAATGACAGAGAAGGGAGCAATGAGGCTGGGTGAGCGGCAGCCTCACTGTTGTTCTTGCCTGCTGTGACCTGTGACGTGCTCAGATCTCCTCTGGCCTCGAGGAAACCCCTGGAAGGCAGTCTTCCCATCTACCAGGAAGGAGTAGACAGATTTTTCTACCAGTGCAAAAGGGTGTTCAGTGTGTATTGCAGGTTGCCCTGTAGCCTTCCCAAAAGCAACTTTCCAAGACTGCCAGGCTTGATCCCCTTTGAGGCTGGTCCCAGGTGGAGGTGGCTTTCACCTGCAGCACCCATATACTCTGTAGCCAGCACAGGGAGTCTGCCTAAATCTCCTTACTTATCTATGAGGTATGCATAGATCTGAGGCTTGAGTCACGCTGGAACTTGGGACCTATCCCTGATCCCACTCTTTGTTTGTGATCTGGAGGCCGTCTCACATCCCCAGTTTCTGATAGAGTCCTTGCCTCAGTATTGGACTACTGCTCAGGCATATTACAAAGACATTACCTACCTGGTGAGATTTCTTATTAGAAATGTGTTTTTCCACTTAATGGTTCCCTGGAATCCGAATAGGTATATTCTAACATTGGCTTCACTATTTGTTAGTTTGGTGAATTAGGGCAAATTAACTTAATGTTTTGAAACCTCAGTTTCTACAACCATATAACAGAGATTGCAATAGTGGTAACTAACTTCATAGGGTTGATGTGAGAATTAAATGAGGTAGTCTCTGTAAAGTACTTATCAGGGTACCTAGAACCCATTGAGTAGTAAATGTTGCTATTATTATATCTTCATAAATGTAGAAATTAAGATTATGCACTCTTAAGAATCCCAGAGCATGACTGACCCATTGCAAAACATCATAGCTACCATGAACATCTGAGTCTTCATAACTGGACCTGGCCTCAAGTCCTCCTGGCAGGTGTATCATGCTGATCTCATGGCTCATCTGTTCAGGAAGTTCATTGCTGGCTAAGGAAAGAGCTTCCCTCCCAGAGGCACATGGGCATACCCTGGAGAGAAGATTCCAAAATTTCCAGCCAGTCTTCAGCCAGCTCTTTGGACCCAGGATCTGAGGCTACAGCAGTATTCAGACTTCTTAAACTATTTGAATAGCTGCTTCCTTCTACATCCTTGGACACATTAAAAGCAGTGTATGCATAAGACTCTTTGGCTAGTGTTCACAAGCTGAGTCAAATTCCGGGTTGAAGGTGAGACACAAAATAGCAAACAGAAGCAAGGCAGACAGGCACTCACACCTGGGTGCTTGGAATGAACAAAACAGATGCCCAAAAGTCGGGAAGAATTTGTCGGTGAACACAGAGTCTTCTGGATTTACCATTTTGACTCCAGCAACTCTTAGAAGACTTTCAAAGTGAAGGAGTGCCCCCTTAGGATTGTTGAAGTGGCCAAGCACCTGTGTGGGGAGCCACACCCAGCCATTCCTAAGAGGACTCTGATTTATGGAGAGAGGGATTCTGAGCTCAGCTGCATTCTTGTGGCTGGGATCAAACGGGCTTTCTCACTGACCACAGATCATATCCCGGCAATTCTTCCCAGACAGAACATTCCTGAGAATGAATGTGGTCTTGACCACAGCCCATGGGGTGGAGTGAGACTGGGAGGGTACATACCTTGGAGGATGGCATTTGTAATAGTCTAAAACAAAGGTTTATGTACCCCCAGACAAGATTTGGAGAACGTTGTACTCTCCCCTTCTTGCCTAGGCATAACCTGTTTAGTGGAAAATGAGCTAAACTGAATTTTCATCCTGGCAGATTACTTTACTCCTTTGGGACTTAGTTTCTTTGTTGAAATGGGAATGTTTGATTCTAATCAGAGGGACTGTTTTTAGGTGGTTTGCCACAGTCCTCACCTTTCCATATTGTCTCATATATGGCTTGCTTCACTCCTTTCCAGTGCCTCTCTGACCCCATTAAGAATTTGTATTTGTAGCCTCTGGACTGGATAATCTGTAAGCCCTTTTCCCCTCACTTTCCAGCTGCAACATTCTTGAAAATCATAGTTATGAGTAGACTATTTAAAATAACTGTCTAGTTGAGATGTGTATGTGTCTTCTGGAACAAGGAATGGATACAGCTGGGACTGGGAGTGGGGTGCCTGCTGGTAGAGTCATGTCTGGCAATCCCAAAGCAGAAGAGAGTGCCAGCGTTAAGTGGGAGAACCTGCCTACGGGACTGACACACCCAAGATACTCCACTGTTTGCTTTTCCAGAGTATTCCCCAGAGTTGGCTTGCTCACTTGTTCCAGGGCAACTTGTCCCCGAAAGGGTCAGCAAAATTGTGCTTTCTCCTCTGACGGGGTGTGTAAGCCTGGCAGAGAGAAGAAAGGGATGAGGGATTCTGAACTTTCTTCTGCCAGCCAGCATCACTTCTGTGAATTTCAGTTGTCTATGTCTGTAATAAGAAGGAAAAAAAAGGCTCAGTATAATTGGATCTCCAAATCCAAATCCATTTTGGAAGATACTGTACCCAAAATGAGCTAGTATAGGGCAGAGGGGGCTGCCCAGGCCTCCCTTTGTTTTTCTTCCATTCCTGATGAAGTCAAAGCCAAGAATTTTGTTTGATGGCGAAGTAAATTATATCATATGTGTAGGTCTTTAGAGATAGTACCAGCCATATTTGAAAGACTTTTAACACAAACATTAATATTTATATCTGGCCTGTGGGTTCTATTTGTGGCACAATAGCCTGAACTTAGATAAGAATCCTGTAGATAAGAAGAAAGTTTATGCTTTAGTTAATGAGAGATTTCTCGCCTGCCCTTCCTAATGGACTCAGCAGTTGGCAATTGTGTTGTGCTGATACCTGGCCTCTCTCGGCTCCCCCAAGCATAGAGCCAAGAGAAGGGGTATGGTGGAGGGGGCTGGTAGACAGGGAAGAGTACTGTAGAGTAAGGAGAATATTATATGATAAATGGCTCCTAGCTCACAGAGTGGTATCCAAAACCCGAGAAAAATAATATTCTGAATACTGAACCATTAACTGAGGGACAAGATCTCACTCACAAGCTGGGGACACAGGAAAAAAGAACAATGTATGGCTCTGCATCATCCACCATTTTCTTACATGTGTAAGTACATTTTTTTTAACAGCTTTCTTTCTGCACAGAGCTCATTAAATTAAGGAAAGTAGGCTACTCATTTGGGAAGTGGACTCTGACAAGTACCGAGAGAGGTGTAGCCTCCTTGAAAGTTCTAGAGATCTTGTGGGTTAGAAAAAACTCTTTCAAAGCAGGCCTTGATGGTTGCTCATAATATAGTGAAGTGTCTATAATATTACTGGGGCTTAGAGAGACCCTGAATATACAGGAATCTTTTACTTTCCTAATAAAAATACCTTTTAAAAAATAAAGCGGTTATGTTAACTTTTAGGGATATGGATTAGTCACTTGACTATATACTGAGTTTATCAATGTAGTTACAAATATTCAAAATTGTCTACAATATAAAATGTTTTAATTTAGAAATACTGCATTGTTCACTGTCGTAGTTTAATAAACTAGATATTTTATTAAAATTCTTCACCCCTATCTGTGACATATAGGCCTTCTTTCTAGCCCTGTAACGCAATTTATCATAGCACATGGTCCTCACCTCTGTCTGTTTCAGAGATAGAGTGTTTGAATCAGTTTATGCCAAGCCATTTGTATAACATTGGGGAATTATTTTGTTTTTCATTCATTTTCTACATGTATAGTTGTGATCTGCACAAATGTAACCTTTACTCTATGACTTCTTAAAATGTTTTTTTAAAAGTTCCTTTGAAATGACACATAATATTTGCGATTAATCTGGGTGAAATTTCTTTGTCTCTTTGACTTTTTTTAAAAAACAGTTCTATCAGGTGACTTCTATAAGTATTCTAAATTAGTTTGATTGTGTTCTTTTAGTCTAATTATTTAATTTTTGATTAAATAATGTAATCGAGAGCATATCCCATAATATAAAGTATATATGAAAATGGAAATATAAGATTACATCCTTAACAGTTAACTTTGGGTTTTAAAAAAAGGTGCCTTATATTTGGGTATGTATATAGTATATATTTTAACATATTTTCATTTTTTATTGAGTTGGTTGATGTGGCACTTTGCTGCAATTTAGACACAAATCATGAGATTAATTATTTACTAAGATCCACAAATATAAGTGATATAAATGTACACACAAATGTATATTGGGAATTGTTTTAAGTTCTATATGGGTCAAAATAAGTAGGAATGTCCTGGTGTTGAAATATTCATGAATTTGCTAAACAAATGGCGGTTTTTATTCTACATAATATGAATTTCTCTACTTAAAATGAATTCTGTGGAGCATTGGTTTCTTGAGGTGTCCTGAGGAAAAAAAAGAAACAAAACTATGGCCAAATAAGGGTAGAAAAAGCTATATACTGGGTTATTTACTTAGATACTTAAAGTGCACGTTAGCCTGTTAGAGGCTCTGAAAGTCCTACAGGCAGTAAGTTGTTTTTAATCCAGTGTTTTGCTAATAGTTTCCATTATGGAACCTTCTGTACAAAGAAATTATTATCATTTTGTGAAACTCTTGTTATCTGTGACACTCACTTTCTCTCTCTCTCTCTCTCTCTCTCTCTGTCTGTCTCTCTCTCCTTCTCTCCTCCTCTCCCCTAACCTTTCAAAAGCAAAGAGGGAGAAATGCGGAGGGGAGATGCCTCATAGCACCTAGGAGGGTGCCCATGTCCTTGAGGGAATATATGCAGGCACTTTAAGGCGCAGCTGGGAAGAAGAGCAACAAACAAAGTCAAGCATCGGGGGACATTTCCTTTGATAAGGGGGATCTTATTATTCTGTGTGCCCCTTGGGGGAACTGGATGTGCTGGGCCAGGCTGCCAGGCGTGTGTGTGCATGAGCTCTGGGGACCCCCTGAGAAAGCCCTGGCTCTCCTTCCTAACAAGGGAGACCAAGAAGTGTAGCCCCGTCACTCCTGAGAGGGCAGGGCTACCTCTGAGCAGGCAAGAGTAGTAACTGAATAACTGAGGGATGGTTTCCAGGGTCTCACGGGGTGACATGACTCAAATGATCTATTATCTTTGGACCAATCCCCCACCAACCCCGATCTCAAGAAAACTGATACCAAATTCCTAAAAAAAGGGAATTTCGGAAACCTTGTTTAAATGCATGGCTTACTGTTTTTTTGTGACTTAATGAAAAATGTTAAACCTTGTGGGTGGAGGGCCCTCTCCTTAACATAGAACAACCTCCAGCCATGGCAGAAGAGTGGCTTGGGTCACTCTACCCTGGGTGACTGCATCAGGCAGAGAGTGGTAGGAGCACAGCTTTAGCCAGGGACATCCCCAGCAGGCCAGGTGGGGAGTGCAGGATCACAAGGAGGAGAATGGATTCTATGTGACAGCCCAGAGGCGGGCTGAAATAGTAGACAGAGTCCTGGTGAGACATTGAGAAGATTCTTGAGCAATGGAAGAAGGTGCTGTGGACTGGATGTGCCAGATCCCACAGCTACACGTGTTTCTTCAGGTAACCCTGAAACTGGTATAGCTGGGGCAGAAGTCCCCAAATGTCATCTGTGGACCACAAAACCTTGAGTAACGTTTGAAAAAAGAAGCTTTGATTTTTGCAGCTCCCCTGAAGATCTGGAATTAGCAGAGATGATCCCTGAATTGATGTTTTGCAAGGTCCCCCAGTGATTCTGAGGTGCATCCAGATTGAAGGACCCACTAATGTGGGGGAAGCACAGGTTTTGTATTAAAAACATTTCTCAGCCAGGTGCGGTGGCTCACGCCTGTAATCCCAGAACTTTGGGAGGCCGAGGTGGGTGGATCACCTGAGGTCAGGAGTTCAAAACCAGTCTGGCCAACTTGGTGAAACCCCATCTCTACTAAAAATACAAATAAACAAATAAGCTGGGTGTGGTGGTGGGCACCTGTAATCCCAGCTACGTGGGAGGCTGAGGCAGGAAAATCACTTGAACCTGGGAGGCAGAGGTTGCAGTGAGCCAAGATCGCACCACTGCACTCCAGCCTGGGCAACGAGACAGAAACTCCGTCTCAAAAAAAGAAAAAATTCTTGAACTTCACAACAGAGAATTTATTGAATTTTCTGTTGTGAAATAAACTTGGAGAAATTAAAATACATTCTGTTAATCTCACAGACACTAATAGTTTATGAAATGTGGAGTATTCTTAAAAATAATGAAACAATTGCACTTGCTTATCCTGGCTTAAAGAGTCTCGTCTCTTATTCATACATTTGCTTGCAGACCCGAGTTCTCCCTTGTTCTCCTCCACTCCTTTCCCTTCCTTCATTTGTCCTTGTTTGTCTGGGACCTTTCTTTGTGCTCACCTGCCCAAGCCAGGATCCAGCTCTGATATCTGTGGGGATCCTTCCCATTTGAAGCTTTTCTGCCAGACTACTCAGAAGTAAAGTGATTTTTGATGTTTATTTTTTACTCTTGCTGGATTATCTACCCATTGATACTTATTAAATAATCTTATTCTCTTCATTCCTGAGCCATCTAGCTAGAAATAGCCAGGGGATAATTTTCTATTTTTAATAACATTGATGGCACCAGAGAGCCAGACTCTATCCTCAGAGGTCAATTTCATGCATGTCTTACCAGGCAAATCCATTTGAAGGGAGACTTTGACCAACAGAGAAAAACACTGTAAACTCCACGCCTCTGATCAGTCTGCTTTATGGCAATTCCTCTTTAGATTTTTCTATTTGAAATAGACAACAGTCTTATTTGTTCTGTGTCATTTTGCAAAACTTTTGGGCAAGGTGCTTGTGTCTCAGTTTCCCCTTCATCTGTAAAATGGAAGTAATAATGTAATAATACAAAATATGAACTGTTTTGCAAAGAAGTTCGTAATGCAAGTGTGGCTGGTTTAAATGTAACTTACCCAAAATGTGTTCATCATTTAAAATTGAAACCTGCAAAGAACAATTTGATAGCAACTGCATTTTCAATGAGCGGCTTGAGGTCACAGTTCATAAAATAGTCCTGCACTACTTCGGTCGTTTTCTGCAGAATTTGTAAACTGAAGGGATGGAATGCTCTCCGCTGTGTAAATTTTGCATCTGCTATTTCTTACAACTGCTTTCCCCAGGGCATGAGTGACCGAAGCAGTGGAGTTAGTAGAGAAAACAGGTGTGCCTGTTCAAAGGAGGAATGTAAGCCCCTCTCCAAGAAAGATTCACAATCCAGGCATCCCTGTGGGCAGAGCCGACTGGTACAGAGCTGGCTCCTTGCATGGATTTTCCATCTTGAAGCTTGGCACATTCAGGGGAAGATTGACCCTGTCTGCAGGATGGGATGTATGCTTTTTCTATGTGGTATGCAGGAGTTCCTCTGGTTTTCATTGTGGAGATTTTGCCAGTTAGAGTAAAAGGACTATGCTTGCCTGGGCACATACCTTCAAAACTTGAACCCTAGGACTGCTCATTGGTGAGTTTGAATATTTGTCCCCTCCAAAATTCATATGGAAATTTAATCCCCAGTGTGGTAGTATTGAAAGGTGGGGCCATAAGAGGTGATTGGGTCATGAGGGCTCTGGCCTCATGAATGGATGGATCTGTTCATAGATTAACGGGTTAATGGATGAATGGGTTATCATGGGAGGGGAACTGGTGGCTTTATAAGCAGAGGGAGAGAGACCTGAGTTAGCACGTTAGCACACTCAGCTCCTCCTCACCATGTGATGCTCTGCACCACCTTAGGACTCTTCAGAAAATCTCCACCAGCAAGAAAGCTCTCACCAGATGTGCCCCCTCGACCTTGGACTTCCTAGCCTCCATAACTGTAAGAAATAAATTCCTTTTCTTTACAAATTACCCAGTTTCAGGTATTCTATAATAAGCAACAGAAAATGGACTGAGACAGTGCATAAGACAAATCAGGAAAACTGGATTTTTATTTCATTTTGAAGCTATTTCTTTAAGACTCTGAGGTATAGGGGATGGCAAGTCACAGCTATAAAACATAAGGGACCCTAATGTCTAATCTTAAAGGAGCACTACCAACCCTCAAAGGGATGCTTCCCAGGCAAAGTGTCAAGGTCGCATTACCTCAAAGACAATAGGGCCCAGGTTCTATCTAGTCTTAAAATTTGCAGATTTGGAAACAATTTTTTTCAGTACCTAGGAACTCTTGAAGACTAACTATCTCATGCCCACAAAACTCAGAGAAGGTTGTGTAAATCAAAGTTTGGCTTATACTGAGAAATTATCTGTTAAATTGGCTAGACACTTTTGTTGGCTGGATGAAATATTTGTATTGCTTTCTAACAATAAATATAACTGTTAAGTGCACCAGACATTTATACCAGCTTGCCTAGCACTTCTCTCTGTAGGAAGGCTATGGAGGAAGCTAAAATATAATCAAAAGGTTGCATAATGAGCATGGAGAGTGAGCTTGTCAATATTAATACCAAGCGCATCAAGCCGTATAACTTGATGCATCCACCCACAGCATCAGAATTCATGCCAAGCAGGCTGGATATTTGAGCCAGAGGATCAGAACTCCTTCTTCCCTCTCTGGTGTTGGAAGCTTAGCTCATTTTTTTCTATGTGTTCTGATGGCAAATTCCTTTCCGCTCCCAATGTTTCTCACATATGTCCTATAGTTCTCTAGTCCTGTTAGATTCTTTGGGGAAAAAAAGGTTCTGTGGCTGAAAAATTTAATGCTCCGTACAGTAACTTCATTTTGTGGATTCATCATGTTCATTAGCACATTAAAAGTTCTGAGCAAACCTGTTTAACTTTGTTTACTCCCACAGTTTCCAAGCTTACTTGACCAAAGGATACTTTCTTTATGGAATATCTACTAGCATCCTGAGAAAGTAGGTGCTCCAGGGAATACTCTTTGGGAAATGCCAGTGTTGGAAATGCCCATAGCTATAAGTGCCACCAATTGAGCAAGAGGCACATTCTCTCTCTTCTTACATTTTGCTTGGATGACACTCAGGTTTTGTGGTTGCCTTACTTTTGTCTTCAGGTCCTGCCTATAATGACAGAAGACAAAAAGAAACAAAAGAAACCAGGGAAAATCCAAAGAAAGATAAAATGGCCCTAGGGTGAAATAGGTTTCAGGAAGCTAGAAAGGCTGGCTTCTAAATTTCCTTGTAGTCCTAAATATTTGGGGCCCTAAAGACTGGGGAAAAAACATTCACTTATTTATTTATTTATACTTTTTTTTTCCTGCTAGCAAATGGAAAAAAATGACAATTTTGCAGAATAGGTAGAGTGAAGAGTTTCTGAAAGTTGACAGTAGTCATTGTGTTCTTCTTATTTGTAATGGCTTCTAAGACTTAGCAAGTGACATAGTGGAAAAAGGCCTAACTTGACATTAGAAAACCTAGGTTCAAACCCCAACGCTGCTCTGGTATTACCTTGGGCAAGTGACTTCAGCTCTCTGAGCTTCAGATTCTTCTTTATCAATTCAAATGGGAATAACAGTGTTTATAGTGCCATTATAAGGATGAAATAATGGCATGAATAACATCCAACAGTGCTAAATATTTGTACCTTGTTTCTTTTTGATTTTTCTAAACAAACATACATACTAGGTACAACAGAAGCAGAAACTAAGGCTTAAGGAAGTGAATAGCCTGCCCAAAAACACACAGCTAGTAATGGTAGAGGTGGGATTTGAATCCAGGTATGTTTGGCTTCGAAGTCCATTTTCTCTGCAGTGAGGCTACACACAGAGTCCGAGTAACTAGCACAAAAGTATCTAATAAATATTTTAAAATATAATGGCTTTCTTTTTTGTTTTTTTTGACATAATTAGTCCATAGCCAAAAACTGGGCTGATTTATGTCAAGTATGAAACTGTGAAAATAGGTAGAGAAGATGACTCTCTAGGGAAGAAAAATCTCAAATCACATAAACCTTATATATTGTTTAACATAAATATTTTTAATTATATCACTATTCAGAAAGGTCTGCATGATGCCTGATAATCACCGCATAGAGGCTTTTGGTTTTGGCTTTTGTTCATATGCTATTATACTGCATTGAGTGCTCCATATTGGCAGACTACGTCATTCTTTAGAGTGAACAGTTGTGCTCAGCCAACCTTTTGGTTATTTACCATATTATGAGACATGCCTTTTCAAGGTAGAAACCAGAAAATGCATATGTCAGATTCCTCTGGGGCTAGGGGGCAGGGCTGTGACTTTGGCTGCATGACTACATGGCCCATGAAAGGTGAGTTTGGAGTGAGCCAGGCAAAGAGATGGCTGTATGAAAGAGAATCAGTCTTCCACTAAGGTTGATAGTGGAGTTAAACAAGGGAGGTGATACAGTTTAAATGTATGTCCCTGCCAAATCTCATGTTGAATTGTAATCCGTAGTGTTGGAGGTGGGGCCTGGTGGGATATGTTTGGGTCATGAGAGCAAATTAATCATGAACAGCGTGGGCCATCTCTTTGGTGGTAAGTGAGCTCTTGCTCTGAATTCACACAAGATTTGGTTGTTCAAAAGTGTGTGGTACTTCCCGTTTTACTCTCTTTCTTGCTCTTGCTTTCACCATATGAGATATCTGCTCCTGCTTTACCTTCCACCATGAGTAAAAGCTCCCTGAGGCCTCCCAACAAGCTGAGCAGCGTTGGTGCCATGCTTGTACAGCCTCCAGAACTGTGAGCCAATTAAACCTCTTTTCTTTATAAATTATCCAGTCGTGGGTATTTCTTTATAGTAACACAACAATGGCCTAATAAAAAAAAATTGGTACCAAGGAGTGGGCATTGCTATAAAGATACCTGAAAATGTGGAAGCAGCTTTGGAACTGGGTAATGGGCAGAGGCTGGAAGAGTATGGAGGGCTCAAAAGAAGACAGGAAGATGAGGGAAAGTTTGGAATGTTTTAGAGACAGGTTAAATGGTTGTGACCAAAATGCTGATAGTAATACGGGCAGTGAAGTCCAGGCTGATGAGGTTTCAGATGGAAATAAAGAACTTATTAAGAACTTGAGCAAAGGTCACTCTTAGTATGCCTTAACAAAAAACTTGGCTGCATTCTGTTCATGACCTAGGGATCTGTGGAAGTTTGAGCTTAAGAGTGATGATTTAGGGCAAGGTTCTCCAACCCCGTAAGTTGCAGACCAGTACCAGTTTCTGTCCTGTTAGGAACTGAGCCACACAGCAGGAGGTGAGCAGTGGGTGAGTGAGCATTACTGCCTGAGCTCCACCTCCTGTTAGAGCAGCCATGGTATTAGATTCTCATAGGAGAGTGAACCCTATTGTGAACTGCACATTTGAGAGATCTAGGTTGCACACTCCTTATAAGAATCTAATACCTGATGATCTGAGGTGGAATTTTCATCCCCATACCATCCCCCTTACCCCCTGCCAGTCTGTGGAAAAATTGTCTTCCACAAAACTGGCCTCTAGTACGAAAAAGGTTGGGGACCACTGATTTAGGGTATCTGGAAGAAGAAATTTCTAAGTAGCAAAATGTTCAAAATGTAGACTGTCTGTTTCTAGTACCCTACACTCAGATGCAGAAGCAAAGAAATTAAGTTCAAATTTATATTTAAACAGGAAGCAGAGTGTAAAAGTTTGGAAAATTTTGCAGCCTGGTCATGTGGCAAAGAAAGAAAAAGCTTTTACTGGAGAAGAATTCAAGCAGGCTGCAGAGCAACCACTTCTTAGAGATATTTGCATAAATAAAAGGGAACTAAGTGCTAATATCCAAGACAATGTGGAAGAGACCTTGAAAGCATTCCAGAAATTTTCCAGGCTATTCCTAGGCCCTGAGGCCTAGGAGGATTGAATGGTTTCAGGTGCCAGACCTCAGAGCTTCACTGCCCTGAGCAGCCTTGGGACACTGTTTCTGCATCCAGGCCACTCTAGCTCCAGCCAGAGCTCAAAGGGGCCTGAGTACAGCTTGGGCTGCCACTTTGGAGAATGTGAGCTGTGAGCTTTGATGGCTTCCACGTGGTGTTAAGCCTGTGGGTGCAGAGTGCAAGAGTTGACTCTTGGCAGCCTCGTCCTAGATTTCAGAGGATGTTTAAGGAAGTCTGGGTGTCCGAGGAGGAGCCTGCCACAGAGGCAGAGCCGTAACAGAGCTTTACATGAGTAAAATCTTCCTGAGGCCTCCCCAGCAGCTGAGCAATGTTAGTTCTATGCTTGTACAGCCTGCAGAACTGTAAGCCAATTAAACCTCTTTTCTTTATAAAGTACTCAGTCTTAGGATTTCTTATAGCAATGCAAGAATAACCTAATGCAGGAGGGGACAGTGGCAGAGTTCCTTGCCTCCAGTCCGAAGGGTCATAGGTACTGGGTATTGGTGTAATCAATGTTTTCCTTCAGGGCTATGGTTGAGCATCGTTCCCAGGAGGGGACAGTGGCAGAGTTCCTTGCCTCCAGTCCTAAGGGTCATAGGTACTGAGTATTGGTGTAATCAATGTTTTCCTTCAGGGCTATGGTGAGCATCTTTCCTGGTGGTGTAGCCTCAGGGTTTGGCTTTCCTGCCCTTCTGGAGAGTCTTGAGCTACTTAATACTGTTTAATAAATTATTTTGCCTTGCCAGAGTGGATTCTGTTGTTTGTAACCTAAAATCTTCACTGATAAACAGTTTAATTGCAATGCCTGGCACACACTCAACAAATGCTTGCTAAATTCATAAATGGAGGGAAATTGTGAAACTGGTGATATCTGTGTGTGTGGTGGTGGTGGCGGGAGGTGATCCTGATACAATTGAATTTTCGGCATTGATCTTCATCCCTTGAAAACTGTATCTAGGGGTTTAGTGTTGGGGCATTTTTTTTTTTTCTGCTGTGACATTGCAAGCAATGGGAGCACTGTGAATGTTATTATGTCCCTTCTTCACCTTAATTGTTTTGGGAGCTCTTACTGAAGATATATGAATAACTTTGTATTAGTTTTTCCTCCTCTGTAATTAAGTGGACAAGTTTTCTTCATTTCAGCTTGTCAGAAGGAAATTTGGAATATATGAGGCCCGAGGTTAACTTTTGAGTTAAAGCCAACATTTTTTTTTTTTTGGTGGAGAATGTACCTGCAAATTGCTGCATCCTTTGAGAGACATGAACTGTGGGCCTCAGAGAGGCCCAGGAGCAGTTGCTTAACCTACCATTTTTGTTTAATGTTTTAAATATATTTTACTACTTATAAAGGGTTATTTAGAAATTGGTCTAATTTAGTTTTCTGTTTTATGGTGTTTAATTCAGGGATTAATTCAGGGATATCAGATCTTTGCTTGCAGCCTATTCTTTAGGACCTAGAAAACCTCAAAGAATAAAGTTGATACCTGAGTGTCAGATTTATCACAGAAATGATATATAATAGGAGATTTATATGTTGGGTCAAATTTTGCCTTATTTTCCTTAACAATTTTGCAGTTCTGCTTGAGCATCCACTGGTTTCTTGGTGCACATTGTTGAAGAAGAGGTTGTGAATAGAAATGCTTTATTAAATCTATACAAAATAGATTTGGAATTCTACTCAAAAAGAGGCAGAAAGAGGCCAATGAGTAGCAAGGAAGGAGATTGGATGGTCACATCCCCACCTCTCCTCTCTCTGAGGCCAAAAGGGAGACTGACTTCCCTGGAGGGGGTCACCCACTCCTGCTGCAGTCCCTCTTAAAGCATAACACCCATGACCTCCTCCAAGTGAAATGTCCGTATGCTGGAGGGGTTTCTTTTTCTTTTCTTTTCTTTTTTTTTTTTTTTTTGACACAGAGTCTCACTTTGTCGCCAGGCTGGAGTACAGTGGCGCAATCTTGGCTTACTGCAAACTCTGCTTCCCAGGTTCAAGCTATTCTCCTGCCTCAGCCTCCTGAGTAGCTGGGACTACAGGTGCACACCACCACACCCACCTTATTTTTGTATTTGTAGTAGAGAAGGGGTTTCACCACATTGGCCAGGATGGTCTTGATCTCTTGACCTTGTGATCCGCCCACCTCAGCCTCCCAAAGTGCTGGGATTACAGGCATGAGCCACTGTGCCCGGCCTGTATACCGGAGTTTTAAGATAACCATCTTTATTATTTTTTGGGGCTCAAATTTGTGTTAATTATGGGAAATTTCACCAAATAGAGCTAACACACATGAAGGTGTTTTGTGAAGATTATTTTTCCCAAGGGAAAAAGGTGAATTAATTGCCTTATAATCACATGTTAGGATGCTCTTAAGGATCTGGCTTATCTGGAAACGAAACATTTAAAAGATAACATTGACACTTCACTTAAATCTCACCCCTAGCAGAGTCAAATTTTTGTGGCACTTCTCTTTGTCAAGAATTAAGGATGATATGGCGAGAAACAAGTTTTTTGTTCTTAAAACAGCAGCTGCTAAGCAACCACTATTATCTATCTTTTGTTATCAAATTTTGGGCAGATAGTCACCAGGTATGTATTTCCAGGACCTCTCCCATTTTTCGGTGCTTCAATCGCACAATAATCACTGAATATCTGGCTGAGCCATTTCTCCTCTCATTTTAAATCTGGCAGTGTAACTACAATTTTGTAATTACCTTGCAAGGGAAGTGTAATGGGAAATTGTATATGACTGTGCTTATATAAGAAGTGCAATGGAAATAAATAGTAAAGTATAATATTTCTTTCTTGGCGTATCTGAATTAGGTTCTTGTTAATTAGTTAGTCATTTCTTTGAGTTTCATTCCTGATCAGTGGTTGTCACAGAAACCATACTCTGCTTAACTTAGTAGGCTGCTGATATTTATGGTGGGTATGAATAAAAGATATTAATTTCATCCACCAGGGTTCTAGAAGCATAAAGGCAACTGTTGTGCCAACACACTATTTATCTTTATTTTGTATAAGTGTGTTCTCTTAGTAGGGTGGGAAAGGAAAAAGTGAAAATATCCTTTTTATTTCAAGGATAAATTGTGTGTTGACACTTGTATTCTATCTTACATTATAGAATAAGCTTCTTTTAAGAAATCAGACTGTTTATACCCCAAAGTCCTTGAAATGATGTGTGTAAGTATGAAAAATTTCAACTTTGCCACTTTCTACCAGGATATTGCTTTGCGCTCTCCAGTAAAACCTGATTTTTAAACTAACATGTGTACATATATTATTATTGCAAATGATGTGATATACAGTCAACCCTCTGTGTCTGTGGGTTCCATATCTATGTATTCAACCAACCATGGATCAAAATTATTCAGAAACATTTCATTTGTACTGAACATCTACAGACTTTTTTCCTTGTCATTATTTTCTAAACAATGCAGTGTAACAGCTATTTTCATGGCTCTTACATTGTATTAGATATTATAAGAAATCTAGAGATGATTTAAAGAATACAGGAGAATGTGTGAAGGTTATCTGCAAATATTACACCATTGTATGTCAGGGACTTGAGAATCCATGAATTTTGGTATCTGAGGGGGGTCCTAGAACCAATCCCCTGCAGGTACAGAGGGACAACTGTATGCCATATCATGTGATACATGTAATGTTAATATTTTAGTATGTTCATGTTCAATCTATTTTTGTTTGGATATTTGTACTTACGTGAGTGTATGTGTATGTATTGAAAATGTAATCATGCTATGCTTGGTGTTTTGTAATTTGTGTTTTTCTACTATGACAATATTGCAAGTATTTTCTGTTTTATTAAATATTCTTTTAAAAACATGATAATGCTCTAGTATAAGCATGTACCAGACCTTATTTAGTCAATCTCTAAATGTTGGACATTTAGTTGTTTCTAAAGTATATTGAAAGTGCATCTCTAATTCTGTCATAGGGATAAGTTCCTAGAAATGGAGTTGGTAGGTCAAATAGTATATACATTTTCACATATGTTGCCAAATTGCCTCTAAAAGAGTGAAGCAAATGAAAACCCTTACTAGTAGTGTATATGTATTGGTTTCTCTCTATGCTTGTATATACTGGTTACTGCTACATTTTAAATCCCTAGCAATTTAACAGGCAACAAAGAAAGTGTCTTGTTTTTAGATTTGCGTTTTTGAGGTGTGATTAATGTCATCTTCTATGTTATGATTCCTAGAAACTCTTAGTTCCTCCTACTTAACTTGTTTTAAAGGGAACAGACAATGTAGTGTTTTGCATACACTAAAAGTTGTATGTGGAAATTTAAAGCTAAGATTGAGGAGAGAATTCACAGACCTATGGATGTCCGACTGTTGAGATTTTCCTGTAATAAATACAGGCTGCTTCTTTGGTAATATAAAATGGGCCACTTTATCTAATATTATTTCTTAAGGAAGATCTTAGAAATGTACACCTTATCCAATTAGATAAGCTCAATGGAAAATTATGCAGGGATTTATTGGGCTGCCACCTGAGATACATCTGTGAGTTCGAGGATATGTTAAACTTGGCTGAATCCAGATATCAGACAGCAGCGTTCGAAAGGAACATAAAACCTGTCTGAACATATTTCTGTGTTCCTACTTTCATCATAAGCCTTTGGCACTTGCATATGTGCACATGCTTTTTAAGGCTGAAGTAAAAATATACACAAAAGTGTTCAGGTGTTTCTGGACAATACACAAGCAGAGAGATCTTGGGATCAGCTTTCCATCCCTGACTGTTTTTACTGCAGCCTAAAGGATGGGAAAAAAATCATCATTCAGTTTTGTCAGATAGTGAAATCACTGTAAGGTAGCTAGAAAATGCGAACATATTCTTTAAAAGCTAGGAGATCTACGTCTTTCTTAGAACTTTGAGATATCAACCTACAAACCTCTGCCAGGAATCAGTAGATGGCTCCTGGATCAGCAAACACCAGAACTGGATGAAAAGGGAACTATTCTTGCCCTTATCATAACAGGTCTGCTTGCTTTCCTTGATCATTCTCTACTTCTCCACCAAAAGCAGAGTTAATCCCTTTTCTGTGTTCTCTTGTGCATGTTTCTATTTTGGCATCAGCTACAATGCATGCCTTGTAGTTGTATTTTCACCAGTCTAGTCTGCCCAGATACCCCACACTGTGAACTTCCTTACAGCAGGCCTTGTGTCTTACCCATTTTTATACCTCAAGTACCTAACATAGTACTTGGCACATATAGGCACCAATCTATACATTATGGTTCAGTGATGATTGTTCAGTGATGAGATTATCTGCCTTCAGCTACTCTGAATGTTGACCAGAAAGGCAGATTAGAGCACCTGGGAGGCACAGACTTTGCTAGGCCTGCATAGTTTAGGGAATCTGCTGTATTTCATTGTAGACCCAAATCCTGCATCACCCTCTGGGACTTTGATTTTTTGCAGTCAGTTTTCTCAAATTTGCTGCTACTGAAATACCATAGGGGTTGTAATTTTAAACAAAATTTCTATTGAGATGTGTTTGACAGTAATAATGGGAAAGGAGCAGATATTATGAGAATCTGGTTAAAGATAACATGCAGTGATGACTTAGTTTATCTGTAACCTCAAAGGATGGGGAAGGGATTAATGCAAGGGAATTGCAAGCATTTCCGTTACTGTTTTAAAGGGACTGTTGTATTCTATACACCCCAGAGCAGCCCTACACAGGGTACCTTTTAAATCAGCTGGGGAATCTGAGTGATCTAATCAGAAAGTATAATATTCTCAGTTTCTGTTAGGAGTGTAAGATGCCTTTTGTGTAAAACTTAGTTTTATTTTAGTTTATCTGGGAAATATCTTTAATAGCTCAAATAAGCAGTAAAGACTAAAAAAAGTGCATGGATCATTTATTTTAAAAAGGATAAGCAATTTTCTTTCCAATTAGCTTGTTCTAACAATACTTTGCTGAATTCATAAGGTTTTCAGATAATGGCCATTTTCTATTGAAATCGTCAAAGAAGAATATTCTTTACACCTCAGCACATGGAAGAGATTCAATAGATGCATATATTTATTTCAAAGTATCACACCTACAGGTAAAGAATCATTAAAGTTCAATTTAGGTGAGAAAGATAAACTTTGGTTTATTTCTGATTAATAAATATGCACCAGATAAATAAGACCCCCCATGAAAACCAACTATATGTAAAATTTTCTCTACTTTTGTATTTTCTGTAGCCCACTAGAAAAAAAATTGGCAAGTGTGGGGATTTTCTGATCATTCGAATAGGAAGAAAAAACCATGGGAGGTAGGCACATTTTGTCTCAGTGTCTACTTTTTATGTGGAGCAAGAAAACTCTTACTTCACATCAAATTACACAGGCAAAAATTTTGTTCCTCTGAGGCTAGCAATTGCATCACTCCATGTGTATTTCTTATTTTGGCTGATAGACCATTTTAAAAAATTCTAGTTTCTTATCACTTTCACATGTACTTTGATTTTTGGCTCAAGTTTATACTACAGCTACTAAATTGTAACTGTGATTTTGCCCTTCTTGTTAGGAGTCTGTCAGCTGTATTCATATGAACAGCATGACTTTGGAGGAATCATTGTTGAACTTTGCAGATTGCCATTCCATTTTCATTGCAAAGCCCTGCAATGGGAACTTTATATGCTCTTAGAAATTTTTTTTGAGCAAAGAGTATACAACAGAGAAGAAGGAGAATAAGAACAGATAGAGCTGATAAAAGATACCAGAGAATACCATAATTAATCAGCAGGTTTTGGTCACTTTTAAGCCAGAGATACATATTTTTTTAAAAAGAGAAAAATCCCAATTTTACTAAACAACATATGGAATCCACCCTATTAATTTCTGATTGAGTTTTCTTTATCTTTTAGGATCCCCCTCCCTATTCCCCATCCCTTGGCCTCTCGTCTCTCAATTAAAATATCATTTTTCAAAGGTGAAAATATAAAACAATCCTTTATATTTTTGTAAAGTTTTGTAAGGCATCATCAGTTATGGGTGTAGGCTGTTCACAAACTGGGGGGGAAAATAAACTGGTAAATTTTTTAAAAGGGGGGAGTTCATTTTTTTTTCTTTCTTTCTTTTTTTCTTTTTTTTGAGACAGGGTTGCACTGTGTTGCCCAGGCTGGAGTGCAGTGGCATGATCACAGCTCACTGCAGCCTCAAACTTCTGGGCTCAAGGGATCCTCCAGCCTCAGCCTCCTAAATAGCTATAGGTGCATGCCATCTCTCTTGGCTAATTAAATTTTTTTTTTTTTTTGTAGAGACTGGGGTCTCACTATTTTGCCCAGGCTGGTCTTGAATTCTTGTCCTCAAATGATCCTCCTGCCTTGGCCTCCCAGAGTGCCGGATTACAGATATGAGCCTAGGGGAGTTCATTTCTGAATACAGGATTTGATTCTGACTTACTGAACATAGCGTGAAAGCTTGAACTTTAAAAGCATGTATAAATAGGGGAATGGCTAAATAAATTATGGTGCATCTGTATTATGGAATATTATGCAGCCTTTAAAAAGAACAGTGTAAACATACCACACCAGGATAGCAAATTCAGAGGTCTAATGGCCAGGCTGGATGTAGGGGTAGGGGATGTGTGAGCTTGTGGTTCCCTGGAGCTACCACAAAGCTCCTGTTTCTGATTGGCCCTGTATGAGAATTGGGTATAATGTGGCTGGATCTTTTCATTTTTTAAAGAAATGGAGAATGTGGACTTTTATATGTTGAAAACAAATTCAAAAAATGTATAAAAGGATTTGTGAACTGTGGCCTACTAGTTTACAACTTCTAGTCTAAATATACTGACTTGGAATGATGCCTGAGACAAATTGTTAAGTGAAGACTAGATACTCATAGAATAATACATATAGTATAATATTTTTATTGAAACAAAATACTTTCCCCATTACATATGTTTATATGTATATATATGTTTGCAGATGCATATAAAAAGGTCTGTAAAATACTTTGAAAATTGCACACTTATGACTGAGGAGGAAGGTGTGATGTGTGTATATTTTCAAGGAGGAGATTGGGGATGTGTAAAGGAGGTTTTTGCTTTTATTCTATATACTTTTGTATTGTTGTTATTTAAAAAATAGTGAAAATGTTTTCATTTATTGTTTAATTTCAAACTGTTTAAAACTGAGTTTTAATGTTCCATTACCATGTAAAAAGTTTTCTTGTATTGTCCTTTTCAGGATGTAGACCATAAAGTAAGAAGAAATAATAAAAATGCTTTGGAAGATATTTACTTCTGGCTGGGTACCATGATGGCTCATGCCTGTAATCCCAGCACTTGGGGAGGCCGAGGCTGGCAATTCACTTGAGGTCAGAAGTTTGAGACCAACCTGGCCAATGTGGTGAAACCCCATCTCTACTAAAAAATACAAAAATTAGCCAGGCATGGTGGCATGTGCCTCTAGTCCCACCTACTGGGGAGGCTGAGGCAGGAGAATCACTTGAACCTGGGAGGCGGAGGTTGCAGTGAGCTGAGATCGCGCGACTGCACTTCAGCCTGGGTGACAGAGTGAGACTCCGTCTCTCAAAAAAAAAAAAAAAAAAAAAAAAAAAAAAGAAATTTACTTCTTTGGGACACAGCATAGACTCATTTATATCTTACAGCATTGATAGTCTCTCAAAGTCATTGATGAAATGGAAGTATTTCACGTATTGCTGTGACAGACTCAAGTTTATAATTCTAAAGAAAATCAAAGCCCATTTTATTTTAAATATATATTGGTTTTGTTTTTTCATTAATAAATCGATAGTTCTTGGTCATTAAGTGTGTGTTTGGTCACCTTGATTGATGATGCAATGGTATAATCTTGATTCCTTTTATTCTGTCAATAATCAGAGACTTCTCTTAAGTGTAGATGTCTTTGGAATGTGTTTTATCAATCAAGTATTAGATGGATAAATCCATCACTGCTACTGGAATGACAACTGAAAGTAAATAACCTGCTAATTGTTGATTGCTCCGTAATTGTACATATTATATAAATGTCTGTACATTGAAAAATTATTTAGCAGAACAAGTTATCTATTTCCTTGCATTTTCTAAAAAGGAGAAGAGAAAAAAGTAAAAAAAGAGCCCATATCACTTACATGAAAAATATTTGGGAAAATAAAACCATTTATTTCCGATATGAGGTGTATAAAATGGAAATTCCAAATGTGTTTTCTTCTCCGCATTTTGCAATTGTCCATATGCTGCAGAGCTTAAAATTGAATGATTCATAGACAACATGGTGAAATGCTATGTAAGTTCATGCTGCATGTGAACTCTTGTAAATTGCAGTGCTGACATGAACTCAAAACCTTCATCATTCCAATTCATTGTTTGAAAACACATGTTTCAATACCAGAGTGGCAAAACGTCCCTAGACAAAACTTGCTGCTCTGAATCTACACTACTATTCATGATTTTAAACATCTCCTAACAATTAAATACTTAAACGATGTTACAATCATTCCTCCTGTTTCTTATATTGAATTGTACTATGGAATTTCATTTAGATCTTTCCTCAGTGGAAAGGAAAGAAAAGTGAATGAAACTATACCATTCAAAATATTAAAAATGATCTAGGGCAGAGATGGAGGATTGTTTCATTACCGAGGGTTAACTGAATAAGAGGGAATAAAAGAACGTTGTTACAGCATTGTATTACACTCTCCAGCCTAATGCAGTTGTGGGACTCTTGGCAAAACTGCCGCTTTATCTTAAATGAACTGCAGTATGTTGCAGTACTGAAGTGTTTCGGAAGAACAGGCACTCCATTATTTTTGCAGAGATTACCTGCTTCAAGTGAAACCTATATGAAATCCTTTCTGACCTGTTTGGTATTGTGATATTGATAACCAGCCACACTTTCCAGCCCCTTATCTTGCCTTCTATGGGATAATCTTTTCTTCTGGATCTTAATTCTGCTAATAGCACCCTTGACTGGCTGCCAGACAACAAACACAGGCAGGTGAAAAATGAATGGCTCCAGCCTGACCGCTGATAACTTCCAAAGGCTTTTTATTCTCAGAATTCCCTCCAAAAAATACAAGATGACAGGATGCCTGTCAATTGCATTCCTCTTGCTCTGTTCTGCAGGCACCCACCCGTCCCCGGAAGCCCTCTCCCTTCTTATGATTTATTCCTGTAAGGGGATGGCTAATTAATCTCTGCTCTGTTTGCTTTTTTCTTTCTTTAAAAAATTTAGAAAGTAATATGTATGTGTTAAAAGCTAGAAAACACACAACAGTATATAAAGTAAAATGTTCTTTATAAAGTAAAATGTTCTCTTCTTCATACCTAATGGTTTTCCTTGCAAACAGTTTGGTGTGAATTTTTCCAGACCTTTCTACATACACATAAACATATGTCTTATTTTTCTTTTTAATAACAAAAAATGATGCCAAGCTATTCACGTTGTGTTCTTAATATATCACGAAGATCTTTTCTTAGTACATACAAATATTCTTCGTCCTTATTTTATTGTCTGTAAGATACTCCATATTCAGCATGTAATGTAATTCATTAAATTGGTCACTATTAAGCATTTTTATTGTTTCCAATTTTTCTATATTTTATGTGTAATGCATTTCTACTTTTATTTTCTACCACAGTTAACATTTTTTTTGTATTTTCGCAATTGTCCAAGAGTTACTTCCAGTTGCTTTTTTAAACCCCCATAATTTTTGTGTGTTTTGGTTTTTGTGTTATTTTAAAAACCAGGAACATGTGATATAGCTAAATTAAAGGTAGAGTTAGAGAAAGTGATTTCCCATATAACTGGTTAATGTATGGATTTACCTTCTGTCATTCTGAGGCTTATCATAGTTTAAAATTAACAAAACAAGTATGCACCATAGACACACAAAATAATTTTAGAAAAAATTACTTTCTTGATTTATTATCTGTGGAAATGAGTTATACAACTCTAAAAATTCAAAAAACCCAGAAGTTTTATTCTGTGAAACCAATATACCACATTGTATAGGACTTGAACTCTGAAAAGTGCTGAAAACAGCTTACTGCCTTCAGTTTGCAGGGGGCTCTGGAAAGCCCACACTACAGGCAGCACAGGGGAACAACAGCTTGTTGGCTCCAGAGTAAAATTTTGTACTCCTACAAAATTCTCGATGCTTCTGTGACTCCCAGACCTGGGCACTGTATCTAACAATGTAGTGAAATCAATCTCAGAATAAGACTCATTTGGTACCAAAGCAGTGATTTAGGTGGAACATTTGAGCATATGATTATAAGGTAAGTCCTACTAAGGAGGCCTGGCACGATTAGCTTTGCTGGAATATATAAAAGTATCAACTGTTCCTTCAGGGAAATCATTTTAATAGATAACAGCATGTTGTACAATGTTTCATCAGTGATATTTAGATCTAAATTAAGAGCAGTTGTGAGATGGGTTGCCGATTTTTCTTGTGATAAAAGGGAAATAGTTCAAGAAATATAGACCAGATGTTATCTTAATCCAGACCTCATGTAAAAAAGCACACTATGGGACAGTAATAGTAGTCCATTCTACCTGTTTTTAATTTTCCTACTCTTAGACACCCCCTGTGAAAAACAGATTAAACCAACACATCATTTATGCATCAGTACTAGACTGGGGTTCACTCTGCATGGAATGTACAGATTGACGTTTGTAGCCAGCCATTGGTTTTTGATAAAAGTTTTAAAATGCTCATTTGGCAGTGGCATTTAAGAGGAAAAAACCCTTAGACAGTCAATGGCTTAGAAGAAAAGTTCACAGTTTGGGGATAGTCCAGGCTTCAGCAAAGATTCTTAAATTCATTGCTCTTTGAGCTACAAAATCTAGCATAAATTTATATGAAGTCAATATCAGAAACATGAGTAATAAAAAACTTCTCCCGATCCTGAAAGGTGCTTCTAGCTTTTTTGTATGCATCCACCTATGGCCGTGTTTGCATCTGTTGAGTACGGAAGCGTGGCTTCCTAGGTCCCTGGAGTGTGATATCCAGTGCCCTAGGAGGGTATGTGGAGGGGACTGTCAAGGGTTCGTTTTGCAGGAGAGGGGCTTTTCAATCATGTTTCTATCATGGATGCCACCTTATGCCTCTCACCTCACTTAACCTGGGCCTGGGTTAATTGGGGGTATTACAGGTTAAAATCTGATTCTAGCAAGTCTGTGAAAGTTGTATGTACATGTGAGAGCTAGCTCCAGGGTCCCTTACAGCAGAAGATGGCTGCAGGGACCTGGCAGGTAGCCTAAGTTAGTGAAGGATGGATGGAAGACCAGAGGGCGGAGTCAGGGTCATGGTGAGCTGAAGCGCACATTTAAGGGTGCAAGGGCTATTCAGCTTCAATTTTTGTTCTTCAAGTTTGCTGGCTAATATTAATAAGTTACTTAGGTTTCTTTGTTTTCAGATAAATTGTAAATCCATTTTAATGTCAAGTATTTTGATTTATTCTGGTTATATATATATATCTCATACAATTTGCCATTTTAGCTGTTTTAAATGTACCATTGAGTGATATTAAATACATGCACATTGTTGTGAAATCATCTCCAGATTTTTTTTCATCTCTCCAAATTGAAACTCTGTACCCATTAAATAATAACTACCCCCAATCCGCAGCCCCTGGCAGCACCATTCTACTTTCTGTTTATGAATTCGACTACTCTAGGTAGCTCATGCATGTAGAATCACATATGATTTGACCTTTCGTGAGCAGCTTATTTCACTTCGCATAATGTCTTCAAGGTTCATCCATGTTGTAGCATGTGTCAGAGTTTCCTTTCTTTTTAAGGCTGAATAAAATTTGGTTGTATGTGTATACCACATTTTATTTTATCCATTCATTCATTGATGGAGACTTAGGTTGCTTCTACCTTTTGGCTATTGTGAACAATGATGCTAGGAATCTCCTGGGTTTTAAAACACGTTGGCCTTGGGAAGCATGTCTTCAGGCTGGATTGAGGTCTTGGGTGGCCACTTTGTAACCTGTGTCTGAGGACAAGTGTGTGGTAGCCAGATCATACTTTTCCTCTAAAGGAAAGTAGCCATGTATAGAAAGGGATACTAAAGCAAAAATTTAATGGAGTCACCAGTGGTCCAAAAGAGTGAAACCAGACCGGCATTCTCTTCCTGGGTATACTTTTTCACAGAGGGAGAATTTGGTGCATTGTGATCATGGCTGCCTCCAGGCCTTGCTTGCTTTCTGTTGTGCCAATGGGAGTCACTATGCTGAATGGAACAATTAAGACAACCCAGAGTCCACTCCCTGGAAAGACCCTTCAACTGCTGGCAAAACTCTTCACTACTTTTTTTCTAGGAGAATCAATGCTTTTTTCAAAATGTGATATTTCCATTTTTATTTCACAACAGAGAGGCAAGTCTGCGCAGTAAGAAAAATGAGCCTTTCGGGGCCGCCCACACAGCTCGGCCTCGGCAGGGGGAGTTGTTCCAAACAGCTTCAATAGGGATTACAACTCAGGATTTACATTTTAAAATAATTAACCTTCTGATCACCAGTGACAGTCTGAGAGCATTTTAACGACCATTGTTGTTTTAATTGGAGTGAAGGCAAAAGCTTTAGAAAACTTTTTTTCTTATCAGAATCTAGGCAAAAATGTGATTTTTGTTATTCTGAAGGAATGGGAAAAAATTACAAATTTTTCTAACTTTAAATTACCTACAAAGATTTATCGTGATCAGAACTATATCTGCAGTGCTAAACACATGCTTGCATACTGTGGGTGCTTGGTAAATATTTGTAAATACTGCACTTAACAACTCTATGCAATTGTTATTGGAAGCCATTAGAAGGGTTTCGAAAACAATGAAAACAAAGTGTGGGATGAAAAGTACGTCTCAGTTTATGTGTTTTAAATATTCTTTCCAAAATCTATATTTGCTTTTAAAACAAAGACTTAGCCAAAATTAGCTCTTAATGTAAAAAAGACCCTGTCAGTAGTTGCAGCAGGACATACAGGTTAATACTGAAAGAGTGTTATTAGTAATGACCAAAGACCTTTAGCCTCCTGTCCAAAATTCTGTTTTACTGTATAGAATGAGAATGTAAACTCTATCATGTTGGGCTATTTAGTAACTTATTAGTGCATTCATCTTTTCATCATTGGACAGGTGGAAGTAGTAGTTCAGTTTTTAGTTTTAATTATAAGGGATTCCAGATGTAGAATGCTACACAAATTAAAACCAGAGCTGCTCATATGTCCTTTCAAAGTAGGCTGACTTCAAGGTATCTGCTTTTCATTTCAAAATGTTATTAAAGCTATTACTAAGAAATTCATAGTCTTAGCCTGTTCCAATAATTGACACCTTTAAAGTGACTAAACAGATTTAGAGTGTGCAGAAAAGTAAATTTGTCTTAGAGAATGACCCTAATCATCTATTTCCATATAATGGACAAATCAGTGTCCTTGGAACAAGCCTGGGAGTTGATGAATTAAGCTAAAGGGTTCCCCTGTTCCCTCACTCTCAGTTTTACTTTTGCCTTCCCAAATAAATCTTCCTTACAGATATATGCAATTCAGGAGTGAAGATTGAATGATCTGTGCTTACCTGAATTTATGGTTCTGCAACTTTATTTTTGCCCCTTGGAACAAGCAGAAACATTTTCATGGAAACGAAACAACTGAAGCCAGAAACCTTTTGCTTTTTATTTACTTTGATAAGCAGTCGTGGGGAAAGTTCTGTCCACAAAAACTTTCCAGCATCCATTTCCTAGCTCCTTGTTCACTGAACACCTACAAAAGTAGTTTCATAAACAGCGGAGATTTTCAGTAATTAGAAGGATAGCTGGCTGGGCTGATAAATCAGAGAAATAACTTGTTTGGTGTAAACCGAGCCTGTTTCTGAGGCAGAAACGTTAGGCTTTTATCCTCTGGAGTGTGATTGAAAGGGTGAGAAGTTAATTTGGCAGCCTCGCTTCTATGGTTTCATAATGTTTCTCCCCACCCCCTCCCTCCAGCCCCAGCGAAGCCCCGGGATTGCAGCGCTTTGCGCCTGCCCTCATACAAGGCAGGACCGTGACCCGAAACGGAACCCCTCTCCCCAGGGCACATTCTGAGCAGCAACAGCTTGGCTCAAGTGTTTCTTATGAACAGCCGTCGTGAGCACTTGATCTAAATCATGCCATTTCCTTCACAGCGTGGCACAGTTAACAAGTCAGTGCACCAACACAATCTACAGATGGCAGTTCAAAAGGTGCGGGTCCCCCCAGCAAGATAAAGGGCAGGCAGTTCCAGGGGGATGCTCATTACGGGAATGCAGCCGGGGGCTCCGGAGGGGTGTGAGCGCCGAACTGGGCTGCGGATGGGGGGCGGGCTCGGGGAGGGGGTGCGTCAGTCCAACTCGGAAAAGGCATGCGTGTCTTCGCAAATCAAGTCAGTATTGGGAGAGAGATGTTATTGAAGTAAAGTGCAAACAGCTTGCAGAGAAAGGATACATTCAGCCTGGGCTGCGTCCTTCCTGATTCGGGAGAGGAGTGAGGGTGGTGACAGGGTACAGCACTTACCTTGTTCCATTTATCTGCAACTCTGGCAAGTATAAGGCAATTTCCTGAGCAAAGCCTCCAACATCAAAAGCCGTGGGGGGAGCTCCCCGAGAAGGCACGAGTCCCCCTGGCACTGGGAAAGCGCCCTGATCCGCAGAGGGCCCCGGCCGCCTTCTAGATCGCGGCCTGCGCTCCTCGGCAAATTACATTAGCGCTAATGTCCAGCGAAGAATCTATGAGACATATTGGGCCTTTAGACTTCAAAACAAGCCTAAATTGGAACCACATTGCGGGAATACTTCTTAGCTAACATTTATATTACTTCAGTTACCAAATCCAGACTAAGTCCCCGGACTCGGCAGGGGAGGACATAATATATTAGGAAGTGAGAGGAGGGTGTTCTCTTCTGGTCTCCTTTTATGAAAATGTACCAAAACTTTCCTCGAACTAGCGAGGAAGTGACTACAAGGCCTTAAAATGTGGCTGTTCGGCGGCAGCTGGGGGGTCGCCCCCTGCCCTGGCCGGTCCCATTTGCGAGTCGGCCGCGCCTTGGGGGACAGTTGCAGAACCTGGAGTCAGGCTGCGGGGAGCAAGGGTCAGGTGTCAGGCAGGCAGTTACACACCTAAAGCGAGATTCCGCGGGGCGCAGCGAGCTGTCAGAGGATGAGATCTCCGGAGACCCAATCAGCCTCGCCTACACCGATCTTTGTAAGCGAATCTCTTTGGGAACCCACAAGACGGTGCTTTACCACGAATTTCAGGGCTCAGGAGAAAGGAACGCTGCTGTGCTGCTCTTTCTAAGTTCTGCTGAAGCAGCTAGTGAAGATTTTTCCTTTCTGCACTGATTTTAATGTGAACATACTGAAATGGATAACATTCCTGCAGCTCAGAAATTTCAACAGCAGGACTGCCTAACGGGGCAGATGGTGCCAGCGATGCCACTTTTAAAGGCTGTACAGGAAGAATTCAGAGTGACTTTGAGGGGATTCTGTTGCCCAGACTGGTCTGAGGTTTACACTGGTGTAAATGCCCCTGCCAAGCGGTTCCCCCATGAGCTCCTCTTCTCTTCCATTTTTATCACTTCACCTTCTATCCCCATGAAAAGAGGGGGTGTAGTGGGGAAGAAGTTGGAAGTAAAGCTGAAGGGTATCAGCCAGACAGTGTAAAGTTCAGGTTAGGTGGAGGAGGGCTTTAGTTCTAGCTGCACTTTAGGGCGCAGATTTCGCAATGAGTCTCACCTATTAAGAGCCCCCAGCACCATAATCCAGGGACTGCAGCCATTGCCCTTATCAGGTTCCTGAATATCCTTTCACACAAGGAGAGCTTCAAAGTCGCAGAATGGAGGTCAGTGGGCTCATACACTGCTATGAGCTTCAGGAATTCTGTCTCCCAAGTTTATTTTGACTTGGTATCTCCAAGAAGTGGGTATGACTTTGGAGAGAAAGGATCATAATTATATATCCTGTAATTGAGCAGTATTTTGTTGTTGTTGTTTTTTGTTTTTCTTTTGAGATGAGGTCTTGTTCTGTCATCACCCAGGTTGAAGTGCGGGGGTATGATCTCGGCTCACTGCAACCTCCACACCCCAGGTTCAAGGAGTCCTCCCTCCTCAGCCTCCCAAGTAGCTGGCACTACAGGCACGTGCCACCACGCCTGGGAAATTTTTCTATTTTTTGTGGCGACGGGGTCTGACCACATTTCCCAGGGTAGTGTCCAACTCCTGGGCTCAAGCATCTGCCTGCCTTGGCCCCCCAAATTGCTGGGATTACAGATGTGAGTCACTGTGCCTGGCCTCAGTGTTTGTTGTAGCAGAGGCCCACATTTGCATCCTGTATCTTAGATTTGTTATCATTAGGGGAGATTTCATTGGCCATCTCTTATCTTGATTTTATTTGGAATTTCCACTAGGACATACATAGAAATTATCAGTTGCTTATTGCTTGGTGTTGAAGAGGCTATCAGCTTAAAAGTACCTGTGTGGACTCATTGGTGGTACTATGATGTCTAACATGCAAATTTATGAAAATTGGTCAAGGGTCAGGACTATGTTTCCCATAGAAATTAGCATAATGCTGTGATCATTGCAGGCTCTCAGAATTTTTATTGGTAATTTGAGTAACAAGTGTTGACTTGCTGGGGAAAATAGGAACAAAATACTAAATGTGTTTACTACAAACCACTGTGAAGTACATATGGGGAAGACTAGAGAGAAGGGAAATTTAAAAGATAAGATGAAAGAGTAAAAGCAAAACTCAGAACTTGCATCAAGTGAGTTTTACTTTTTAAAGTATCACCTTAAGGGATTATGCATTTATACCAACCATGCTGCCATTGCTGAAAACATTCTTGGAAATGCTCATCTGAAATTACCCTCAGACCCAGTTTGCTACTCAAACTAAAGCTACTCAATAGATTAGCTAATTTGCCTTATGATTGCACTTTGCTTTTATCCATTTCCAACTCTTTTATCCACCTTGATCATTTATTTAACTGATTCAGAAGACTTCATTCCAAATGAGCTCTTCAAATATCTGAATCCAGCCTCCAAGAATGAACATGATTTTTTTCAGTGAGACCACTCATGAGAAAGAGACCTCACCTTTGAAGGCAAGTCCAGAAGTGAACATGTATAAATGTTTTGAGCAAGGGAAGCACCACATTCTTTGTGCTATTAAAAACTGTGTGTATTATATTTTGTTCATACCTTTTAGTTAATGAAAAAGCAAATAGTGAATCAAATGGAAGAATTGAAATAAAAACTTTCAGTAACCTCTGATTTCCCTCTTAGGGCCTTCTAGTATTTACTACACTGAATGTATCAGATTTGATGTGACTTCAAAGTACAACTTTTTGTTAATAAGCACCAATTTCCATTGTATTTTTTTCTTTTCTATTATTGCCTCCCCACCAAAAAAAAAAAAAAAAAAAGAACTTTGAGAAACTTTTTGGTTGTATTGGGTTATTGTTCACCACAATTTACCTTCTGCATTCCTCTTCCTGTGGCCTGTGACTTCCCCTGCCTCCAGTATACAGCAGTGTACTTTACTGATTTGCTGACTTTGAGCTTGACCATGTGATGTGTTCTGGCCAGTGGGAATGAATCAGTGTGGACCGAGCAAAAACCAGTAGAACTGTAGCCAACCCACAGCCCTCATGAATATGAGCAAGATAAATACATCTGTTGTAAGTCATTGATGTCTTGAGGTTGTTACTATAGCAAAATACAGATATACTGGATATAATTTTATAATGTATCTATACAGGCAGATAAAACTTCAGTTAGTGAGGCTATAAAGAAAATCCTCAAATTCCCAAATTCATCCAGAAAAAGAATATTTAAGGAATTATATCCAGAACTCCAGATCCAAGTGTAATGGTTAAAGAATTCCACAAGGATCAAAGTCTGTGCATTATGTTTATTGGGGAAATATTTGTGACTAGAGGGTGGTCTGGGAATTTCCAGTCATTAAAAATGAACTGCAATCATCCAGATATCATATTTGATAAACAAGTCTTGGCACTTTAATGTGGTAAGCAGCAAGGACTGGCAATAGAGTTTACAAGACAGGTGATGTGTATTTATTATAGGAGTACAAGTTACATGATGATTTCCAGTGGAGATGACCTGAGTATAATTATCAAGTTATCTATAGAAATAGCATGAAAACTTGGAGAAAGCAACATAGCAACATCAGTCCATTTTTTTCTGTGTTCAGACTTGACTTTAGTTCCTTGGGTTCAGAAGTGAACTGATGCAGGAATCTCTGCATATTTCTTTTGCCTTTCTCTGACTCCAGCCCATCTTTTCTGGTTGGGCTACAAGTAAGCGATTACTATTTTACCTTGGAATAATTTGTAGTTCCATTTATCCCCTTGGGCTGCTTTGTAACCCTTTTACTGTTTACCCCAAGAATATCTGCCAGTGGGGCTTGCGGCTGCAGTGTTTACCCCGAGGTAACTTTGCCACGAGATATCTTTAACTATTATTTTTGCCTCACTCTAGTATATTGACTTTGGAAACAAAAGACATCATTCTATTTATAGCACTCTGTTTTTAGTAGTGGTATTTCCATTTACAAACTATTGTAATTCTTGATCGCTGAAAATGTCAAATCCTAGAAAACATAGCATTCCTACGTGTGATGTTAACACCGTTCTTGAACAGGTATTGGCAGAAGATTCATTTGATGAATTTGATTTTTTCTTAATTAGACGATTCTGATGTTCTGTTTAGAAATAACTCCAAGAACAGCTTTTAGATCTTATTTTCACATCGAAAATCAGTCAGATTTCGTTCAGCCTCAAAGAGCATGTTTATGTAAAATTCAATGAGTGAGCTGCACTTCTTTTTTTCTAAATGAGAAATTAAAGACAAAAGCTCAAATATCGTTGGACAGATCTCCTAGACTAGTGTACCAAATTTTTTTAGTCATCTACGATGTCTTAGCCTGGAGGAATAGTGAAAACTTGGGGATTTAAAATGAAATAGCCATTATCTCCTTGGTTTGGTAGATGACACAGCTGCATGGGAACTTCCAGGTTCTTTCTTGTGCCCTATTTCTTCCCTTTCATAGATAGAAGACATATTTTCTCTACTCTGTGGAATTGAGCCATTTTGTGGCTGTAAAGCAAATATTTAAGACTTGGCTGTTGAACTGATTTTTCGGGACTTGCCTATTGATACACAAAAGGATTTTAGAAAACCATCTCTTAAAATTTGGCTTTAGGCGTTTGGGTTGAAGATGTTTATAACCTATTAACTGGTATTTTCATTTTAGATAGATGGTAAGTTAGGCCATAGGAATTTGTCATTTTATAGGTCAAAATTGTTGAATTTGGGCAATTTCATATGATTCAGTCTAAATATCAACGGATGTTAAAGTGCCAAAACATGTTTATCAAATATGATATCTCGATGCTTGCAGTTCATTTTTAATTATTGGAAATTCCCTGACCACCCTCTATTCGCAAATGTTTCCCCAATAAACACAATGCACAAACTTTGATCCTTGTGGAATTCTTTAAACATTTTACTTGGATCTAGAGTTCTGGATACAATTCCTTAGGGTTTGGCCTCACATATGTACAAAGAGGCAAAAATATTGATTGCAGCATTGTTTGAATAATTAAAAACCAAAAACAATCTGCCTGTAGTTAGGAGAATGGACAGAATATGTTATAAAACTGACAAAATGAATGAACAATAGCTACATCTATCAATTAATCTATTAATTCATCTATTAGTCTCAGAGAGATAATGATTAGTGAATTAAAGCAACTTAAAGATATACAGTATGATACAATTTATGTAATATTTAAAGACACACAAATAGTAACATATATTGTTGTTCCTATATACATATTTAGTAAAATAATACAAACATTCAGGGGAAGGGTCACTGACCAGAGCAGAGAGGAATGGGCTTGGGGAGGTAGCTATTATGTTTTATTTAAAAAGGTCCAAAGAAGCCCTGGAAAAAATTAATAATTTTTTTATTTTGGAGGATAGATATAAAGATATTTATGATATAATTATGTCTTCTTTTCTGTGTGTTACAAATATTTTATAATAAAGCATTAATTTTAAAAAGCCTCTCTTAATGAAACCTGACTTACAAACCTATTGCCTTGTTTTGGAATCCTATTCTGAAAACTAAAAGTTGAGTATTAATTCTTTTTTTTTTTGAGACAGAGTCTCGCCCAGGCTGGAGTGCAATGGCGTGATCTTGGCTCACTGCAACCACCGCCTCCCGGCTGCAAGCAATTCTTCTGCCTCAGCCTCCCGAGTAGCTGGTATTACAGGCATATGCCACCGCGCCTGGCTAATTTTTGTATTTTTAGTAGAGACGGGGGTTTCACCATATTGGCCAGGCTGGTTTCGAACTCCTGACCTCAGGCAATTTGCTCACCTCAGTCTTCCAAAGTGCTGGGATTACAGGCGTGAGCCACCGCGCCCGGCCTGAATTCTTTATTGCTTCTTACTTTTCTGACAAAACAATTGTACTTCACTATAGTAGCAAGAGAATGCCTTAGGCTGACTAAGGGGAAGTCATCTTTGTGGAAATAAAAAATTTAAAAATCACTCGGTATTTTCAAAAACATTACTCCAGTCACCTCCATTGCATTAATTTTCTTTTAATGCAGGAGCCAACTATTTCACTGACTCCAACTTGCCTTTTGCATTTTCCTAAGTAGATCTGAGGCTTATGAATAACCAACATCTCAGAAAGATGAGGAAACATTTTAGCTTGGACTGATGGAGAAAGTAAGCCCGTTTCTATAACAAGATTGTATATTTTGTTCTTGACATTTTGATGCAGTGTCAGCAGGAGAGCATTTCTAGCAAATTTAACCAAAATGGGCATTCCATGCAAATGCAGGGTAACATTCCGTTAATAGTCTTCTATGAATGAGCAGGTCTTAGGGCTTACGTAAGATATGGCTCTTTGCCTCCTATCTCTGAATTGTGGATGGACATGTTGAAGCTTCTCTGGCCTCTAAACCAGTGTATATGTCAAAAGAGAGGGGATGTATCATTTGGGTTATTTTTGGCCTCAGGCAGCAGGTAGCCTTGAGTCAACTGGCTTAAACCCTATGGAGATTTATTGCTTCACATTATGGAAAGCCCAGAGGTGGGGTGGTCTCTTGGGTGTGCTCCTTCAGGGGCTCAATGATGTCATGAAGAACCCAGGTTGTTTTCATCTCTATCTTCAGCCCCCCCTGGGCTGGCTGCCACCTCAGGCTGGTAGCAAGACAGCTGCAGCAGTTCCAGGAGTCCCATCTACTGAGGTCAGTGTTCAAGGTAAATGAGACTTTCTTAGGAGTGAAGAAATACTTTCTAGAATTTCCCAAAAAGCAGACTTTTCCTCACATCTTATTAGCCAGAGTTTGGGTGTGTGCTTATCCTGAAACATCCCTGAAAAGGCCAACAGTATAATCTTAGACTGGTTGGGCTTAGTCCCGTACCATGTTCCCAGAAGTAACATGGTTGTGCAGACGATTAGTGGCTAACTAATCAAAATCAGGGTCTGTCAGGAAGAAAGGAAAAAGGAATAGATGGTGGGTAGACAACTAGCAGTGTTCACTACTGTGGCCTGGCATGTGTCTGGGGGTTATTTCTTTTACCATAATCTTCATTAGATCACTCTGTAAGACCCTGCACTGCCAATAAGTGTACTAAGTAAAATCTGTGGGCTTCTAGATAATCTTTGTGATGCTTAACTTTCTGTGGAATTTGACTGGGCTACAGCGTGCCCAGATATTTGGTTAAACTTTATTCTGGGTGATTGTATAGGGTGTTTTTGGATGAGATGAACATTTAAATCAGTAGATTTCATAATGCAGATTCCCCTCTCTAATGTGGGTGGACTTCATCCAGTCAGTTGAGGGCATGAATAGAACAAAAGTCTGACCCTCCCCTGAGCAAGAGGGAATTCTCTCTGCCTGGCTGCCTTTGATCTGGGATGTTGTCTCTGCAGATTTTGGACTTGCCAGCCTCCATAACTGTGTGAGCCAGTTTCTTAATCAATATATTTACCCATTCTATTGGTTCTGTTTTCTCTGGAGAACCCTGACTAATGTAGTCTTCAAGTCCTAATATCCAGATAGTCTGCCATAAGCACCTTCTATATAGAAATTCTGGGACCACCACTGCCCCCTGCTTGGCAGGGACTCCTTAAGCAAAAGCTCAGATATTAAAAGCAAATGAAATTAGAAGAGGAAAAAAAATGTTCCTTTATATAGTGTTATTAGCATATTTATTTCCATCATCTTAACACTTTTTAAAAAATTCACCTTGTTTATATTTTGGGGAATTCCAAGTTTTTTCTCAGGGTGCATTCACTTGCCCAATTTGAGATTTTAGGAATATCTTCAAGAATTTTCCAGAAAGTGTTTCCATTTTGGCAGCAGCCAACTTTTCTTTTTTCTTCCTGTGAGTCAGATGAGATACTTGCCACATTCCAAATTACTCATTTGCTTTGTGAATGTGCTTGTTGTTGTGGTGACCAGAAAATTTGTTGGCTGAGGGGAAAAAAAACTTTTATTTTGTGGGGTGGGGATAGAGGGGTGGACAGAGGAAGAAGAAAGGAAGAGGTTTAAAGGAAAGAAGAGGAAACTCATGGACTATTTTGAGTCTTCTGTGAAAAGAATAGAAGAGAGGAATGCTTGATTTTGGCTGCCAGAGAAAATTTCGCAGGACTTGTGCAATGAAAATAGGGTCACCAGTTGTATTCTCCTTTGTCAGTCACATACCCTTTTCCTGTTTCTTTCTCCAAACACAAGTCCAGATTAAAATCCAAAATCTGTGATCTTTTTCACTGGATGCGGTAAGTCTCTCTTACTGTAGGGAAGTCTGTTCTGAAGCAGGAGGAGCCCACTATATTTGTCATTGAGTTTTTTTACAGGCCACTCTCATAGTAATTACATAAGCCACCTCCCCAAGTCAGGAACTAGGAGGAATGTTTTCAGTATTTGTTTGAAGGAGAGAGGATAAGTGAGATTTTTTTCCTCTGGTTTCATCAGGAATTCTTATAAAATATAATTTAATTGGAAAAACAAAAACAACTTTGGTTTTTTCCCCTGAAGTATCATTCCTTCCCTGTAACTGAATTAAGGCTAACAAAACAAAACTGTAGCTCTTGTATTCTTGCCCCAGCCAAAGAACTTCAATACCTTCCTCTTTGCTTTACTACATCCAGTGAGAAGTGCTAGTGAACAGGTCAGGCCTGGCCCCTACAGACCTCTTGAAACTGCCTCTGCTACTTCTTCGTGGTGCACCTTAGGCAGGTTCCTTAATTTCTCTGAAATTCAGACTCCTTTTTTTGTAAAATGGAGATAGTAATAGTATCTATCTTATTGGGTCCTTGTAAGATGTAGCACAGAGTGTCTATGACACCAAATGTGTTCAGCCAAAGTTAGATATATACAGATCTATATTATAATTATTATATGAGCTTTATTGGGAGGGCCATCACATAACCATAATTTAGCACTGACTCTGCACTGTCTGCCCTAAGGGAGTGTAACTTTGAATGCAAAACTTGCCTCAGGTTCAGTTTCAAGAAATCATATTCATGGATGATTGCCTGAAAGACGTAGAATCTCTACTTTCATTAAAATATTGTAAATTTTACACTTAGATCAAGTCAGACCATCAGGGAGTACTAAACCAAGAATAGTTAGATATTATTCTCAACAGATCGAAAAGAGGGCAGAAAGAAGTTTGTTAGAGGTAGCTAGGCAAAAAATAGAGGAGTTTTGGTGCGGTAAAGGAATTAATGCTATTTCAACTTCTCAATGTTCATCTATTATGAGGAAGACTGCATGTACAGTATATCTGAGACAGGCAGGCTGATACGGGAGTTGGTAAAAGGTGAGAAATAAAAGACAAAAGAAAACAGACTTAAAGGGCATAGTCACCTACTTTAAAGAGGAGGAAAGAGGAGGCGATAATAGCGGTCTTAGTGGCGTAGTATGTTTATTCAGAGTAAGAAGCAAACTGGTAAACATAATTTCACATCATAAGTAGTATCTGCTACCTAGTACACAATAACCTTCCACAAGTGACTGAATGACACACAAATTCCTGCTATAGACCCCCTAGTATTCGAAATATAAAGTTTCAAAAAGAGATTGCTTTATTTTCATGTCTTACCTCTTAGGGTTGTTAATCTTCTGTCTAACATTGAGTATAGAATTTTGAGTTCTACAGTTTGCATCATAGGCCCCTAGAATAATAATTTAAACATTGGCATGGCATTTGTCTCAGCTGTCCTTGATCACATTGGATCAAGAAGTTAATATTAAAAAACAAAAGCAATTTCTTCTCTAAGGTGAAACAGATCTAGAAAGGCAGCTGTATGTATGTCACCAGGCTGAATGCTGAATTTGAGAGAGAGAACTTCATTGAATTTGAAGTTATTTGAAGGACTTCAATCAAGCTCATTAAAAATGTTTTAGGTTCTGCAAAAGCCAAAATGTATTTCGCCTCAAGTGCTTTTTCTCTTGGCCTTTAAACTCTGGTGCAGTTGAGGAGAAATTTAATCTGCGTGTTTGTGATTCATTTACACTTAACTCATCCCCGTGTGGTTTCTCAAGAGCTAGTTGGTGTTCAGTAATCTTTGGAGCCTTTTTTTTTTTTTTTTTAGCACTGGGAAGGTGAATTTTGCCCAGAGTAAATGAATTCAAATCCCAAAAGGTTCAGGTTCAGTGAGAAGCTCAGAACCCGTAAAGTTCAGGTTGATTCCACACTTACCAAAAATGTGTCTTCCTCCTATTCCTGTGGGTTTCATACAACACTTTGCCTTGGATTTTGCAGAAGTTTGCATATGCAGGTCCCTGGATTGATATTTGGCTATGCATCCTTGCATATCTCCCTTTCACAGCTGCTCCACCCTCTCCAGAAACGAGAGATTCTTGCTCTCAAAAGACTGACTCTACCACTACACTTTTCAACTCAGAAGTAAAATTTCCTTTTTCCCTGCCTCATCTGCCAAGGGCAAAAATCCTTGATCCTAAACATACTTTCTTCCCATCTTTTAATATGTTTATTTTCACTTTAGAAGGTGGCCAAAATTCAGCCTCCAGTCCCCAAACTCCCTTCCTAATATGCCCTTCTACCTAGAAATTCTACTTTTCCTTCTCAGTATAGGAGCTCCCCCGGCCCGTGGTCTTCCTAAATTCTAAATTAATAATCTAAATTGTGTAGGTAATTATGTATTGGATGTATCCTATTTCTCCAGCGGTTCAACATGGAAGATGCCCATTTTGCATCCCTTTGTAGCAGACATGGTGAACTGGCATTTCAGTCAGTACTGTTTCCTTCTTCCTTTCGGGCAAAGCCCTGACTTTGTGGGGGCGGCCCACACTTCTACAGGACTCAGAAGTGAATCTTGATTCATCTGAACCAATCATGGTTATCCTATTCATCTTGCTGGAGTATGGTTTAGAAAGGGACTGGGTTCCAATCCTGGCGAAAGAGATACAAGGGCTAAGTCTTCTGGGAGCTTCTGGGAAATATTTTCTCACCCTTAAAGGGGAGTGGAGAAACCCACAGTAGAAAAAGCCTCTCTTTCTTCTGTTGATGCCTATTGTTGTGTCTTACATGTTCCTGTTTCTGAGTGTGATGCTTGGAACTGAGCCAGACATTCTATGACCCTGGGAATAGCACATCTGAGGAGAAATCTACTCACTGAGGGCTTCAGAGTAGAAAGATAGCAAGAGTCTAGGACTTTTATGACATTGTTGGGCCACAAAATCAATCAAACCACTCTCTCTTAGGACTTCTTGCTATGTGAGATAATAATATTTCCTTATTGTTCAAATTGTCTTGGTTGGGTTTTCTGCTCCTTGAACCTGAAGGCTTTGTAATGTTCCTCTTGCTCTCCTGAATAAACTCCAATCAGCTTTGGTTGGGAGAGTATGGGTAGTGTCTCAGGGTGCCAGCTACTCCTCTACCCCTTCATGTCTTTTTCCCCAGATGTAGTAACTTCTCTCCACCAGTGGTTTATGACAGTGGGGGTTGTTCTTTCACTTCTTCTAATTCATCTATCTGAAATTTCTTTTCTGCCCCCGAGCCACTAAATCAGTTCCTCCCTTTAAATCTTATCCTGCGACAGACCCTTTCTCATCAGCGTTTGATTAGCTCCCTATGATAGTTTGCATGAAGGATGTTCTATAAAAGTGAATTATGCTGTACTATGTTATACTGCTCCACCCTGGGGCCCAGTAGGAATCATGGGAAACAGATGAGCGCAGAGGTCAGAGGCACAGACTGCAGAGGAAGCCTGCAGAGGGGTGGCAACATTGTGATCCTCACAGGGACACATGGAAAAGCTCCAGTAGTCTCCAGACTCTCTAAGGTATAAGCTAGAAGTAAAACACTAGTTTATGTGACAGCCTGAGAGCCCCAGGGATGAACTGAGGAGTTTCATCACTATAGATCACAGAATTTTAAATAAGTGTGATATTCCAGAAGCTGAAACGTTCTTTGAAAACAAAACATGCCATAAAAGCCCAAGAATGAGGTCTCCACTGGATGTTTGCCAGGTTCGGGCTTTGTTTCCAGTCTTCTTCTGACTCTAAAAGAGTCCCTGTATATGATCTGGTGCAAGTTAAGGAGCCTTGATTCCTATACTGAAAATTAGGTATAAACTTTAATTTGACTTCCCGTGATTTACCTAAGGGGACACTATAGTAGCTGTAGGACACATAAGTAGCACAAGAGTGACACATGGTCTCATTTCCAGGCTCTGATCACAACTTATCCTTCCACTTCTCTGTGGCTCTTCTTGTTGCACTTCTCCCTGACCTTTTCCAATTAATTCAGTGCTATGCATTCTTAAACAATGTTTGCATTTTCTGTCTTTCTTCATGTGCTCACTTTTGGCAACTCTCTTTTAGCTTCTCCTTAGCCATGTTGCAATCTTCAGACCACATGCCATTTCCGCCTTGAAACTTCCCTAATTTTCCCAAGAGGAAGCTTTGGAGTCATATCTGGGCCTGTATCTGCCTCTGCTGTATTACCTAGGGATAGACTTTTCTGAGTCTTGGTTTCTTCTTATAAAGACTGGGGATAAAAATATTCAGGGCTGTGGTGAGAATCCATGAGTGGCACATAGTGGATCACCAAAAATATTAGCATATTTTCTTCCTTTCTCTTCCTTACTGAAAGTGATCATTTTTTTCCTTCTATTGGATCTCCCCTACAACTTCTTTGAAACTCTGTCAGAAATTATATTTTTAAAAAAGTTATCTGTGGTCAGGCATGATGATTCATGCCTGCAATCCCAGCACACTGGGAGACTGAGGTGGAGGATTGCTTGAGCCCAGGAGTTCCAGACCTGCCTGGGCAACATAGCCAGACTCTGTCTCTACAAAAAATTTTAAAATTAGTCAGACATGGTGGCGTGTGCCTGTAGGCCCAGCTACTTGGGGGGCTGAGGTGGAAGGATCCCTTGAGCCCAGGAGCTTGAGGCTGCAGTGAGCTATCTCTGAGTTTGAGGCTGCAGTGAGCTATCTCTTTTAAAAAAAAAAGAAAGTATTCCCGAATGATTCCCAAATGTGGACAGGCATCTCATAAACAAATTTGTTTATGAGTGTGTGAGAAATGAGATTGATAATTGAGATAGCTGAGAGTGGAGACAGAGTTTTTCTGGCATTTATTTTTCCTTGGATCATTCAATTTCACTCTTACGTGTTCCTTTAAGCCAGGTTGACTATTCAAACCTGTGTGGCTGGAGCCCAATATGAGAGCCCTTCAGGCACCTGATCTTGTATACAATAAGCTCTCTAACTCTCTGACGTTGGGCCAGGCTTTCCTCCTTTCCTTCTTTCACTCTCCTGGCTTCTTTTCCTGTTCTTGGCTTGGAGCCAGCTCCTTGATCTTGGTTCGACTGGATTCTCTGGGTTGATCCCCACATGCTCTCTTGAATGTGGTTCTGTATTTTCACTCAGTCTCTGCTTCTTGCCCCCCCTGGACTCTAATGTCCTGCCTGATTAAGCTTCTGGAACCTAACCCTGGTGTAAGCCTCACCCCCTCCCCAAGCCAATCCCAGGAACTAGAACATTCCTTTGGAGATAACTGTATGTATTTAAAGGAACCTCCACCTCCTTTTAAAACTCATGTATACCTATAAATAGAACCTTGCTCTAGACCATGTCATAATTAGTGCCTCCTTGCTCCACTTTTCAGAATGAACATTCTATTATGGCGAAAGGAACCATTTCCCATTTACTTCAACCCCTTACTGACTGCCCCAAAGTGCTAGATTTATTTATTTATTTTTGAGATTTAAGAGGGTAAAAGTTTCCCTAATTCTTTTTTTTTTTTTTTTTTTTTTTGAGACAGAGTCTTGCTCTGTCACCCAGGTTGGAGTGCAGTGGCATCATTATCAGCTCATTGTAACCTCCGCCTCCTGGGTTCAAGTGACCCTCCCTTCTCCCGAGTAGCTGGGATTACAGGCACACACCACCATGCCCAGGTAATTTTGTATTCTTAGTAGAGATGTGGTTTCACCATGTTGGCCAGGCTGGTCTTGAAATCCTGACCTCAAGTGATCCGTCCGTCTCAGATTCCCAGTTGGGGGAAGTCATGCCTGGCCAGTTCCCCTAATTCTGCCACTAATTTTTTTGTCATCTCAGATTATCTTGAAGTCTCATCTTGATGGCTTTACGTTGCTTCCTCTTTGCTCTGGTCATTAGATTCTTGCCTGGGTAAAAATAGCCCTCTGTGTTCCAGGTTTAGGCATATGGGTTTGGATCTCCCAGTTTCTCTTTTGGTCCATCAAGGCCAAGTAAGAGAGCTGGTGTGCTCCTTACCATGACCTTGGGTCTTTGACCACACACACACACACACACACACACACACACACACACACACCCTACTTTACCTGGGTTAGAACCAACAGTGACAGCAGATTTGGGAACATAGTCACTCAGGATATTGTTTCAGCACGGATTCCACGTCAATCTGGGGAGGCTTCATTCTGCCACTTTTATAGTCCCAGGTCATTTGTCCTAAATTTCTACTACTTCAAATCCTCTATGATTGAATCTTAGTAATTCCTGCCTATTTAGTTTATCTGATTTAAAATGTTAAGTACAGTTTCAGGTGATGGTTTCTATCACCAGAATTATTTGAAGGCTGATCTGGTTAATAGACTCTTGTCCTCCCAACAAGTTATCCTCATCTGTTTCCCTGGTTACTTACGATTCTGCCTTGGATAGACTCAAAGCAAAATTACTCTAAAAGGGCAATTGCATACTCTGTCTAAACTACTGACCTATTACTTTGCAGGAACGTCCATTAAAATACAGCCATATGCCACGTAATGATGTTTCTGTCAATGACAAACTGCACCTGTGATGGCGGTCCCAAAGATCGGAATCAAGCTGAAAAATTCCTATTGCATAGTGACATCCTGATAATCCTGACCTAAGCTAATGTATGTGTTTGTGTCTTAGTTTTTAACAAGCAAATTTTAAAAGTAATAAAAAAAATTAATAGAAAAAAGCTTACAGAATAGGGATATAAAGAAAAATTATTTTTATACAACTGCATAATGTTTTAAGCTAAGTGTTACTACAAGAGTCAAAAAGTTAAATTTAAAAGTTTATAAATTAAAAAAGTTACAGTGAGCTAGTTTATTATCGAAAAGAGAAAAATTTTAAATAAATTTCGTGTAGCCTAAGTCCACAGTGTTTATAGTCTATGGTAGTGTACAGTAATGTCCTAGGCCTTCACATTCACTCACCACTCACTTACTGACTCACCTAGAGCAACATCCAGTCCCATAAGCTCTCATGGTAAGTGCCCTATGCAGAGGCGCCATTTTTTAATCTTTTATTCCGTATTTTTACTGTTTCTTTTCTATGTTTGGATGCGTTTAGATATACAAATACTTACCATTGTGTTATAATTGCCTATGGTATTCAGTACAGTAACATGCTGCACAGGTCTGTAGCCTAGGAGCAAGGCCACACAATGTGGCCTAGGTGTGTAGTAGGCTACACCATCTAGGTTTGTGTAAGTACACTCTATGATGTTCACACAGTGACGAAATAGCATAGTGATGCATTTCTCAGAACATATCCCTGTCATCAAATGATGCATGACTGTATTATGCTAGCTCCCTTCCTAATGGGCTACCAAGGCTTGATTTCTTCACAGTTACTTTCTTTTAGCCACCTTTGAGATGGATAAGGTGACAGAAACAGCAATCACTCATATTTCCTTTGCTTTTGCTCCCACCTGTTGGTGCATGGGTCTTGCTCCCATCCCCTAGCAATATTCCCCTAAGTATCTCTGGGAATCCCTAGGGAAGGCCTCACACGTGGTTGCAGTCCAGCCCCATCCACTTTGACAGGTGGTGCTGTGAGACTCTGAGCACTGTGGTTACTGGCAGGTAGTGGTACTGCACTGCTGGACGCCGTGTCTGCCACAGGATGGATGGGGGTGGAGAACTTGTACTGCTCCACCAGGTGCTGCAGGCTCCATGGACACCACCACTGCTCTCATCCTCAGCACCCTCTGATGGGTTATCCGCTGAGCACCAGTATCTCACCGCAGAAAAGCAATGGAGCTCTAGAACTGCCGAAGCTGCACAATGTTTGATTTTAGACTAAGAAAGAGTCCTCCTGTACAATTCACTCTGTCAGAGGGAGTCCTTAAGGGTTGGGATCCTGCTTATTGAATTTAAAGAATGAATTGTTCTTTCAATATTTAATCATGGTCCCCAAATCCAATAGGTGGCTCAACCAGAAGACAAACTCAAGTGACAGACATTATATTGCACCCAGAATTGCTATTGCCTTGCCAACTAAAGCTTTCTATTTTGTTAAATCTTTTTATGCTTGGCTTCTTGATATTTTGCATTAACAAAAGAGCTGCTCCACTTGTTGTCCTACTCGTTGGTTCTCCAGTATACTTGGAGATTTTCAAGGGCAAGGAAGCCCAACTCAAAAGAACTTAAACAGTGAGAAATCTTCTCATTTCCCATTAGAGGAGGCCCTAATGGGCAGCTCCAGAGTTGGTTAAGTCACAGACCCTGGTTCTTCCCATTTTTTTCTCTCTGCCACTTTCAGCTTTTTAATTCTATCCTCAGACTAATTCCCTTCAAGGTTGCAAGAGCATTATGATGTTTACTGTTGTCTGACATAGAGAAAGAAGAGGCTGCTTCCTCCTAGATGTCTCTACGAGCAAGGAAACCTTTCTCAGACTTTCTCTCACTAGTCCTCCAACCCCCAGCAGACTTTTCTCATCTCATTGGTCAGAGTTGCATCTAATACTCATTGCAAAACCAGTTCCTAGCAAGGAGAATGGAATTAGCATGACTAGTTTAATGAAGCACAGGCTATATATAGTGTATGGATTGCCCAGAGAAAATCCAGGGTTAGAAATTCTGGGTAGACTGTGGAAAGCAGTTTGGAGATTTCTCAGAGAACTTAAAAACAGAACTATCACTTGACTCAGCAATCCCATGACTGGGTATATATTCAAAAGAAAATAAATTGTTTTACTAAGAAGACACATGTGCTTGTATATTCCTCACAGCATTATTCACAATAGCGAAGACGTGGAATCAATCTAGGTGCCCATCAACAGAGGACTGGATAAATACAATGTGTTATATATACATTATGGAATACTATGCGGCCATAAAAAAGAATGAAATCATGTCCTTTGAAGTAACATAGATGCAACTGGAAGCTGTTATGCTAAGTATAATAAATTAATGCAGGAACAGAAAACCAAATACCGCATGTTCTCACTTATAAGTGGGAGATAAACATTGGATGCACGTGGACATAAAGATGAAAACAATAGAAACTGGGGATTACTAGAGTGGGGAGGGAGGAGAGCAAGGGTTGAAAAACCAACTATTGGGTACTATGCTCACTGCCTGGGTTATGGGATCCCCCCAAACCTCAGCATCACAAAATGTACTCATGTAACAAATCTGCACGTGTACCCCCTGAATCTAAAATGAAAGTTAAGAGTATTAAAAGAAAAGGAAAGAAATTTTGGGTAGATAATCAACAAAGTTGACTACACCTGTGCATGACCAGCTATGGCTGAATCCTTGTGCTCCCAAGAAAAACAAATAAATGAACAAGATGTTTAGTCTTTCCTGCATTCAACAACTATAGCTAAGTACAGCAGGTGTCTTGACTTGCAGAGAAGCAGAGGAATTGACATCTTTCACCTTCAGGGGCTTTGGAAGAAAACGCCCCACCTCCCGTGTGTCCTGTAAGGGCGCTTAGTTCTGGGGAACTCTGGAAGGACTGGGGGTGGTTCTTCCAGGTCCAGACGGGGACTGGGAAGTATGTGGAGGCTGCCAGCCTCCTGGAAGTCTTATAAACCCTGAGCTTCACTGAGTTTGAGCTGGGATTCCTCAAGGAAGAGATGGAAGTCAACCTGCCGGGAGGAGAGGAAACACTTAAGTAAGTGGAGCAGGAATGGGCTCTGAGGCCTAAGGTGGTTTTGATTATATATTTTTGGTTTATTTTCAGGAAGCTCGGGGAGTTTCTTTGACTTGAAAAGGACATTTTTTTTTTTTTTTTTTTTTTTTAGTACCAGAAAACAACTTTCTAAGAAGTATGAAGTATTTTTCAAGTTTTGACTCTCTCCTCACCGCCTGGGCATTTCCACTCCAAGGGAAACACTACTTCCTCCTTACCTGAAACTCTTGCTCTGTGTATCTGGTGAACAAAGTTTTGAGTTCTATATTCTATAAACTCTCAGCAGGATTTTGAGATTGATGTGGTCTTGTAACATCAGGAGTTTTGCAATTTATTGAAGATACAACATGTTCACATGAGAAAGAACTGGTCTGAGTCAACTAGCTGACACCTAGTAAGCATTTAACATATTATATTGTAATCCTCTACTTGTGCATTTTTTTTACTAGTCTTCTAAGAGCTCAGAAAAATGGTGATTATGTAATAATTATATTTTGTAGACATTAAACAGTACGGGCTTTGAGGTACAGCAAATAAATACACAAACCATCAAATCAGATCTGAATCTTGGCTTTACTCTGCTCTCATTGAGTGACATTCAGAGTTAATGAATTTGGAGCTTAGTATTCCTTATCTGGAAATGGGACATTATTCATTTCTAATACTTCCCCTGCCCCCCAGTACATACTGTGTTCAACACATATTGACTGTCCTTCCTTCCCCATCAAATAATGTTCTGGTGTCTGAACATACAATGTGTGACAATTGAAAGGACCCTCTTGATTTATAGAATATTTGCGAAGAAATGTGTTATCAGGGGAACCACCCCCAATATTTCACATAGGTTCTTTTCTATTTCCCTAAGTGTCGGCCGGTCTGAGAAATAAAGGGAAAGAGTACAAAAGAGAGAAATTTTAAAGCTGGGTGTCTCGGGGAGACATCACATGTCGGCAGGTTCTGTGATGCCCCCCAAGCCACAAAGCCAGCAAGTTTTTATTAGTGATTTTCAAACGGGAGGGAGTTTATGAATAGGATGTGGGTCACAGAGATCACATGCTTCACAAGGCAATAAAATATCACAAGGCAAATGGGGGCAGAGTGAGATCACAGGACCGGGGCAAAATTAAAATTGCTAATGAAGTTTTGGGCACTCATTGTCATTGATAACATCTTATCAGGAGACAGGGTTTGAGAGCAGACAACCGGTCTAACTAAAATTTACTAAGTGGGAATTTCCTTGTCCTAATAGGCCTGGGAGTGCTACGGGAGGCTGGGGCTTATTTCATCCCTTATCTGCAACCATATAAGACAGACATTCGCAGAGTGGCCATTTTAGAGACATCCCCTTAGGAATGCATTCTCTTTCTCAGGGCTGTTCCTTGCTGAGAAAAAGAATTCAGCGATATTTCTCCCATTCGCTTTTGTAAGAAGAGAAATACGGCTCTGTTCCTCCCAGCTCTCAGGCAGTCAGACCTAATGGTCATCTCCCTTGTTCCCTGAACGTTGCTGTTTTCCTGTTCTTTTTTCAAGGTGCCCAGATTTCATATTGTTTAAACACACATGCTTTATGAACAATTTGTGCAGTTAACGCAATCATCACAGGGTCCTGAGGTGACATACATCCTCAGCTTACGAAGATGATGGGATTAAGAGATTAAAGACAGGCATAGGAAATTACAAAAGTATTGATTAGGGAAGTGATAAATGTCCATGAAACCTTCACAATTTATGTTCAGAGATTGCAGTAAAGATAGGCGTAAGAAATTATAAAAGTATTAATTTGGGGAACTAATAAATGTCCATGAAATCTTCACAATTTATGTTCTTCTGCCATGGCTTCAGTCGGTCCCTCCATTTGGGGTCCCTGACTTCCCGCAACATCATGTAAACCAAAGATACTATATATATGAAAAAGAATACAGTTATGTATTTATTTATCATGGATAATGTCAACATGGGGCTTTTATAATCTGGTATATCCTGAGTTTTAAATCATGGAGTCAGTTTTATGGCTGAAAGAGACTTATTCTTGTCCTAGCCATTCCAACACTGTAGCCAATGTGGTCTTTCTAAACTCAAATCCAATCATATCATTTCCCTGCTTTAAACTCTTGAATGGATTCTTATTTTGCTTTGTAAAGCAGAAGCCTATTTATCTTGTTTACTATTCTGGTAACTCCAGAGCCTACAAAAATGCCTGGCACATAGTAAGGTCAACAAATAGTTCCTGAGGGAATGAACAAAGACCAAAGTCCTTTTGCTGATATCTAAGGCCCCTGTTGATGGGTCTTGCCCCTATCTCCCTTTCCATTTCCTCTATCCCCACTCCCTTTTCAGAAACCAGATGTACTAAACTACTTGTGTTTTCACAAGAGGCTGTGACAGCGACTTTCCAGGCCTCTGCCTGGGCTGTGCAATCACCTTGGGTGCTGTTCTCCATCCCCACACTACCCTCTGAGAATGCTAACTCCTATAGGTTCTTTATGGCTGTGCATTAGATGTCACTCCCGCTACTGTATGCTCTCCTCCTGTGCCCCTCAGAATGGATCAGAAGCTCCTACTAGGGACTGCTATGGCATCTCCTATTTACTATTTTATAGCACTGATCACACTTCATTGAAATTGGTGGTTGTGTTTTCTGTCTCCTCCACCAGACTATAAATATTACGAGGGCAGGCCTGTGTATTGATACCTAACAATAAAAATCTATTGAATAAATAAATAAATCTTATGGTTCAAATCCATCATTTTATTCTTGAGGAAGCTGAGGACCAGATAAGTGAGTGGACTGTCTAAAGCCACCAGCATGCTGGCATCATGGAAGTGAGGCCTTGAATTAAGCTGCTCAGCTGTCCAGTGTTTCCGTGGCTAACTTGCTCTAATACCCAGCTAACATTGTCCCAGAAACTGCAGAAAAACTATAATTGAATGTTTGAAAAATGTGGTTTGGAACTCAAATAATTACATAATTAATTCAAAAGCCAGATACAAAGGATTTTTTTTTAAATCCTCTATTATTTCAAATTATTCTTATCACTGTTTTCCTCCATTGTCCTGGAGCTATTGAAAGAATGTGACATGATAGTGTACTCACTGTTGTTGGAGGCCTGGGTATCTGTATGACAGCCAGGATGTAACTCCATTCCGGCAAAATCTGATGTTATCACTTGGAGTTTTGTTGCACTGAAGTTAAGACATTTTCTGCTGCAAGGATCCTGGTGGAAAAACATCCAGATATCAGATACCTTTGTTCAGCAGTGCCAACTAGCAGCATACTCAGTTAGAATGACAGCAAAGGAAAAGTGGGATGGTAAAAAAAAAAAAAAAAAAAAAAAAAGCAGAGGCTTTGAAATCTTGAAACCCTGCTTTGAATCCTACTTTACAACTTTGCAAACTTTGGCATAATATTTTTTTCTGAGCTTTTGTTTCTTCATCTGTAAAACGGGGCTTACTGGGGAGATCATCCAAGAACTAGCATGTATAAACATCCTATTGCAATGTCTGGCTGGAATGGGTCTTTGGCAAGTGTTGGGTCTCTTCTCTCCTTATGTAGAAATGCCCTATCACAGTCACTTTCCCAATTCAGGTACTGCAGAGCAAAGATCTTCATCAGAGTGCTCAGTCTAGGAAGCTAGTCAGTGTTCAGTAAATACTGGATAATTAATGATCATAAAGGAGATGCATTGTCACTGAATAGCTAAATTCTTGCTTCAAAGAACCTGAGGTTACTGTCTCTTTTATCTGTTTTCTACTGGGATATGTGTTGGAGATATATTTACTTATGTCTTCTAGACATTACTGTTATACATACATATATACCTACATGCATACACACTCTTCAGAAAAACAGCAGTCTGGTTTTATTACAATAATAGGATAAGACAGATCTTTGTAAAAAGGATCAAAGAATCTCTCAACAGAATATGGATTTTTCCATTTTCCTTGCTTAGATGAATGAATTGGATTGATTTAAAAAGAGTTGGGGGTCTTCCATAAAATGCCTGACAGAGTCACTTAGGGTCTGCATCGAAATCTGAAAAAATTTGGCTGAACACCAATTAGGAATTGCTGGGGATCTTAGACACATGACTCTACACCTGTCAAAGACTTTTCTTTTCTTTTTTTGAGATGGAGTCTTGCTCTGTCACCCAGGCTGGAGTGCAGTGGCATGATCTCCGCTCACTGCAAGCTCCACCTCCCGGGTTCACGCCATTCTCCTGCCTCAGCCTCCCAAGTAGCTGGGACTACAGGCTCCCGCCACCAAGCCCAGCTAATTTTTTGTATTTTTTAGTAGAGACGGGGTTTCACTGTGTTAGCCAGGATGGTCTCGATCTCCTGACTTCGTGATCTGCCCGCCTCAGCCTCCAAAGTGCTGGGATTACAGGCATGAGCCACCTTGTCCGGCCCTGTCAAAGACTTTTCTTGAGGTAGTTTGGGGGATTTCCTTGGGGAAAGTATTAATATTGACCTACTCTGACTACTATTACTTATACTACTCTCTTCTTATGCTAACACATACTGTTTTTGGAATGTACACTCTTGACATTTAATTATGTACTATCTTGTATGTCCTCCAGTAACAAGGTTGTAAGTTTCCCACAAGGACCAGACCTTTATGTTGAAGCAGTACTGGGACTTCTAAGGAGTACAAAATGTAATAGTTCATTAAATGGGTAAGTTACAACATCATCTATGGTTTTTCTTCTCTTTTTTTTTTTTTTTTTTTAGCAACTCATGAGCAGATTTTCTCCCCATATTATAGATGGGGGAAAAAAGACTTGCACAAGCTCAAAATGTGCAAGCTGGAATTACCATGAAAACCTTGGCATATAGCTATTGTTTGAGGCCATTGTCTTGGCAGGATTCCTTTGGGAAATGTAGCAGGCTCTATAATTTTAAGCCAAAACAATGTGAATTCTAATTTGTTTCTTCTCATTTAAAAAAAATGAATGTGGAAAGGAACACTTCTGACAAGCAATGAGACAAAGATATAATATCAGGTGAGGGGATGAAGTGCAGAAAAACCAAAACCATTTAGTAAATGGATTGAAGCTAGCCAGAATTTCACTACATTTTAAAATGTAAGCCCAGTGTAACACAAAGGAATATGTGTCTTACTATGTCTTTAGTAAAGGCCATTTAACACTGGGAATCTTTCCAACAGTGTATTTCAATAACAGTAACCCTTCTTACAACATTTGGGGCATGCCACTTTGAAAGTCGATACTGTTCAGTGTCTACTGAAATTGCTCATTTGTTCTCTGTAAGGTGTATATAAGGATGATCATATAAATTATCTTCCACACTGGGACATTTTTGAGAGTGAAAGGAAAAGCCATTAATAGTTGTGCCAGGACAATAGGCATAAATTGAAACTATCCTGGGAAAACTTGAGAGAAAGATACAGAAACTGACCATTATAGAAATATAGATTCTTATGGTGTATTTAGAGAAATTGTTATTTTATATATTTATGTGTATGTATTTATATACCCTTAAAAGAATAGTAACCAAATTATTTAACTTATTGTGGTGATGGAATTGAGCTGAATCATCTACATACTCTCAACTAGTCCCTTTGTAACTTAGACCTTGCATCTGTAGGTCTATTGCATACATTCACCTACTCCAATGCAAAGATCAAAGCAGGCCTACCCAGAGATTGAACCCACAATCTCGCTTTCATCAGTTTTGTTTGTAATCAGTTTTAGGTCCTGTAGGGCCCTATCAGTGGGCTGCATGCTAGACTATAAGATCAAAGTAAAATCACAGAGGTTTCTGAGCTTTTCTGTAAGGCCCCGGATTCTAGTCCTGTCTTTATCAGTAACTAACTGTGATTTTTGGCAAGTCACGTACCCTCTCTGTGTTTTTGTTTCCTTATCTCTAAAATGGGAGCAATGCTATCTGATGTGCAGACCTCAAAGCTTTGTTGGGAGGATGCAGTGAGGTGATATATGGGGAAGCCTTCTGGAAAGTGCTATACATACGTGAAATGTTATCATAGGAAAGAAGGGGTGACATGAGATGTGAGGGGAAAACAGGGCTTTCAAATCTAGCAGGCCTTGTAGATTAGGCCTGTGCAAACAAATGATGAAAATAAAGACAGGGAGAGGCATTATACTCTATTTTATGAATAAGAATGGGGAGATTGAGAAAAGTGAGAACAGGGAGTGTAGCCAGCAAGCACGAGGTAGATAGAGTGGGACAGCATCTATACATTCTTCCTATATCACTATTTAAAGTCTGGAAAGACCTCATTAAAAATGAACATGTTGGAGAAATACTCATGTTAGACTCTGAATTTCTAGGCTGTGGGTATATACTAACTCACTCTGATTGAGAGGATTGGCTTTATTTTGCAATAGTAGGAATTAGAATACCATACCTGCCTTTCTTGTTGAAATTTTGTCAAGATACAACAAAATAATTTATGTCAAATTGTTTTTGATGAACTGCATGATAAACTATAAATTACAGTACAAAATAATAACTTAATATGGTGACTACTGATGCTAGTTATTATTATAGTAAGAGTTATGTTTATTGTTTTCTTCAAAATGATTACTGTATACATTCTTTAAATTACAAAAATCAAATGTGCTCACAAAAATTTAGATATACCGAAAGGTATAATGAAGAAAATAAAAGCCAAACATAATCCTGTTACCAAGAGATAAGAATTAACAATATTTTGGTGAATGGTCATCCAGACTTTTTTGGTTTTTGTGAATAATTAAAAAAAATCAAAATTGAATCGTTAATTTTTCACTCATTCTTTAAGTTGTTCGCATTTATGTATTAATAGATAGAATGCTAATCATGTAGTTTATAATTTCCTGAGGGAATTCAAACAGATGATTACTATATAAAATGAAGAATGCCATGACGGGGAAGCAGTGGGTGCTTGGGAGCACTTAGGAGGAGCTCCTCTCCTAGGCTTAGGGAATCAAGGGAAGCTTCCTAGAGGAAGGGACCTCTAAGTTGAGATCTGAAAGATGACTAAAGGCAACTAGACTGTAGTGGATGTTGTGGTGTACCACCACACACCTCTTTAAGGACTGGGGCACTTATCCCCCAGGTGGCAGTAGTCTTGCCTTTGATGGCTCTCAGCTAAAGTCCTATCCAGGAATTGCCTTCTGCTGAAGGAGGCTGCCTTGCTCAAGGTTATCTCATCTCCAGGGACAGGCGTGGTAAAAGGGCCACCTCCTTGCCTCAATTAGGACAATTCTGAAGGGCCATCCTAGTTCCAAAGCTCCTCATACGTTTGGCTGAGGCCTCAGTTGCACCTCCATGGCAGTTTAACTTTTCCCTCTGCCCAGTCCTGCCTCCCTTCTTTTTTACAGATGTTGTTCCCAAGAATACTGCCCAACAAAAATCCTGCACACAAATAAACCCTCTCCTCAACATAGGAAAAGAATGGTAATTATGGTGAGGATGCAGGGAGTATGTTACTAAAAGATGAAATGGCATGTTCAAGGCCTAGAGGTGTTGTGGGGAGGGAAAGAAAGGATTTTTATGAAGTCTGGAATGTGTAATTGAAGTCAGTGGAGGAGGGACATGATTCCAGAAAGAGGATCAAGTTCTTGTAATCCATGTTATGGAGATGGGGAATTTGGACTTTAAAGTAAGGCCAATGGGAAACGCTTAAAGGTTGTATATCATGGAAGAAACATGATCTGATTTGTGCTTTTGAAGGATCATTTTGGCTGCTCTGTGGTGCCATTAATGAAAACTCTTGTTATCATGATCACTGTATTTTTTATTAGAACATTGGAGTGACTCATGATTCTTTCTGCATGTCATACCTTTATAGAATGTATGGCAAACTGCAGACCCCCCAGGTAAGTCATGTAATAAACACCAGTATTGTAGCAGTATTGTGAAAACTGAAACTCTGAAGGGATTCAATCACAGTGCTTCAGTCTTTTTTTTTTTTTTTTTAACTTGGTTTACACTGTTTTAAGTATTTGTTGAGCACTAACTACTTGCCAGAATGCACTGTGCTATTGCTGTGGAGGATTCAAGACAAAAGCTCCAAGAAGAATGCCATGCCTGTCTTTTCCATTGCTGTACCCACTGTAGTGCCTGACAAATAGTGAGGACTTAATAAATGAATAAACAAAGGAGGAGTCTCAGAAACATGGGCAAATTACTCAGTCCTCATGATCATGAAATGGATAGTAGTGGTGTCTACCTCTTCAGGTTGTCGTGAGGGATAAGTGAGGTGATGTAGACAAAACACTTAGTTCACAGGCTTAATATTTAGTAAAAATCATATTTACTGAAATCATTCAAGGACTGCTTGTTATTCTCAGTATTCATAGAAATAAGTCAAGACCTTAAATGATTACCACCAAACTTCTGAGGTCAATTTCTCTTTTGTCCTCTTCACCCTGTAATATCACTTCAAAAAAAAATGTGATTTGAAACCAGGTTAATAGATTCATTCACTCATTACTTTATTCAACGAATTGGTTTTGAGGCATCCGAAGTGCCAGATATAGGTTATACAGTGGGAACAGAATAGACACCATCCTTGTTCTCTTGGAGCTTATAGTCTAGAAGGGAGATGTTAAAAGAAAATCTCATAAATTGTATGAACCAAAACAGTCTGCCATGAGAGAGAATAATAGAAAGAAGCTGATTTTGATCTGGGAATCAGGTAAGGCCTCTCTGAAGAAGTGACCTTTGATCTGAGAACTAAGAGTAGGAGTTGCATTAAGGATAGGGATAAAGCACTCCATGCAGAAGGAAAACCCTGTGCATAGACCATGGTGTAGAAAAAATGCTTGGCCCATTAAAAGGACAGAGAAAAAGCCAGCGTGTCATAGTGGAGAAAGGTGAAGCTGGAAAGAAGGCAGGAAAAGATCTTCCAGGGCTTTTGTTGCCACATGATCTTCATTTATCCAGACTAAAAGGATACGCAAAATGACTAAAATCTGACTGCTGTCTATATCAGAGTAAGTTCTTGATGCCTGTTAAATAGGAGGACAGGGAAACTGCAGTCTGAACAGTCACATCTAAGTCTTGGGAAAAACTGGCTATTTTTTTCCCCATGTGGTCACCACAATGAATGAAAAAGCATATAGCAAAGGTGCTTAGTTGTTTGATGAGAGCACTAATATATTTGCAGAAATATACTGCATATCGTTCTACCTACATTTCTACCCCTGAATAAAGTGGGAACTATTTGAAAGTCTTTTTCTGCTTCCCTACTGCCCAACCCCCTTTTTTCTTGCATTTCTTTCAGCAGAAACAATCAATGGGAGTAGGGGACAATTTAGAATCAAGATGCTGCGGTGGTTTCCTAGGAAACTCAGGAGAATTTTGGGTGCCATAAGTGTTTGGGTAGTGGCTTGCATAATGGATTTACTTAGAGAGGCCTCCATTTCCCTCTCAATGATTAGAACAACCTGTGTTCTGGAATACAGTATTTAAACAGTGAGATTGGCATTGCTATCTTCCAGGATGGTGAAGGTTTAATTAACATTTGAAAATGCTTTGAGATCTTTGGATAAAAGTGTTCTGGAAACATGAAGTGTTATTATCTTTGGAGTGATATAGGTCACGTGACACAGGAAGTGGCTTTGAAGGAAAGGAAAACCTTTCATCAGGCAAACTCCTTAGGGTGGTTTGAGCCTGTTTTGAGTGACTCAACATGCCTGTATCATCTCTCCCTGGACTGTGAATGAAAGGAATAACTTGGCCTACAGCTTAGCAACTGCCACCATCATTAACTGAAAAATTTAGTAAGCTTGTATGTTAAACACTCTACAAATTATGCAGAATCCTAAAGTATTTAGCGCAGTTGTCCCTTAGTAAGCATTGAATAAATATTAGCTGTTACTATTATTGTTATTAGCGGTTACTGTTATTATAATATTAACTGTTACTATTATTGTTATAGTTGAAGACATCTGGACTTTTCTGTGAATTTAATGCTCTTTAACCAAAGAACTTAGGATTCTTCAGTGGTAAACCAACTTTACTTTCATTTTCGAGACTTGGTAAAGAGCAAAATAAATGTAAACTGTTACTACAGAGACCCTAATGTGAGGGCTACAGATAAGGCATGTTTAGTGTCTGGAACCCTTCCTGGAAGGTTGGGTACTTAGTCTTTCCCTTTCCCAAGAAAAAGGACCCAAAGCAGAAATTAGGTTTCCTAACTTTAGTTCCTTGATGAATCCCCAGGGTCTTAGTAGACAGGATTTCAAAGAGAACACTTTAAAGTAGTTCCAATTTATTTAAGAGTAGACGTGCAGAAGGATTTCATCCTGTTCCTTCTATTAACTTACGTGTCTTCATAATACTGCCTGGAAATGTAGAAGACAGGGCAGGGGTGGGGAGTGGAGAATAGGAATATGGTTCATTTGAAAAAAGTTTATTTTTGAGGAATATATATGTCAAACCAAACCTGTCCATGTGTATTTGTGAAATTAATTTTACCAGCTAGAAGACCCAGGGGCTTTATAAATATACAAATTTGCCGCAAATAATACACACACACACGCACACACGTATTTATGTATTTTTTACTAAGAAAAACTGGCAGGTGTGGTGGCTCGCGCCTGTAATCCCAGCACGTTGGGAGGCCGAGGCGGGGAGATCACTAGGTCAGGAGTTCTAGACCAGCCTGAACAATATGGTGAAACCCCATCTCTACTGAAAATACAAAAATCAGCCAGGCGTAGTGGTGGGCACCTGTAGTCCCAGCTACTTGGGAGGCTGAGGCAGGAGAATCGCTTGAACCAGGGAGGCAGAGGTTGCAGTGAGCCGAGATCGCGCCACTGCACTCCAGCTTGGGCGACAGAGCAAGACTCCGTCTCAAAAAAAAAAAAAAAAAAAATTAAAAACTGCTTTGGTAGAACAAGGCACACGAGGGAAGGAGGGGAGGGGATTAAGAAAAGGGTGTCCGCAAGAGGCTAACGGGTCTAGGGCACAGGAGAGGCCGGCGGGGCATGCTGGGAAGGCAGCTGCCCGGAGCATGCCGGGATCGAGGTTCTCTGGGGCATGCTGGGAAGGCTCCCAGGACTGTTTATCCCGCTCCTGAGGGTGGGGAGGTACCCCCCCAGGCGCAAGCACACAGTACAGTGGGGTCAAGCATCTAGCTGACCTAATTAAAAGCTCATTACACCAGCCCATCCCCATTAACAGGCTGACCCACGTGCAAATCCATTAACGCAGGAGTCTTCTCTGCTTCCCAAACCAGGAATCCCAGCCGCAGCCCCGGGGCCTGGAAACTCCGGCCGGTTTATTAAAGTGCCTTCCCCGCCTGTGACCATCAGGTACAGTTTCTTTCTGGATTATTTCACATTCCAGTAAATTAGTTTTATCCGCTCTGAAACATTTTAACAAACCTCTCTGGTCATCGCATGAGTAAAATAACAAGGGATAAAAGAACATGTACGTCACCTAATCAGAAACAAATAACTTTAAATCTCCCTTCAAAATGCAGCCTTTCCTGTCCCGCCACCCTTTTCATTTATCTTACACTGGTGGGATTTTGAAATTTTCGTCCTAGAGTCAGACTATGGTATAGGTCCTTCTTTCCTTGTTTTTTTATTTAATTGTTGCCGACCTTGACAGAAGACCTCAAAACTTGTTAAGTATAAAGTTGGTAAATGATACTATTGTTTGGGAGGTGGAGGTGGGGGTGAGGGTGAGGGTGGGGGTGGGGGTGGGGTGGGAGCAGGGGGTTTATCTAGGAAAAAAAGAAAAAAAAGGAAAATGCACCCTAACCAGGCTCAAATTAACTGAAATGGATCAAAGTAAACAGAGACATCTAAAAGCTTTTGTAAGTTAAAAGTGGCTATCTGTTGCAGGTCTTGCCTCATTAACCGCTGATTGAAGCTCTGCTTGGCCCTCTGGGATACCTAACACCCCAGGGCCTATCACCAGATGAACCCGGCTTAGGCGCTCTTGCCTTTCTCTGTGTTGCTTTGCACAGCTCCTTGACCTCAACCTTCTTACAAATGTTTATCCTTCCTACCAGGCAAAGGGAGAATCTTGCTGGGAATCTCACTTCTAGCCAATGAGGAATTTTCAGAAAAGCGAAATGGAAGGCATCATTTTGGCATCTCTGCAGATCTGTATTCTCAAAGGTAGATGCTCAGCTGTGGTGTTTTAAATAAGCCTCTGCACAACATTATATAGGGGAAAGAGCCCATAGTTTGTTTTTCCCTGGGTGTCGCCTCATTTTCATATGTGAATGGTGAAAGGTGATGATTAGGCCATGTGCTTTAAGATATAGCTATCTCTTGGCCCCCATGGTCCCAGCCGGTCACCAGGCCATTCAGCTGGGACAAGGAGCTGAAAATGAGAGGCTGTCTAGGGAAGGCAGAGAGAATGGTAGTAGGGGAGATCTGGGCGAGGAGGGGAGGGAGGAGCAGCGCTCTTTGAGTAGGACCAGATAGGTCTCTGTGTAGAGTAATATTACAGCTCTTTCTCTCATAAACAAGCTGCATGCCTGCTTCTAAAGACCCATCTGGCATAGCTTTGAGAATGGCAATAATTACAAGCTGATGATGGACATGGAAAAAAAGCCCCGCTGAGCTAACTCATAAGGAAGTACAGGCCAGGACTGCAGGGAAATTACAGGCTGAAAACCTTTCTAGTTTAGGCCTTTTGGTGTTCTTAATCACAGACTTTAAATGTTGTAATAAACACTGTTGCATTTTATTGACCAACTCCCATGACAGGCAAATCTTTTTCATTTTATTTTATTTTTACCATTTGCTCTTTGGTAAGCTGCTCGGTAGTATCTGCCTGGGCCATGCCAATGGGTCTTTTGCTTTTCTGCTCATAGAAAAATTAGGAAAACAAGAGTGACTGTTATTTAGTTCCCAGAAATTTGCAATTTTTTTCTAAATTGTTCTCTGCATTCTGTGGTTCAGACAGACTTCCAGGCTCTGTGCTTAACCTATAGCTATGTAAGATAATGGTCTGGTAGTTTCAGTCAAGAAGATTGAAGAGGATTAAAAAAAAAGAAAAAGCCAACTTGGGAAGATTAATCTATGATTCTATTCTATATCATCAAATAGTGTTTATGATATAGAAACAAATAAAAATCCAAGTTAAATACTATATTGTTAGATTAATGGAATGCTAAGTCCTGGCCTTGTTTTAGAGATACATAATCCTTATTTCAAGGATGGATTTTATATTGGAAGGATGATCCTTTTCAAAGTTTTGGAGCCTAATATTTTACAAGTAGGCCTAAGACATTTTGTCCTCTCAAACATTTTAGGTAATTTAATGGAGCAAATACTTTTAGGAAATTATCCTAAGAAGAAGAAAATGGAAACACTGGAAAAGAATTTACTCCCCTGAATCATTATTAACCTCAAAATCCATAGCTTAAATGTCAAAACAAAGGAAGTCTTGAATATAGCATATTACTAGTTGCTGTTATGAGTGTTTCATACTGTAATGTGGAATTTATTCTAATTCAACGTATGCTATCAGTCTCCATGAAAAGAATTTGATATTCATTTTATACATTTTGAAAGTTTGAGGTTAGATATAACGAAGAATCACATGGATTAGGATTTTTATCGAACCTATTAACTTATACAAGTGTATCTTTGTTCAAAATATACCTTTTTGGATTTTAAAGCAGAGCATGTAAAGTTCATTATTCTTTAAAGAACTAGATACTGCTTTTGGAACTTATTTTCAAGTCTTCCCTTCTGTGCCACGATTTCTTATTCATATTCCTTAAAGACTTGTATTTTATTCTTTGTGTTTTGTATACAGTCCTTGCTATCCCAGATGGATTATTTAGTTCTGTCCTTTGCATTTGATTACTTGTTCAAGCACATAAAGTTTTGGGGTCTATGAAGTTAAAGTAATGAAATGGTTGCACAATGGAAATTTACCAAGGTAAACGTAGTCTCTTGTCCTTTCATAGGCATTGCTTTACCTGAAGCTCCCTTGTCAATGAGAAATTATTTCCATATATCTGTCTTTTTTCCTATACAGGCTAGAATTGTTCCTAACAAAAGAAGCATGAATTGGTGAAAACTATATATTAAATGCAAGACTATTTTCTAGTTTTCATTAGGTTGCTGAGTGAAAAGCCTCAATTCCTCTCTTTTCCCAAGGTACTCAGATATCCACGAAGTCCTCCTCATCTCACACTATCGTTTCTCTCACTGGGCACAATCCAGCTTTAAAGAATTCAACACTTACTGGTCTTCAGAGGACTGTCAGCAATGACAGCAGCCAGGGATGCTGACATGTCTTGTTGTTTACAAAGGATGAGCACGAGTCCTTTTGGATAACCTGATAAGCCCTGCAACTCCTCTCTCCCTGTTCCTCACCTCTCTGGACCAGCTGCCTTTGTGTGGTGAGCTAAAGATGCAAATATTAAAACTTGATCTAAACACCGACAAGTCAGCAAACACAGCAGCAAAGATAAAATAAGGCTGCTCAAGGATATTGTGTAAATCGTGAAAACAGTAACAAGAATATTTCTGTCCCGAATCTTTATATGCAAATCATTTTTATGTACTTAAAATTGGATGGAAAAAATCCTGGAATAGCATTAAATTCATATATTATTATTATGGCCTTGAATATTTAATCTTTGTTTCTCGCATTAACATCCCTCCACTTCTCTAGAAAACCCAACCAATTTGTTGTTAAATTAAGTACAAAGGTTTTTTTTTTTTTTTTTTTTTTTTTTAGTATTCCAGATATACTGTTTCCTATTTAGGGAGTCCAGAAATGTCTTGGAAATCATGCAAATGCACACGCCGTTCCTCATTCCTACTTAGTAAAGTGGAAATTTCTTTTCAGGAAGGGGATCCTGGGAAGTTGGACCTCCTTTCTCCTTTTCCTTTTGCTGCCTTTCAGTGTTGAATACATGGAAGGATTTGGTTCAATACTTTGGTTCAAGTATTTGGTTCAATGCTTTTCTTAGATGATATGTGAATAAATTATAATTCCACCAATGCATGGGGTTTAGCGGTATTGTCTTCCTTAAAATCTTTGTAATTGATTGAGACAATATTGTTTATCTTCTAAAGGTGTCAGACTATTCCTAGAAATGAGCTCTTCGAGGTATGTGTACAAAAGATTTTTACAGTAGGCTTTTTTCCTCCTGTGCTATCTTTCTTGCAGAAATGTGATTGCTGACAATGTAAGTGTGTGCCACAGTCAGTGAAGTGCCTTTTTACATGTTAGCAACTTAAAGCCCACATCAATCATGAAACTAAAGTTTGACATTGACAGTTACAGAAAGGGATTTCATTTTGATTATGAAACAGAATCTTTCTGAGAATTGGTCACTTCTGACAATCTGGTCCACTCTTTCTGAAGAGTTTTCAAGAGAAATATGCCTAATCTTTACCAAAGTGTCTGCCTGTAGAATTAGCTCCATTTCTAAATCACTACTTCATAGCTATTGAGTCTCAGATCGCTGATAAAAATGGTTATTCCCTTTTCACAGGTGGCGAAACTGAGATTTTGGGATCCATGCAGCTCTATGGAATGTATTATGGGTGAATTTTGAACCCAGGTCTATGTGCTTCCAGGTAAGTTTTCCGTTTTGCCACTCTCTCCTGTGAGCCTAGTCTTAAGTTGGAGTCCTAACTGGGACACTGAGGACAGAAGGGCCCATTGATTGAGACTCTCTGACTGCTAGAAACAGTGGAATGCAAAATAGCATGCTCACAGCTGTTTTCAAGCAATAGCACCATCTAAAACCACTTGGAATGAAGAGACCTATGTGGCTAGGAACTGATGCAAAGGAAGAATATTCACTCTGGGTCAGTGGTTGAGCCTATAGAATTAGCTAATATTGTTGATTTTGCTGCCCCTCTGATATGTTGGAGGCAATTTCCATCCTCCTAAACACGTTAAATGCATTTTGTGATTTTAACAGGCTAAAGTGTTAACTCTTGTTTAAATAGCTATATTTAGCATTACTTATAGAAGTAACACAAGTACATTCTCTTCCGTACAGAGAGATTAACTTTTACAGAAAATTATTCAAATAATTGATTGAACCATTATGTTAGGGATACTTACTCATCAATTCCGGATACAGAGTTGATAAAGATTTGTGCCCATATGGGATGCACTCTGTAGAGTATCCACATATAGATTGGACCTACTAGTGCTACCTCTAGCAAAATGAGAATGTTACCAGTAATCATCACACAAAGGATGTCATGGTAAATCAAGGCTCAGAAAATGATACGCTACCTAAGGGATGTGGCATTGTGCTTCTACCCTGTTTCTTCTCAAGCCCAGTTATACCAGTTTCTTATTGTTTCTTCTTTAGTCTGGCTGTGGCATTCAGATATTTGTTCAGCTCCAGGTTTTGTTTATTTCTGGTTTTTGTTTGATTCTGGCTTGAGCTTGTGGGGAGTAATTGTGTAGTTTAAGGTCCTTCTGCTTCTAGCTCATCTTGAATCCATGTGTCATTTTCATGACTGGGTTTTTTTTTATTTCTCAAATAAATCCATTGGTCTGCCTGCCTAGCTTTTGCACATTTCAGGCTTCCATCTGCAAAGGAAAGAGACCATGACATCTGCTAACATGCAAAAAGAAGATAAAAGCATTTAAAAAAATGTCTTCCTGCACACAGGCCTGCTTTATAATAAACCAGAACAGTGCAGGAATTAAGATGTTGTTGAAATGCCCAAGTGTTTCTGCCCTTTTATTATGTCCAGGGTGATGAGGTCATGGCTTACTGTTTAGCTTATATGGTACAATTAAGAGATTCATTTCTTAATGTGATTCATCTCAGGAAGAGTTGACTCAGAAAAGTTTTGGGGGAGAGGCAAGACTTGTATGAGGAGATTTTGAAAAATTATGCTTTTCTTCTGGAAGTTTGAGTTCATTTTTTATTCCAGGTAAGAATGAGGAGAACTGCAATGAGTCTGTCTCAGACTTCTGAGTAACAGGGAGTTGTTGTTGATTGTTTTTGGAGGCAGGATCTCACCCTGTTACACAGACTGGAGTGTGGTGCTACAATCATGGCTCAGTGCAACCTCGACCTGCTGGGCTCAAAAGATTCTCCCACCTCAGCCTCCCAAGTAACTGGGACCACAGACAAGTGCCACCATGCCCTTCTATTTTTAAAAAATTATTTGTAGACACAGGGTCTCGTTATGTTGCTCAGGCTAGTGGAATTTGATTACTTAATGCTAGTAAGGCTAAAGAGGTGGTTTTGGTTTTGGCTTTTTTTCCCCCTTTGGAATTATGGCAAAAAGGTGAAATAAATATTTATTTTACTAAGACATCATTATATCTCTGTGTGTAGACATGTTTAAATGAAATAGTTTCTCAGATATATAATAATATCTGGCCAGGTGTGATAGTTCATGCCTGTAATCCCAGCACTTTGGGAGACTGTAGTGGGAGGATCACTTGAGGTCAGGAATTTGAGACCAGCCTGGGCAACATAACGAGACCTTGTCACTACAAAAAATAAAAAAACTTAGCTGGACATGGCAGTGCACACCTCTAGTCCCAGACACTTGAGAGGCTGAGGTGGGACAACTGCTTGAGCCCAGGTGTTGGAGGCTGCAATAAGCTATCATTGCACAAGTACACTCCAGCCTAGGTGACAGAGCAAGACCCTGTCTCTCTCTCTCTCTCTCTCTCTCTCTCTCTCTCTATATATATATATATATATATATATTTATACAACTATATGGTATATATAATCTTTACATTTTGTATATACAGTTTTTTTATTGTGTTGTTTATCTGTCAATCCCTGATTGAGTTCTTTCAAATACAGCATTTACGTTCCTACTGCTGAAAAAGAGGTAGTTTCTCCATTTAGTTAGAGTGGCAGTTCTCAATCACAGTCAACGCCTTCACAAGTATGTGCCATTACAAAAATGTTGATAAGTAATGGATCAGGCCATCTGTATTAATTTATAAAAGATTTATTCATGGGCCTCTGGGCAGCATTTACTCAAATTCGTTCCTTCCCTGTGAGTTGTCCTTGCGTTTGATTCTCAGCTTGGTCTTACATCCAGTCAACTTTTAGTGAAAATTCCTAATTTGTGTACTGGTCAATTTAATATAACAAATGTTTATAAAATGCCTATGCTGTTTAAGGCACCATGCTGGGTACTCAGGATCATTTTTGGAGAGATTAACTACTGTCTCTGTCCTTTAGAAGGAGATGGAAAATTCTGCCGTAATGAATATAAGTCAGATTGGGATAAACATGGTAAAAAGGGGTAAACACAGTGTCATATGTTCCCTGAGGAGAGGACAATTTATTTTGCCTAGGAATCCAGTAAGGGTTCCTAGATATAGTGACATTTGAATTAGTCCTTAAAGGAGAAACAAGATTTTGAATAGATGAAGATGGAGGAAATGTGCTAAGTTCCAGAAGTATGAAAGCCCATAATACAATCAAGGAAAGGAGAGAGGTCTGTTTCGACTTGAGCATTAGCTGTGTGTGAGGTGTGTATGAGGAGAAAATGACAGGTGAGTTTCAAAGAATATTTTCAGTTCCTGAGGGACATTGAACATTATGCTAAGAAATTTGGACTTTATTAATAAAAAAACCCAGAAAGCTGGTAAAAGTGTTTGGAGTGAGAAGGTACCCATGATTGTAACTGTACTTTAGAAAGGTAAGTGTTCAGGATGTTAAAGATAAATTGGGGTAGAGACAAAGCAAGTGGAGACAGGGATCCATTGGCAGGGGATTGTAATAATCCAGGTATAGGTGAAGTGACGTAGGACAGTGATAATAAAAGCAGAAATGAGAGACATTCTGAATCTAGAACTGGATGTGGTGGGATTCAGAGGTGATTTACAGATGACTCTGAAGTTTGTAGTTCAGGTGGTTAGTAAAAGAAGAAACCATGAACTGAGAGAAAGAACTTTAAGAGAAGAAGGTTTGAAGGAGAAAACAATGATTGTGTAAATTGACATTTATAATACACTATGATTATACATACCATTTCTTTCTTCTTTTGAACTAGATTGTTACAGCCATTCTTTTTGGATTCCATTGTTAGAATTATACTCTATTTTCCTTTAAATGTAGGACCCTGACACTTGCTGATTCCTCAAAAGAGGAGAAGAAAAGGTATATCTGCTCTCTACTACTTCTGAATGCATTCCTATTTACCATAATCTCAATGTGTATGTGAGGAGTATCTTGAGCCTTACTCAAGGTGGACTCTTTGACCTAACTCCCCTTTCTCTGGCCATGCTCCTGGGGATGAGACAATTAGAAATCCTCACTAATGTTTATAGGATTCTCAGAGTTAGACAGAACTGGCCTTTATAAAGGCAAATTGGAGCCAAAGTGGATTCTTGGATCATGTATCTCCTGCCGGTTACAAGGCTGCCAGACCCCATCCCAGTGGGTGGAAATGGACACCAGCCCCCGAGGAAGTGATGGCTGCACATGGGCGTCTGCTACTGCTGCTGCTTCCTCTCCTTCATGAGGAAGGAAACCGTGGGCTTTCCTAGGCATTTTTCTTATTCTCTTACACAGGGGAACTGAAGAGTCTTGGCTTTTGGAGTTTGAATAGTGAATCTAAGGCTGGAGGGGTTTCCAGAGAGCAGACAATTCCCATCTCTGAACTGTTGTTACTTTCTTCTTCCACCCCCCTTCCTGTGCTGTACAATTCATTCTATCTCCAGACTTTTAGTGTATAGTGTTAGAATGTCTTAATGGAGAGCCTGGAGCTGAAAGCCCCTGTACAACTTCTAGGTGGAGAAACCTAAATGAAAGGAAGGAATTGTGCCACTGTGATTTCCTCCTGCAAATGAAATGTAATTTGTACAAATATTCAAACTCTTCTTTTTTCTTTATCAGATTTGCACACCATATATTCGATGACAAGTCTTCTTGAAAGGTGGTGAGAAGTGTTATTAAATTCCAAATATCTACTTCTCATCTGATAAAGTCATTCCGATGTTTGCAGTATGAATTTGATTTGCAGTTAGAATTCCCCACATTGAATACAAATCCCAAACAGCAAATTCAGCTCTGAATCTCTGGAAAATAGCGTGTAATGGGTGGATCGATCCAACTAGAGTGTAAGTTTAAGGTGCCGTGTGCTTTATCTGAGCATTAACAATTTATTCAGACCATTTTGTGTCCCATTTCCCACCCAAGCAAATTGAGAGCACTACATTTGCTTTTTAATTTTTTCCCTTCATGTTATGGCACAAAATCATTTTTCCAGTTTCAATTACTTTGATGATTGCAGCAGCAATGATTAAGAGAAAATACATCTTCGAAAGGGGCAGAAATATGGTAAGCCTTTCCCACTGATGGTAGCTAAAAAGCATATACTAAACAACTACAGAATACCCAGCACATTGATGGGTGCTGTGTGGTACAGGAAGAAGAAACAAGCCCCATAGGAGCTCACTGCAGACATATCTGAGTGAGAGAGGAAAGGGTTGGAGCTCAGGAAAGGGAAAAACGTATTGTCATCTCATTGCTGGACTCTGATCCCTTAAAGCCCAAGTTGAGGAGGAAATGGTCAGAATAAAAGCCTATTTTCAGCCCCCTCCCATTTTAGAGACGTTCTAAGATGGAGCTAGCAGGAGAAGGATAGATATGGGATGGCAAACTGGTTTATTTGCAATAGGCTGGTTTTAATTCTCCACAGTAGTGAGTTTGAGGGCAATGCAATGCAAAGGACAACTTATTTATTTAATGTTAGGTTATAAGCAACCTTGAAGGCAAAAATCCTCCTCTTTTTGTCTTTTTTTTTTTTTAACCCTCCATAGTATCCCCTCCAAAGGCAGCAGGTGTGGTAGGGTCCAGCCCTCAAAGAAGCTGATATTCTCCACACACCTCCATATGTGTGTAAGCTGAGAGCCAAATCCTCTGTCAGACACATTTTCCTTGTCAAATCATGCCCGTCCCACCTCACCGACACTGATAGTCCTGGGAGCCGATTCTGATGCCAACCTGTGTTGAACTCCTAGATGTGAGTGCACTTTCTTGAAGGGCAGGTTGAGCTAAAACTTGACCTTTGGGAGCTTTGAGAGGTGGGAAGAGGAGCAGAGGGCTGCCGGGGAGAGAGAAATTTCCTGGTTATTGCTATAGGGAGTCTGTTTACTTGCCTTCAAGGGTCACAGCCATCTGAATGGAGTTCTCTGGCTCTGCTCTTGGGTTTGATTTCAGAGGACTCGGTCCTGTGGAATTCCACTCCCCATAGACCCTCCCCTTACTGTTAGGTATGGGACTTTTATTCCACAGTTATGACTCAAGCCTTCCTGAGGAGCACTGCAGCTTTCTTGCAGGAGCAGCAATTGGAAAGGCTGTTTTAAGTGGAGTTTACTGTTGTTGTATAAACCTTCATTTAAAATTGACTATAAAGTGTTTCTGAACCTGCCAAACATGCATTAAAATATTTTGCTCCATTTATGCCTATGTGTAACATTTGGTTTCTAAAAAGCTTTAATCAGTAATCTTCAAGTAGGAAGTTATTCATCTTTATTGCCAGTTGGTTCTCAGTGGTGGTCGTGGCAACAATCTTTTTATTGCTTCTGTGTTTAGTTGTTCTTTGACATGATAGAAGTCAGCTGCAGTTCAATGAGCTCACTATTTGTGCAACTTAATTGCTTGCTTCCTTCAATACATACTAAATTTTTCCTTTTATGAGCAGGGCTGTTGGAAAAATTAAGCTTAAGGATATAGCCATCCACTGTTAATTAACCTCCTTCCCAAACACATTAGTAAAATAGGTCAAATAACTGCTGAGTGCTAAGTGTACTGTTAGTAAGGTCCTCCTCAGCTGAGAAGTGAATCCTGTATTAAGTGGACAAATAGTGGAACATTGAGTATTTTCTGGAAGCCATGATGACATAAGAATAATGCTTTGTAACAGTACTCTCTGCTGCACCATCTCCTCTAGGTTGTATGTATGGTTTGACTTTATCTGGCTCTACCATGGTTTTAGGTTATTTCATGACATCTGTGTGAAAAGAAATAAAATATTTCTTTGGGTTTTGTTTTCATTTTTGCCTTCTAGGTTGTTGCTTCTTTTAAAGGGGGACCCAAAATTCAGCTTTTCCTTTTAGTAGTAACCACTGCTGTTACTTTGATTCACGATTCTTAGAATAATCTGGATACGTATAAATGCTTGTGATGAGTACAAAAATATGTTCAGTGAGGGAACTAATCTATCAAAATAGATTTATATAGAACTCTTATAATTCCTCTCCATGTCAGGGTTATATTCAGATGGAAAATCACTTTAATTGCAGTGGTGAAGGGCAGATTGGAGCTTTGCCAGCTTGACAGAAAATATTTTGAAGTTTATAGACCGAAAGAAAAAAAGAAAACGTGACAGTTTCTGAATTTGGCAGAAGGCAGGAAAATGTCAGGATATGGTTTATACTTTTAGAAAGGGGAACACAAATGCAAAGACAATTAAAATGGGAGAATGTTACAGATAGAGCTAAAGGTGAACATTTGTGATCTCTGTCCTCTATCTGCAGTTCCATGTTTAGCCTTTAAATGGGAGTGAGTGAAGAGTGAAGAGAAAAAGGAAACCCACCCCCCCAACTAAATGCTAATAGACACAATAATTTCTTAAAAACTATTACTCAGTTATAATCTAATCTAAATCTTGCAGATTCATAGGTAGAGAATCTACGTTTCTAAAATAATCTGTTCTGATAAAATGACTACCAAATAATGGTTGGGTCAATACTCGTCCAGTGTATTTGTACCTCCTGACTTGGGTATATTTTCTGCGTTAAGCTGAGTTATTGAGAAGCCTCTTGCAGCACCTTTTTTTTCACTGTCGCATCAGAATATCAGTGAATTGATGATATTCCGAACAGAATTGATGTTGAAATGGTAAACTTTATGGATCTTAGTTCGCCTACCTGCTAAAGAGGGGTAATGACCCTGTGCCAGTCTACACTCCAGGGGATTGTTAAAAATGTTGATTAATCCTTGTCAGGAGCCTTAAGGCAAAAACATTTTCCCTGTGCCTTACTGTACCCCATCATGATGAAGCTTGCAGGAATGACTTCTTATTCATTAGTTATTAGTTATTTCTTTGTATATATATATATATATTTTTTTTTTTTTCAGAGTCTCGCTCTGTTGCCCAGGCTGGAGTACAGTGGCACGATCTCAGCTCCCTGCAACCTCAGTCTCCTGGGTTCAGGTGATTCTCTTGCCTCAGCCTCCCGAGCAGCTGGGATTACAATCATGCACCACCATGCCTGGCTAATTTTTGTATTTTTCAGTAGAGACAGGGTTTCACCATGTTGGCCAGGCTGATCTCAAACTCCTGACCTCCAGTGATCCGCCCACCTCGGCCTCCCAAAGTGCTGGGATTACAGGCATGAGCCACCGCGTCCGGCTAGTTGTGGGTTCTAAAGGTTATTCTCTCTTATCTTTTGCCTGGCTAAGACCTAAGATGCAAATGGCGATTGTTGACACATGGAAAATAGTTGAACCATCTGAAAGGTTAAGTATGGGAAGGGGGAACTGCATTTCCACATCCCTGTAGATGCTCTGGTGCCTATCATTTGTGTGCTGGTCCACAGACTTCAGGCTGGGGTGGAGAGGGAGACTGTAACTTTTGGTGAAGAAAGAGCTGCTATGAATCAAAGTCAAGGGATTGAGTTAATGCTTTATTCCTGTCTAAACAATTATGATGGCAAATTTCATACCTTTGGGAAGTTGAAAATACTTGTCTAAGAAAAGAGAAAAAAAAAAAGTGGAAGTCTAGGATTGACCGGTATGAGGAAATAAAGGATTTTGGAAACTTTCTGAGGCATTTAGTCTTGGTAATCATTTTTTTTTTGTATTCTTACACAGAGCCCTATTGCCAAGCTGCCCGAGGCAAATTTGCATGTGTTAGGTTTAACTTAGGCAACTTAGGTTTGCCTTTAAAATAGCCAAACCTTTGCCTCAGCATATATTGGTTCATGTTAACCCTTCATGAATTGACATTTTTCTCATTTCATGGATTTGTCCACTATGGCTGTGGCTTTTCTAGCAGTCATTGGTAGACTAATTAAACAAATCCCGGAGGGAGACCTTGGAGCCACAAAAATACTTTCTACAACCAGCAGGTGGCACTGTGGATACTACAGTGGTAAAGAAACTGGGATATAGGAGGCAAAGATGAAAGGGGGGATAACTGGGATAATGAGATAATATAAGCTAGTCTACAGATCTTCGAGAGGTTAACAGGGCATCTCAGAAAGCTATAAACCAGTCTCTGAATGTGGAAGGCTGCCATGGATTTGCCTTATAAGAACATTTCTCTGATTTTTAAAGTCTTTCCAGTGATACAATTGATATCTGCTTAAATTCTACTTATATGCTACTGCCCTGAGTTGAAAAACAAAGGTGAACAGAAGATTTTTAGGTAATTTTAGAAATAAACATTTACACATATTCTAAAACCATAGCATGTAAAATAGGAACTCAAGCCTGGTGTATATAAGTATTAAAAATTACATTTTGTGCTTAGAGAATATTATTCACTAAGGAAACAGGTTAATTTAATTTATTTTATTATATTAAAGAGATAGTAAGGACATTTTCCTGACTTACAGTAGCTGCTGCATTCTTTGTCGTGTGTGGCTCTCTTTAAGAATTTATTTGAAAGAGACTTCTGTAAATCAACTTTTATAACATACTTTTTGAGGTAAAGTTTGCTTCTTTGGAAGTTCATGTAGTGATTTATCTAGGTAATCAAATTGAATTCAGAGATGGCAACGATTATTTACTTCCAAGTGAAATCTTCCTAAGATAGTAGGAATTGTCCATACTACCAGGGTTCTCTTGTGAGGGGTGGTGCTTGTTTCTTTTTTCCTGAGACATCAGAAGAAAACTTCTTTTGTAGCTTAGACCAGAGGCAGAGGCAGGTCCTGAGAAGGAAACGTAATTCTCAATAAACATTTCCTAAGCTAAGGCCTCTTGGAAACACTGGCCTTTCTGCAGAAATGTGGACTTCTCTCCCTGACAAATTTATGCTCTCTGGGGGCAAATGTTTGAGCTACTTTTCCTGTCTGCCTCCAGGGGTAGAAAACAATTGTGTCCCCATGCTGGTGGAGTCCATTGTTCCAGAGGAAAGCTGAGGGGTTTGTGAATATGTGGAGGACTGCTGTAGAAATCAGTAATGGATTGATTATCGCATCCTACCTGAGGGCAAGGAACTGGGGGTGGAGGTGGGAAGAGGAACAACAAAGCTAGATTTAGGACAAGGTGGCAGAAATTGAGATCTGACAGTGGCAGGTCAGAGTCTTAGGGGCCAGTTATAGTGATCTTAGACTCTTGCCCAAGTTCAGAACCTTACATGTTCTAGCCTGCCCAGTCTGGTGGGAGCTGAGGCAGGCATCTGGCTGAGTTGCTGAAGGAGGACGCTGTGAATGGTCTCTCCATGTGACTGGAAAGTTTGACCAATTAAGGGGACCCAAGAATGGAAACCAGTTTACTGTATATTCAGAAACAGGGATATTTCTGATTTACCAGGGCAGGCCCCTCTCCTATTTCTTGGAATGGATTCCCTTCTTCTGAGTCTGGAGCCTGGGCAGTGCTTGAGCGGCAACAAGGAGCAGCAATAAGTTTCCTGTCACTTCCTCTTTGGCAGGTTGTGTCTGCAGACACTGGCTCCCATACCCCATAATTACTTTTTCACATTTTTTAATATAGTAACACATGGTTGGGCTTGTGGTGGGGGAACCAAGTGATGCCTCCAGGCCATGAACACTATAAATAACTTCAGGGATCATTTTATATGGTTAGGGAAGGAAGCAGCTTCTTTCTTAAGAAATAGCTTCAAGCAAAGAAGCAGGATTTAGGAACAAATAACTTTTATTTCAAGAGCCCCTTAGCCTTTTCTATTTCTCTACAGATCAGCGATCTTATTGGTATTAATTTGTCTTCTCACCAGCCTTTCTTATACCACTTTTCAGCTTAGAGTGGTGATTGTAGCCATCTCGTCATACAGAGAAAAGTGCATACATTTTGTATATGAATGTGCAACTTTGAGCTATCAAGTCCATTTTCCAGGGTTTGCTTATGACTGTGAATTCCCTAAAGGCACCCATGTACAAGAATATATGTTGATTGAAGACCCATATTATTTGAAGGGACTTCAATAAGAAATCTAGAAACAGTTCCTCATGCCTCTGACCATATTTTTAAACCACCTAAGGCAGCCCAGTCTTAGAGTTTCCTGGGAACAGTAATTTAGGACATTTGTCACAAGGACTCGTGTTTAACAATCTTCATTGTCAAGAAGTTCTTCGTTTTATATAACTTTCCAATGTATTTAAAATGTTTTGCTTCTTTATTCAGTAGAGGTTGACAACAGCTTATTATGATTAGCTTTAAATAACTACTTTTTATATGTTTCAATGGCCTAGTTTCTAAACTTGTAAATAATTTAATAATTAACACCTAAATAAGAACAACACTACTTTCAATTTAATAAAAATCTAATAGAAAAGTATCTGTAGCAAAAATATTCCAGAAACACTTTCTAGGTTTCACTAGAGTCTGTATGCTTTTGCTTGACCCATGTTTGTGCAAATTTGATCCTCACAGTTCATTTCTAAAGCAGAGCAAGTAGTTTGGATTATCTTTGCATTATATGTAATATTGCTCTATAATATATTTACATTATAGGAAGGCAAAGACACTAGCCCAGTGACGGAGATACAACTGTCCTAGGCATTAGAATATGTTTCTCTCTTAGTGACATTAATTCACTGAAATAAAACTATATCTATAGGCAAATGGGCTCATTTTACTCCTTGCATCTTGCATAAGTGTTGCATAATCATCTGGGACCAGGGACAAAAATTGCAGTGATAGGCAAGTCTGCGGGACTGGGCAGGAGCAAATGGGACAGATGCCCAGGAGGTATATATGGGGAAAATCAAAATCTATAGTCCTTAGTCACTCTGAACCAATATTTGCCAAACTCACAGGGTACCTGGCACTGTGCTCTGGGTTTCCAATCTAACAACCAAAGATATGAATTTCTTCTTTTGCAGAAGGAGCCGTCATTTTACTTCTCTCCTGAAAACGTGTTCTTGTAGACAGTGGTGATTCCTTCATCAGCGGGCTTGACCTATAATGTCTCTGGCTTGTGTGCACCTGATGCTGTGGTGTTTGCATGACTGAGGAGTCACAAAGAAACTGCGGTTGAATTGTCATTTCCAACAAATAATACTGTTTGATAATTTTATTTTAAAGACTTCTTGAGTGCTGAGAAGTACAGTGTATGTTTTGATGTGGTGCAGTGACAGCCACAATGTCTGTCAAAAGGAACTATGAGAGATTAAATAGCAGAGTGCTTTTCTCTCATGATGTAGATGTAGCAGTACTTGCGAAGGAAAAAGCTTGTATTGTTTCTTGGACCCCATCCCCTAAACTCCTACACAGACCCTGTGGGATTAAGTAAGCTGGCACCAGAACTGCAAGTTCTTGTTAACCATACATGCCCCAAGGCCCTAACACAAACAATCCCTATTATAAAATAAGACCTTTACAAATAATATTTTCAGAAAATACTTGTATTTGTTTTCTGCCATGCTGCATTTTTTGAGATGGTTACATGCTTACGTTAGGGAATGGCATGTTGCCAAAGCTAGAGGTCTGCCTGCTGAAGTTTCAATAGTGCTCATTATGAAGGAGAAGAAGTTCCTATTCCTACCCCTGGAAGGAAAAAGCCACTCACAGATAAAGTGTATGATATGATTGCCATTGCTTTAGATAACCACAAGTAGTACTTCCGACATGATAAGGGATCGTTTTCTGTCTTGATCGTACAGAGCTTAGCTCAGCCTTTTTAAGCACTGGTGGTATTTTTGAAGGCCACTTGATTAGTTTGAATCCTGAGGGAGCATGAAGTTGCCATGCAGATAAAAATCAACACTGGTTTCAGCTACCGCAGCAATTGCAGTGAGAGTAGCGGGGCCTTTGGAAGAGGTTTAGAATCGGGACGAAAGGCCCTAGTGACTTTGGCAGAGTTATTTAAAGGTCTTGTGACTAAACACCAAGCATATCAGGAACTGTGAGACAGTTTCTTTTCTTGTGCTGGCTTCATCATGATTAAGCTCATTGAGAGAGCTAGAATCCCTCAGCTCCTCAGAAGGGTGTATCAATGAGGCAGATTCTCTTTAAAGTAGTCAGACAGGAGGGTTAGCCATCAATATCTGATTTGCTGGAGAGGATATGAACAGGGAGATTACAGAGATAATGAGAATTTAATGAGTTAAATTGTAGAAAGGAAATTAAGGGCCCATCCTGACAATCAGGTTGCTGTAAAAGCCCAAGTCCTATTGTATGAACCTTTTACTATCCTCGTGGAAAAACCAGGGATACCACTCTAAGATGAGGAATATTGTAATTGGCAAAAATAAGAAATGGTAGTTACTCCTTCCTGATACTTTGACAAGTAGTTAATAAATGGATTGTTGACTACCACATAAAATCTGGAGGGGGGAAATCAGAGGATTTAAAATAAGGTCAAAGGCTGGGATAGTGTTTGCATGCATGTTTGTATGTATGTATATGTAGTCAAAAAGAAAAATTCCAATTCATGATTATAATTTGAACATTTAGCCTTTCCCTAGAAGCATCAGAAAGATCAAAAGAGGTCAGATGTACAGAACAGGCTTCTTAAAATGTAATGGGATGAATATTGTGATGCTTTTTGTACCTCGAGGCTGTCAGGTAACAGCAGGGACCAGTATTAGAAAAAAAGAACAAGAGATTTAATTTCTCCAAATTTTCCACCCCTGTTCCTATGGTAGCTGATGCTACCACCCTGTGGAATTGCATTTTTATGACCTCCTGGTGCTACCATTGCTGGATGAGTTGGAGATGGATGGGGGCTATCTTGTGTATCTGAACACTTGTCCTGGCTCAGTTTTAATACCCCACATGGCACTCAAAGTTATAGTTCTTGAAGAAAATTTCTATGTTTTGAATGGTAATAGAGAAAAGCTATCTATCCCCTTAACTTGCTATCTTCAATTTTCATTCCTTCATGAGAGATGTAATAAGTCTGGGAATTTCCCTCTTTGCTAGGTGGGGATGTGATTACCCAACTGTTGGCAGGGTGCTTGGGATTATCCAGATGGAAATGCTATTTAAGGGCTAGGTATTAGGGTTTTGCCTTTTAAAAATTAAAATATCCCCAGATGAGCTTTATTTGTGTTTGCTTTAAAGTCCTTGTTACAGGAAGTTGCCAGGGGAGGAAATGTAGCTCAGAGGTTTCTGGGACCAGCCATAGCTCTTGGGATGGATCAGAGGCAGAGTCACCAGTCAGGGCCTTGGCCAACAGAGCTGCTATGTACCTTTTCCCATTTTTAGCCCTCCATTTGGTTCCCAGAACTAAAAGACCCTGTCTGTCTGTCACATGGGAGACTCTCTGACCTTAGGAAATCGAGGTGTCATGCCCCATAGGATGTGGCTGCCTACGTGCCTTGATGAGCTGGGTAAAGCCCTCATGCAATTAGTCTTACTAGGCAGCTTTCAAGTGCTTTATAAGTTACATTTCATCTGTGTGTTTTTAAAAAGAGGTCTTTTAAAAAGGGACATCATTCTTGTCACTTTCCATTCTTTAAATTTCAGCTCTTGGAGTTGTCTCAGTGAGAAGCAGATTCCCATCTTTTTTTGCGGGGGAGGAGTTCGAGAGCTCACCCTACTCCAGGGTTATGGCAGATTTGCTGTTGTTGCTGTTGCTGCTTTCTTTTCAAAGTACCATAGGTCTCATGATGACTTCCAGGCCCAAATGGGGAGATGATGTGGATAAAAGTATTTAGCAAGAGATCAAAAACTGGGCTGCACTTCTAAATGGCTTGCCTTTTAGAAAAAAACACATTAGCCTTTCACCCAGATGTGGTTGTGGGTAACTGTCAATACGGTGCACAGGTGGCACAGTTGTCTTGCCATTTACTGCCTGATGCCTCGGCAACTGCTGCCAGCCCTTCAGAAATAGGAAATGACTAATGATGTGGTGGAAATTATGAACCAGGATTAATAAAACTTGAAAAGGAACAGTCTTCAGTGTTTGATCCTCCTTAGAGGAAGTTAAATCTGAATCCTAGATTGTTTTCCCTGAGGTGTTCTTCTGACTTCTTCTGATTACTCGGCTGTAGTGGGGGTCTATGCTACAGCTAGGAACAGTGAACCAGATGGTGCAGGAAGCAAAGTGCTGCTCCCATCCCTGAAGGTACAGACACATGTCCTGTTCTGCAGCCCATCTGTGAAGAGTCCAGTTAAAGGAGCCACAAGCACAGAACAAATATTTAACTTCTAAAAGTTGAGATTTAGCATGAAGAACATTCTGGAAAGATTTCATTCACTGAGTGATTTCTATGCTTTCTCATTAAGGACAATTGTTGGGGTCTCAATAGATTTCAGGGAGTTGACATTTTTCTTTTTAATTTTGGAATCAAAATTTATTTTCCTTAAGGCCCATGCCAAGCACTCTTTCACAATACTGTGGGCCTATCTTCTAGCCCTCTTTCTTGTTCCCCTTACATTCTCAGGCTCCTCTTTTCCTCTTGGGAAAATGCTATGTAGCCAAAGGGATAAATGTATATTTGTTTTATAGATGAAGAAGGCAGTGTAAGGTATAATGGAAAAAAAAAGGCCAGACTCTGAATAAGGAGACGTCAGTTCTAGGCCCCTTTCAATAGTGTGACCTCTGGGAAATCCCTCCAAGCTCTCTGAGTCCAAAGGTATCACTTCTATGATGATGGGTCTTAACTGGGTGTCTGCTAAGTTCTCTTCCTGCTCATTATAGCACATGAGTGTGGTATGTGTGATATTTTCTCTGAGGTAGTCTCAATTCCCTTGTCTTAAAGTATTGTGGTCTGCCCAGGAACCTGTCTGGTCAGTTCCTGATGAGGAGCATCATGGGCAGGTAGGGAGCAGTCGTGAAACATGACCAGTTACTGCAGCAGAGTATTGACACTTAGGTGATTCCTGTTGTTATAAGGCTTAATATTGCTGCAGATTAGCTGGTTACGAAAAAGCCAGAAAGTATTTCTAAGGCCTCTAAAGTCAAAGGCCTGAATTTGCTCATTAAGATCAACTAGGCCACAAAAGAATCAAGCTAAACTGTTCATCTGAAGTTTTTGGTGAATTAAAGCAACCCTATATTTCAAGCTAGTTCACAGTTGCCAGAGCATCTCTATGTGTCTGAGCATGTGTGGTGAGCCTGAGCACATGTGTATGAGAAAATATGTCTGTATGTGTGCTTGGGTGAGAAATAAAAGAGACAGTAAAGCAGGTGGCTGGTTTACACAAATTTATGCAAGATGTTGGAACTAAGAAATTAAGTCTGAAAGACACTACATAGCATATGATCTTGCTCTGTTCATTCGGTGTATCCTTCTGACCTGCTTAAGGCTTAATAAAATCCTTACTGCAAGTAACAATAGCTAACATTTATTGAGTACTTACTATATGCCAGTCAATCTTATCATGAGGTACTTAAACCTTTCAGTGTTTCTGTTTTCCATCTATAAAATAGGGATAATCATAAAATCTACTTCCTAGGATTGTTGTAAGGATCAAATGGGTTGGTATGAGTAAAAAACCTAGGGTTGTGAACAAAGATGAACTGAGTTGAAGTAGGAAAATCTCAGACATGGCCTGGCATGTGCTATGTGCTCAGTAGGTAGTAGTTATTATTATCATCCCCATTTTATGCCCAGGAGAGTAGAAACTTACAGAAGTTCAGTATCATCCCTCAACTTCACAGCTGGAAGTAGTTAAATTCTGGAGCCCAACTCCGGAGTCTGAACCCTCTCCCTTCTGTTTTGGACCTTCATCAGGATTACTGCCCCTTATAACTGAGCTTCACGAAGCTAATGCTAGTAGGATTCTTGAGGGCTCTTGGAAACACATTCCTTCAGGACCTAGTCCTCAGAATATGGATTAAAAACACTTTCCCTGGCTCCATAGTTTTCCCAAGACCTTTGTCTTATGCCACCCTAGGACTGCAGTGGATCTGTGGCACTTGTCTATCTTCATTCAGGTCCTTGGGCCAGCTCCGAGAGAAAGGTTGTGTGTTTAAAATGAGAACTTCAAGCTTCTTTTGGCTTTTGCTCCCAACTTTGTGTTCCTATCCATCGGCTTTGTACAATAATGAAAACAAATGCTTTAAAGCAAGATTTAATGTAGTTAAACATTAAATAAATGTACTCTTTATTTTAACAGTAGTTAAAATAAAGAGTACATTTTCCTCTTGCCTTGTTATCTTAGCTATTCCATTACAAAATAAGAGGGTTAAGAAAAACCTGGTAGAACAGAAATCGAGAGCCCAAATGTCAGTGAAAATACATTTCATTTAACAAATACTTCAGTTTGTTCTCTAAAGGCTGAGCCTTTCCAAGTAGATGGACCTACAGGAGTTTCCTCAAGTGGAAGGTCCTATACTTGGCTCCTGGGAACCCTAGGCATGATGCTAAGGCTTCTTCCATTGATCACAGCAATGAGAGATGGGAAGAGAGCAAGGGTAGGTCTCTGAGTGTCCCTTTATTGTGTGCGGACGTTACTCTGGAGGCCGATGGGGCCTCATATGGCATCTCAGAAGGGGAGGCAAGACCCTCTCCAGAGCTGAAGTGGAACCACCCCTAAGGCAAAGGGTGAGGAGGGGAAAGTGCTAGCCAGAGGAAATTGCACTGTGCGGTAAAGACTTCCTTTTCTCCCTTGCCTCTTCTCCCCAGGAAGTCCTGAGAAATTTTTCTCAGAGAAAATGGAGTGAAATGAACTCTGAGGGCAGCCTTGCAAGGGAAAGGTTGTACAGGAACAGGACAGAAGAGGGAACTTGGATGGTGTTGAGTCATTGTAGACAGTCAGACCTTAGCCTTATGCACTGCTGGATGTGTGTGTGAACCACAGGTCTTTTTCAGGACCTGCTGGCAAGGCTACCTCTAGTTCTCCTGTGCCAAGAGTTCTGATTCCTTCAGCAGCCTCGAATCCAGCTCTGGGCACAATTGGCCCCAACTGCTGAAACTTCTGCCCAGTTCTGTGCTGAAGCCTTGCACTACTCTGGCTTTATGCGCGGGTGCCTGTCCGTCTTGCTCTTGGTTCTGGCATTCTGCTTCAGCACTTGGCTAAAAGGCCAGCCACTGGGTTTGTGGAGCTGGACTTGCAGTGGCCCTTGACTGCTGCTCTGCAAAGGTTTTCTTTCTTCCTTTTTACATTGTTGTCTTCAGGCTGGCACTTGAAGGAGCCCAACAGGCCATTACAGTCACACAGTCAAACAAAGATCTTTTAAGAGAACAATCGTCATTTGTTTCCCAGTTGGCATTTCTGGAGATTTAGCAGGATAATCTTGGATGTACGTCAGCAAGCATGAGCAGGAATCATCTTAATCCTTAACAAGGCATACAAATGAATTGGGACCACGTGAAAAGTGTACAAAGAATTTCTCTTTCTTCTTTCTCCTCCTGAATTCCAGCTGTAGGGGCTTGTATAATTTTTGTTGGGGGAGGAGGAGTTTCCTTTTCATACAGTAACCTGATGCAGAGATGGAACTCCCTAGGGTTTCAGCTTTGGGTATCCTCTGGCCACTTTGTGTATTCTAGTACACTCTTTATTCCTGAAGACAGTTGCTACCCCAACTCCCTGTCACATGCAGATCCCTTGAAGTCTTAGCTGGGAAACATGCTTGGACTCTTCCAGTCATTCTTTTAAAGTCCTGACTTGAGTAAGCCTCAAAGAGACAACTACTGAATTCCTGATTCCATTTGATTTTACAAAGGCAAATGAGCTCCCCACATACAAGGACCTCCAGCTGTTTCCTCTAGGAAAGGAGAGAGAACAGCAAGGATGTCCAAGAGTCTCTCCTCCACAGTTGCTTCTTCCTTGAGCATCTACCAGTTATGTCATACCTGTCTGAGGAGACAGAAGGGGCAGAGGGAGAGGTATTTGTTGCCTCCTCTGCCTGCAAAGTGAGGCTCCGTGATGCCTGTGATACAAGCAGGACCCTCCTTGAGGAGTTGAGGAAGTTAGGCAGGAAAGGGAGGGAGTATGTAGAGCCAGCACTTTTGTCTCAACAGTGCAAGAATTGTTGGGAACTTTTATTTTTCTTGCTTGTTGTATGATCCACTGTGCTTGTCGTTATTGTTATACCAGTTTCATTTATATGGAAATTTTTGATCTAACTGGCACTCTCCAGGATTTTTTCTCCACATATTTAGACAAATTAATTTTAACAAATAATATAACTTTTTAGTGATTCTTTCTTCCAATTAATTATTCTTTGAAGATTTACTTTTTTCTTTTTGCAAAGAATTAAATGAACATTATATATGAGCATTTATAGATTAGAAAAATCTATGATATAATCATTGTTTAATTCTGAGGTTGAAATCACCATAGGTTTTCACTATAGATTCTGTGGACCCCCAGCCTATGGATTCTGTCAGATGGCAAATCTATGGTATTTTCGGTGGATGAAGATCCTAGACAGAGACTCCTGGTTTTGTCATTCTCTCCCTATATTATTGAGTAGAAAGTGAAAAATCCTATAAGCTACATCTTTTATATTTTCCTCTAACTCTTCTCAACCCCTAGTTACAACTTCTAGTATTCCTAATATTAGTTTAAAAAAGAAGTGATCTCACGGCTGTTTTTTCCTAAATGTTAATTTAATCACCAGTTATCACTTTGACATTGAGGAAACTTTTACTGACTGTTTCCAATTAGCTATAATAACTTATGTGATTTTTACTTCATCTTTTGACTACTCTATCTAACCAGGATCACCTAGAATTTTAGAGCTGGAAGGCACTTTAGCATCTAGTCCTAGGATGTCAAATGTGGTTCAGCTTGTTTGCTGGCTATGATCTGTTGGTCAAGACTGGCTGTCTAGAGTGCTTTCTGGAGAATAACTCTGAGGCTGGGTCTGGCTTAGGGGAAAAGACTTCTATGACCTACTGGTGGTATCTGCAAGAAGTATGGGAAGAAAGAGTCATAGAACTGGTGATATCTATCTGATCTTCTTAGTTCTGATTAAATGCTCTTATTTTATGGTTGTGGACACTAAAGTCTGGAGCAATAAAGTGACTTTTCCAAGATCATCCAGTAAGTTAATAGAAAAGCCATGACTTGAGCCCACTGTGATGAGGATTTTCAGTAAACACAGTGGAGTAATCTTCTACCTTTTTTTACTCTCCCCAGTCTTGTTCCAAGGGAACTAAGAAAAAAAATGATAGATATTAAGTGTAAGGACAAATAATACAGTGAATGAGATATTAACAGATGGGAAACATTGGAAATATAGAAAATAGGTAGAGTGCTGTGTTTAGTGGCTCATGCCTACAAGCCCAGCACTTTGGGAGGCGGAGTCGGGAGGATCACTTGAGGCCAGGAGTTTGAGACCAGACTGGACAGCATAGCAAAGCCCTGTCTCTACAAGAATTTTTTAAAAAATTAGCCAGGCATGTAGCCATATGTAGAAAGCTGAAACTGGATCCCTTCCTTACACCTTATACAAAAATTAATTCAAGATGGATTAAAGACTTAAATGTTAGACCTAAAACCATTAAAATCCTACAAGAAAACCCAGGCAATACCATTCAGGACATAGGCGTGGGCAAGGACTTCATGTCTAAAACACCAAAAGCAATGGCAACAAAAGCCAAAATTGACAAATGGGATCTAATTAAACTAAAGAGCTTCTGCACAGCAAAAGAAACTACCATCAGAGTGAACAGGCAACCTACAGAACGGGAGAAAATTTTTGCAACCTACTCATCTGACAAAGGGCTAATATCCAGAATCTCCAATGAACTCAAACATATTTACAAGAAAAAAACAAACAACTCCATCAAAAAGTGGGCAAAGGACATGAACAGACACTTCTCAAAAGAAGACATTTATGCAGCCAAAAAACACATGAAGAAATGCTCATCATCACTGGCCATTAGAGAAATGCAAATCAAAACCACAGTGAGATACCATCTCACACCAGTTAGAATGGACATCATTAAAAAATCAGGAAACAACAGGTGCTGGAGAGGATGTGGAGAAATAGGAACACTTTTACACTGTTGGTGGGACTGTAAATTAGTTCAACCATTGTGGAAGTCAGTGTGGCGATTCCTCAGGGATCTAGAACTAGAAATACCATTTGACCCAGCCATCCCATTACTGGGTATATACCCAAAGGACTATAAATCATGCTGCTATAAAGACACATGCACACGTATGTTTATTGCGGCACTATTCACAATAGCAAAGAGTTGGAACCAACCCAAATGTCCAACAACGATAGACTGGATTAAGAAAACGTGGCACATATACACCATGGGATACTATGCAGCCTTAAAAAAGGATGAGTTCATATCCTTTGTAGGGACATGGATGAAACTGGAAAACATCATTCTCAGTAAACTATCGCAAGGACAAAAAACCAAACACCGCATGTTCTCACTCATAGGTGGGAATTGAACAATGAGAACTCATGGACACAGGAAGGGGAACATCACACTCTGGGGACTGTTGTGGAGTTGGGGGAGGGGGGAGGGACAGCATTAGGAGATATACCTAATGCTAAATGTCGAGTTAATGGGTGCAGGAAATCAACGTGGCACATGGATACATATGTAACAAACCTGCACATGGTGCACGTGTACCCTAAAACCTAAAGTATAATAAAAAAAAAAAAAATTAGCCAGGCATGGTGGCAGGTACCTGTAGTACTAGATACTTGAGAGGCTGAAGCTGGAGGATCACTTGAGCTGTGATTGCACTACTATACTCTGCTTGGGAGACAGAAAAAAAAGGAAAAATAAAATAAGTAGAGAAAGTATGTTGTAATAAATTAATAAATCTGGTCATTGTCCCCACTACTGTCACACAGCTTCAAAAGTACTTGGAATTTTTCTGATAGGTACGTTATGTTAATGAGGTGGCTCGTTATGGGTTCCTAGATAGCTTAAGGATGTAGGCTGATCATCAGAAAGACCAAGCACAGAATTAGAGGGTTGGAACTTTCAGCTAGCCCAGCCTCCGGGGAGGGGAGAGGAGCTGGAGATTGAGTTTAGCTACATGGCCAATGATGCAATCAACCATACTTACCTAATGAAACCCTGAAAAACTTGGCATACTGAGGTTTGGAGGAGCTTCCCTGTTGTTAAACACATTGATGTGCTGGGAGTGTGACATGCCCTGACTCCACGTGGAGATGGCATAGACACTATATCTGGGACCCTCCCAGACCTTACCTTATATGTGTCCTTTATAATAGACCTATAATTGTTAAGTGTAGTGGTTTTAGTGAGTTCTGTGAGTCATTCTAGTGAATTACCAAACCTGATGGGAAGTTGTAGAAACCCCCGAATTTGTAATCAGTTGGTCAGAGGTGTGGGAGGTCTAAGGACTTCACTGGTGGCTGGCACCTGAAGTAGAGCTTAGTGTGGAGCACTAAGAATCTAATGTTACTCCAGGTAGGTGTTACTCCAGGTAAGTGTGTCAGAATTGAATCGCAGTTCACCCAGTTAGGGTGTAAATGGAAAAGAAGGTATAGGCTGAGGGGAAAATCAATCAAAAGTGAACAAGTGTGTCCTAGAGAACCTCTGTAATGCTGTCCTTGAGGCACCAGGAGCCTCAGAAAGAAAAGCAGTGTGGGGCTGAGCATAGGGATTGGACCTCCCCCATATCCCTTTTCTTCCCATCATTCAGGTAGCCAAGCTTCTTCTTCTCCCCACAACATGAGACCCAGGGTTCTCTGGAGAAAATGATTTGGTAGGTTTCTAGATATGCAGTTACTGATGCCATTGGAGGGTGAGGCATGGGATTGAAAACTGGCATTAAATACATTGAGAGGTCTATATACTGAATTTTGGGGTCCTTAGTCCTCATGTTTTATTCTACTCACAGAAGACCTGAAGCTAAGCTTATAATGGCACTCTCCACAATTTCTAACCTCAAGGTGAGTATGGAGACTCTTCTGTGGAGAGACTGTAACAACTCTAGGAGTAAGACCTTCCAATACTGATATGTGGTGACTTCCCAAACACAAAGATGGGCTCACTTCTTGGTCAACATGAAATGAAACCGACTGAATGACAAACTCCATTCACCTTCTCAGCTAGTCCTTCAGTCTTAAACATGAATGGACAATCAAGAGTCACCACATGTTTGGGAAAAGAGGCCAACATCAGAGAGAGAGAGAGAGAGAGAGAGAGAGAAAAGGGTGGGGGGGGGGCGGGGTGTGGCGGGGAAGACAGAGACCAAACAAATGAAAACCTGGAAGAAGAATGAGAATAAGAAACAAAATACAACTTCAAAAAAACCCCTCAACCCTAAACTTTAATACCCCCAGAAAGATGAGACAATATTGTAAGAAAAAATAGAGAGAGAGAGAATAAGATACTTGCTAGCTATGTGACCTGGGACAAGTTATTAACATCTCTGGATCACTTACCAAATAGAATAACAATAGTACCTTCCTTTGTTGAAGATTAAATGAAGTAATATATCTAAAGCACTTAGACAATGCCTGGCTTATAAGTGCTATTATTAGTTATTATTAGTACTATTATTAGTTCTTAAGTGCTGTTAGTAAGAAAAGGCTCTTGGAAATGAAAAAAATATATAAAATTGATACAGAACGGTTGACAGGTAGAATTGAGTAGATCTCTTAGAAAGCAGAACAAAAATACAAAGAAATGGAACATAGAAGAGAGAAGATAAAATTGAAGGCTTAATTCAGGATATCAAGCATAGGACTTCTGTAAGTTCCATAGAGAACAGAAAAAACAAATGAAAGGAGATTATTACATAAATAACAGAAGATGTCATAGGATGGAAAGTCACAAATTTCTACATTGAAAGAGCCCTCTTAGGAGGGTACTAGACGCAGTTCCTTAGCAAAATAAGGGAGTAACTAAGAGAAACCTAAGAGAGAGAGAGGTAATGGGCTCTTTAGTAAGGGAAATCTAGGATGACGGCTATGAAGTAAGCCAAGAAAACAAGAGAACCAAATTGAATCCGGAGAGCAGAACTCTAGGTAGAGGCAAGGGGTGGGGAATAGAACTGGGAGTATGTTCGTGCATTTGGAAAAAAAATGACAGATCAGTTTGAGCAAAATTAGTAATAAGTAGAAGGAAAATTGAGCAGATAAAAATGAGGCAAATGTTAATTCTAGGAAAAACAAAAATAACAAAACAACAAAGTAAACCACAAGACTCAGCAGTGAAAAATGCTTAGTAGGTATAAAAATATAAATGTAGGGCTGGGCACAGTGGCTCATGCCTGTAGTCCCAGCACTTTGGGAGGCCAAGGCAGCTGGATCCCCTGAAGTCAGGAGTTCGAGACCAGCCTGGCCAACATGGTGAAACCCTGTCTATACGAAAAATACAAAAGTTAGCTGGGCATGGTGGTGGGTGCCTGTAATCCCAGCTACTGGGGAGGCTGAGGCAGGAGAATCACTTGAACCTGGGAGGCAGAGGTTGCAGTGAGCTGAGATCACACCACTACACTCCAGCCTGGGTGACAGAGTGAGACTCTGTCTCAAAAAAAAAAAAAAAAAAAAAAAAAAAAAAAAATATATATATATATATATATATATATATATATATATGTAAACATACAAGATTGATTAACTGAACATTCTGAGGAAACCATATTGGGAGGATAAGTTGAGAGAAAATGGGAGTGTTAGTGTTACAAGAGAGGTAAATTCTCATTGACCACTTTCAGAAAATGATTGTTAATGCCTAAAATGCACAAATCAAAAAATGTCAGCATAAGCCTTTTATTTAGATGTGCTATTGAACTTCTGCTTCTAGCTAAGAAGTAGTAACAGAGATCACATGTATCCTCCTGCTAAAACAATAAAAATAACCTGGGCACCATATATGAAAAAGCACATTTCAAAATATTGAGACTCAGGCAAACAGGGACAATTATGTCTGAGATACAGGTATCAACTGAGATGAGCCCTATATTTGCCTCAGATTGCTGCCTTGAGATAAATCTGAGATCATGGTGCAGGGAGCAGGAATGCAGGTAGAGCCTAGTGGACTCTTGAGTTGAGAAAATGGAGCTGGGGAGGGAGACCAGGGTGGCTGGAGTTCTCAGGGAAGGGTACCAGAGGGAAAAATGTTCACCAAATGAGAGCTCCAAAGATCTGCAGAGGTTCCCTCAAGTCAGCTGGGTGCTGATCAGTATTTGCATGTTGAGAAAATGAACCACGGTTAGGGAAAGAATCATCAGGAAGGATTAGGGGGAATGATTAAGAGCTCATGTTCAAAAAGGTAGAAGGAAAATTCAGCATGTTAGAGACATGAAAGATATACCCAAATTGAGATATAGATGAAAACTGCTAAATCTGAGATGAAAAATGCACCCAAACGGATTAACAGAAGATTATACATCACTGAAGAAAAGATGAATAAACCTGAAGAGATAATGATCAAAACCACCCAAAATAAACACAGAGAAAAAAGACTTAAAACAGAGAGCATCTGTGAGCTATAGGATGACTTCAAGCAGACATATATAGATGTAATTGTTGTCTCTGAGGGTTAGGGGAGAAAAATATGTGAAGATGTAATGATAAAATTTTTCTAATTTGGATGAAAACTATAAACCCACAGATTTAAGAAGTGCAACAAACCCCAAGCACAAGAAGCATGAAAATAAACTACACCAAGGCATAATCAAGATATGTAAAATCTGTGATAAAGGGAACGTTTTAAAAATATGGACTGAAGTACCAGAAGAAGCCATAAAAACAGCTAAAAGTGGTTGTCTGTGGGGAGATGGATGCTGGGATAGGGAAGGAGAGAGTGGAGAGTACTGCTGTTCTTCATTATAAACCTTTTAGTACCATTAACAGTTTTTAAAACGTGTGCATATTATTTGAAAAAATAAAAGTAAAGAACAACGAACAAGCAAAAAAATTCCTGTGATTGAAATACCAACAGTCAAGCTGAAGACAGAGATGCAGCCAGAGGCCTGAGGCATGTACACATGAGCATCACTACTGCAGAATAGGGCACAAAATAGAATGGAGATTTTCACCAGCTGTTTGAGGAGTGAACAGTGTGAAATTCTCAATTCCAATTGTTGGTGAGCATCTTCCAGTACTGTCATAACTTCTTTTTTCTTCTGTCACCTTTCTCCAGGACTTTGGAGGGGGAATGGAGAGATGGGGCACAGTTAAGTGTAACAGTGGGGAGAGGTTTGAGGCCCTATCTTGGTAGTGATTCTAGGAGCACGGTTACTGAATAGAGGTTACAGAAGGAGTAACTGACAGAGCTGTTATTCTGGGTTTCTTCACATTTTTTTGTCTAGATGGTGTCAGTTGTCTCTAAATGTTCTCTTGGGCTCAAGACTTGCCCTCCCATACTCCATCCTTCAGATGGATCTTTATGAAATGAATCTAATCAAGTCATTCCCCTGCTTTAGATCTATTGTCTTTGAGACAGGTCTGTACTGTATGGTCAGCCTTGTTTCTCATTTCCCATGCCTTCCCACTGGACTCTTTGATCCAACCTTGTTGAGGTATTTGCAGCACCATCATTGTTCCCAGCCTTTTAAGAGTTTGCTTTGCACAGTGTTCCCTCTTCATGGAAGGTCCTCCCCTCAGCAATCTCTCCATACCCATCTTCTTTACCTTGCTAATATGACTTTCAAGTAGTATAGTATGTTCCCATAATAACCTGTGTTTACTTCATGCATGATTCTTAGGTTTTATTGTCAGTTTATATCACTGTACCTCTAAGTGGGGTCTATTGGAGTCATTTAGGTATTTGGTAAGCGTTAACTTTTCTAGGTGCCACTTTGCATGTACACATATGAATCTTTAGGGGAGGGTACTGTAGGCATCTTCATTCTAACAGCACCTTAGTTATTTGGCGGGCACAGTAAAATTAGAGAACAACTGGTTTATATGAAGGCATGAACCTTACCTTTTTATCACCAGAGCCTGCCACAGTGACGGGCATAGAGAGAGTTCCCAGTAAATATGAATAAATAAGCAGGGTATTGAATGAATGGTGGGGCATGGAAAGAGAGAGGATGTTGTCAGGGAATGTGAATGATGTACTTGGAGTCTATGATCGGTAGCTGTGGGAAGTAAGGGCAGATCCGTTATTTTACTTCCCCTAATGCCAGAATGAGGAGTTTGAAATAAACTCCTTAGGCAATAGGGATCCTCTAAAACAATACTTTAAATGTGATGTTTAAGGAAAACTGTCCAGAAATGGCATTTAGTGGATTTGGGTTGAGAGAGGCTGAAAGCAGGGATGCCAGGACAGGGCAGGCAGGTAGAAGTGGTGCAGACTTGGTTTCTGGTAGGAGCAGCGACTTTTTGAGGAACATCTACACTTTGGTAGCTGATTTTATCTTGGTAACGAAGGCAGAGATGAAATTCAAGAGGAGTCCAAGATTTGAACCCGATATGTCCAAGAAAAATAGTGGGTTCCATGGCAGGATCATGAACATTGGGAGGGGAACTACGTGAAAGTGGAGACTGTGAGTTCCATTTTGGACTGTTGAGTTTGGGAAGCTATGGGTCAAAGGGCTGCTGAATGCTCTGCAACCATTCATGGGAAAAACATTATTGAGTGCCAAAGAAGTAGTGCCTTTATCTTTGAGACATATATAGCCTGGTGGAGAAGAAAGAAAAAATAAGCTGTAAAATTATAATAATTGAATAAATGTGTATAATATAGATACAGAATTTGGGGGAATAGAAGAGGGACTGACTGAAGAACACTGAAAAGACTTTGTAGAGGAACTTTGAGTCGGTCCTTGAAGAATAATTAGAACCTTACCTGAAGGAGAAGAGAAGTAATGGCATTCCAGGGCTAGGGAACAGAATGAGCAAAGCAGGGTGAGAGGGCAGGATGGATTTGGTGACAGATTTGTTTTGTGCTGTTGAACTCAGGTTACAAGTGGATAGAATGCTGGAAGATAAGATGAAACCCTAGATTGAAGTCAGTTAATAGGAAAAGCTTTAAGCCAAGCAAAAGAGTTTGGATTTTTTCCTGTGAATGATAGAGTGGAGGTGTCTAAGCAGGATGCAGCATTACTAGGTTTTATTATTGAAGGAATATAGATTGTTCTACTAGCAGAGTGGAGGCTAGATTGAGTGGGGACTGGCTGGTTGCTAGAAAAAATGGTTGAGTGTTGTTGCAGTAGTCTAAGAGGGTAATAATGATCTCTGGTCATGGCAGTGGTAATGGAGATGTGGAGGCTGCATTTGGTGAACAATTGGAAAGGGTTGGAACATGGGGAAAGAACAGGGGAACCAAAGATAACTCAGGTTTCTAGCTCTGGAGTTTGGGTTGATACCTTTTTCTGTGACAAATGGATAGGAAAAGTCCTAAAACTCCCATTACCTCAGAATGTGATTTTATTTAGAGATAGAGTCTTTAAAGAGGAGATCTGTTAGGGTGGGGCTCTATTCCACTATGACTGGTGTCCTTTTTAGAGGAGTAAGAGGCACCAGATATGTGCATGCACCGTGAAAAGGCTCTGTGAGGACACAGTGAGAAGGTGATCACCTGCAACCCAAGGAGAGGGGCCTCAGGAAAAGCCAAACCTGCCAACTCCTTAATCTTGAAATTCCAGTCTCTAGAACTGTGAGAAATAAATTTCTGCTGTTTAAGCCACCTAGGCTGTGGTAGTATTCTGTTATGGCAACTGTAGCAGACTAACGACATACCGAGTCTGAAATGCCTTGAGATACCTTGGTGGAGATGATGTGTAGGCTATTGGATATAGGGAGCTTAGACTAGAAAAAAAAAGATTAAAATTTGAAAGTCATCAATAGATGATTAAAACAGACCATTTTACTCTTCTGAAATCTGACTGTGAAAGGAATTCTCAAGTAGAAAAGAATCTTGGGGAGAAGAGATTTGAGCCCATAGCTGGAGGAAGGGACTGAAGAGACAGAAGAGAGTACATGTATGATAGTTGCTGGAAAGGGCAGGAGATGGTGGTCTCTAGAGCAGAGATGAAGGGTTAGCTTTCCTGAAGACAGGGGAGCAGTAAGACAAGGGTTGGGGCTACTATGCATAATTTCAGAGGTCAAGGTAAGAAAGCTCGAGAGGCCAGGCGCAGTGGCTCACGCCTATAGTCCCAGCACTTTGGGAGGCTGAGGCGGGCAGATCACGAGGTCAGGAGATCGAGACCATCCTGGCTGGCATGGTGAAACCCCGTCTCCACTAAGGGTGCAAAAAATTGGCCGGGCATGGTGGTGGGCGCCTGTGGTCCCAGCTACTCAGGAGGCTGAGGCAGGAGAATGGCGTGAACCCGAGAGGCGGAGCTTGCAGCGAGCCGAGATCGTGCCACTGCACTCGAGCCTGGGTGACAGAGTGAGACTCTATCTCAAAAAAAAAAAAAAAAGAAAGCTCGAGAGAGATCAGATTTAGATGTCACTGATGAAAGACAGCTGATTTTGGGTGATAGAAACAAGTGCTTCTATTAAACGTGCAACCACAGAGAATTTGATTTTCTGTCTGTCCTTTCTAGCCATTAAGAGCTATGTCTTAACGGAGTTAGCATTTTTACAGCATTTAAAAAATTTATTTTGAAAATTACATCATATGCATAAATACAATTTAAAATACGTATATAAATGTGAGCATTACTTCTGCCCAGTAACAGTAATAACCTGGCTTATAATTTTCCATAGTTTTTCTGTATGCTTGTGCAATCAAATGAAAATATACATACATTACTTGAAACAGAATAGAGAGGTGAGAAATAAGTCTGCATACCTACAACCATCTGATCTTCGACAAAGCTGACAAAACCAAGCAATGGGGAAAGGATTCCCTATTTGATAAATGGTGTTGGGATAACTGGCTAGCCATACGCAGAAGACTGAAATCGGACTCCTTTCTTATGTATACAAAAATCAACTCAAGATGGATTAAAGACTTAAATGTAAAACCCAAAACTATAAAAACCCTGGAAGACAACATAGGCAATACCTTTCTGGATATAGGAATGAACAAGATTTCATGACAAAGACATCAAAAGCAATTGAAACAAAAGCAAAAATTGACAAATCAGATCTAATTAAACTTAAGAGCTTCTACACAGCAAAAGAAACTATTAACAGGAAACAGGCAACCTACAGAACGGGAGAAAACATTTGCAAACTATGCTTCTGACAAAGGTCTGATATCTAGCATCTATAAGGAACATAAACTTACAAGAAAAAAATACATTAAAAAGTGGGTAAGTGAGGCTGGATGCAGCGGCTCACACTTGTAATCCCAGCACTTTGGGAGGCTGAGGCAAGTGGATCTCTTGAGCTCAGAAGTTTGAGACCAGCCTGGGCAACATGGCGATACCCTGTCTCTACTCAGAATTAAAAAAAAAATGGCATGGTGGTGTGCACCTGTAGTCTCAGCTACTTGGGAGGTTGAGGTAGGAGGATCACTTGAGCCCAGGGGCAGAGGCTGCAGTGAGCTGAGATTGTGCCATTGCACTCCAGTCTAGGTGACAGAGCAACACCCTGTCTCAAAAAAAAAAAAAAAAAAAAAAAGATTGGGGGAGCAAATAACATGAACAGACAGCTTTCTAAAGAAGACATACATGCAGCCAACAGGCATATGAAAAAAAGCTCAACATCATTGATCATTAGAGAAATGCAAATCAAAACCACAATGAGATACTATCTCACACCAGTCAGAATGCTATTACTAAAAAGTCAAAAATAACAGATGGCAAGGTAGTGGAGAAAAGGGAATGCTTATACACTGTTGGTGGGAGTGTAAATTAGTTTACCCATTGTGCAAGAAGACAGTGTGGTGATTCCTCAAAGACCTAAAGACAGAACTATTATTCAACTCAGCAGTCTCGTTACTGAGTATATACCTAAAGGAATATAAATTATTCTACTATAAAGACACATGCATGTAAATGTTCATTGTGCACTATTTACAGTAGCAAAGACATGGAATCAACCTAAATGCCCATCAGTGGTAGACTGGATAAAGAAAATGTGTGGCTGGGCGCGGTGATTCACGCCTGTAATCCCAGCACTTTGAGAAGCTGAGGCGGATGGATCACCTGAGATCAGGAGTTCAAAACCAACCTGGCCAATGTGGTGAAACCCCATCGCTAATAAAAACACAAAAATTAGTAGGGTGTGGTGGTGGGTGTCTGTAATCCCAGCTACTTGGGTGGCTCAGGCAGGAGAATCACTTGAACCTGGGAGGTGGAGTTTGCAGTGAGCCAAGATCACACCACTGCACTCCAGCCTGGGGGACAGAATGAGACTCTATCTCAAGAAAAAAAAAGAAAAGAAAAGAAAATGTGTACATATATACTATGGAGTACTATGCAACCATAAAAAAAGACGAGACCATGTCCTTTATGGGCACGTGGATGGAGCTGGAAGCCATTATCCTTAGCAAACTAATGCAGGAACCAGAAAACCAAATGCTGCATGTTCTCTTATAAGTGGGAGCTAAATGATGAGAACTCATGGACACAAAAGGGAAGAACAGACACTGGGGCCTACTCGAGGGTGGAGGGTGAGAGAAGGGAGAGAATCAGAACGAAATAACTAATGGATACTAGGCTTAGTAAGTTGGTGACAAAATAATCTGTACAACAAACGCCCATGACAAAAGATTACCTATGTAACAAACCTGCACATGTACCCCTGAGCCTAAAAGTTTTTTAAGAAAAGAAAATATACATACATTACAAAGATTCACGACACACACACACACACGTATATATATTCTTGAATGCTTTTTAGTCATTTTAAAATAAAACTAGGAATACATTTGATGTGATTTGGCTCTGTGTCCCCACCCAAATCTTATCTCTAATTGTAATCCAAATTGTTATCCCCAGATGTTGAGAAAGGGACCTGGTGGGAGGTGATTGGATCATGGGGATGGTTTCCCCCTTGTTATTCTTGTAATAGTGAGGGAGTTCTCATGAGATCTGGTTGTTTGATAAGTGTCTAGCGGTTTCCCCTGTGCTCTCTGTTTCTCCTGTCACCATGTAAAACATGTCTTGCTCCCCCTTCACCTTCTGCCATGATTGTAAGTTTCCTGAGACCTCTTGGCCATGCAGAACTGTGAGTCAATTAAACCTCTTTTCTTCATAAATTACCTAGTCTCAGGTAGTATCTTTATAGCAGTGTGAAAACTGACTAATACAATAATATATCCAGTTTTCTGTGTCTTGCTTCTCTCAGAATACCTTATAGAAATTCTTCCAAGTCACATGGTATATTGGTGATGTCCATAAGAATTATGAATTTATTTAATCCTTACTGATGAGAATTCATTTTGTTGGCTTGGTTTTCTTTATCCACTATAAAAAATACTACAATGATCATCTTCATGTATTCATTTCATGTTGGTAGTTTTGATAGATTCCAAGGAGTAGAATTACTGAGCCAAATTAACACATGTCTTTTTAGTTTGAATAGATTTTGCCAGACTGCTTTGCTAAAAGGGTCTCAACATTTCCACCAGCAAAGTATGGGCACATTCTTTTCTCCATTAACCTTAAGTATGATATGTTACCCCTCTTTTAAAGTTCTTTATTCTAAGAGGTATAAACAATGCCCTATTGCTACTTTAGCTGCAATGTGACAATTATCTTTTTTTGTTTTTGATTTAACTCCATGGCTGTTTTCATCAGCCAGTTGAAATTTTTAATTAAAAAATTAAAGTACTACAGTCACATATTTTGAAAGTTGTAATAGAACAATAGTATAGATGTAATAGTATTAGTAATTTTTAAATTATTATTTCAATAAGTTTTGGGGGGAATAGGTGGTGTTTGTTTACATGGACAAGTTCTTTAGTGGTGATTTCCAAGATCTTGGTGTATCCATCACCCAAGCAACGTACACTGTACCCAAAGTATAATGTTTTATCCCTCATCCTTCTCCCACCCTTCTGCCTGAGTCCCCGAAGTCCACTGTATCATTCTTACGCCTTTGCTTCTTCGTAGCTTAGCTCCCACTTACAAGTGAGAACATAAGATATTTGGTTGTCTTCCTGAGTTACTTCACTTGGAATAATGGTCTCCAACTCCATCCAGGTTGTTGTGAATGCCATTATTTCATTCCTTTTCATGGCTGAGTAGTATCCTATGGTGTGTCTGTGTCTCTGTGTGTGTGTGCATGTGTGTGTATCACATTTTCTTTATATACTTGTTGATTGTTGGGCATTTGAGCTGGTCCCATATTTTTCCAATTGCTAATTATGCTGCTGTACACATGTGTGTGCCAGTGTCTTTTTTACATAATGACTTCTTTTCCTCTGAGTAGATACCCAGTAGCGGGATTGCTGGATCAAATGGTAGATCTACTTTTTTTTTTTTTTTTGAGACAGAGTCTCACTCTGTCACCTAGGCTAGAGTGCAGTGGCATGATCTCGGCCGGACTAACCACAACCTCCGCCTCCTGGGTTCAAGCGATTCTCGTGCCTCAGCTTCCTCAGTAGCTGAGATTACAGGCATGCACCACCATGCTCAGCTAATTTTTGTATTTTTAGTAGAGAAAGGGTTTTGCAGTTTTGGCCCCAGGCAGGTCTCAAATTCCTGGCCTCAGGAGATCTGCCCACCTCAGCCTCCCAAAGTGCTAAGATCGTAGTCATGAGCCACCATGCCTGACCATACTTTTAGTTCTTTAAGGAATCTTCATACTGTTTTCCATAGTGGTTTACTAGTTTACATTCTCACCAGCATTATAAAAATGTTTCCTTTTCACCACATCCATGCGAACATCTATTATTTTTGATTTTTTAATTATGGCCATTCTTGCAGGAGTAAGGTGGTATCACATTGTGGTTTTGATTTGCATTTCTCTGATAATTAGTGATGGTAAGCGTTTTTGCATATGTTTGTTGGCCATTTGTGTATCTTCTTTTGAGAATTGTCTATTCATGTCCTTAGCCCATTTTTTGATGGGATTATTATTATTATTTTTTGAGATGGAGTTTTACTCTTGTTGCCCAGGCTAGAGTGCAATGGCGTGATCTTGGCTCACCGCAACCTCCACCTCCCGGGTTCAAGCGATTCTCCTGCCTCAGCCTCCTGAGTAGCTGGGATTACAGGCATGTGCCACCATGCCCAGCTAATTCTGTATTTTTAGTAGGCACGGGGTTTCTCCATGTTGGTCAGGCTGATCTTGAACTCCCCACCTCAGGTGATCCACCCGCCTCGGTCTCCCAAAGTGCTGGGATTACAGGCGTGAGTCACCGTGTTTGATTTGCTTGTAGATTCTGGATATTAGTCCTTTTTCAGATGCATAGTTTGTGAAGATTTTCTCCTACTCTGTGGGTTGTCTGTTTACTCTGATGATTATTTCTTTTGCTGTCCAGAAGCTTTTTAGTTTAATTAAGTCCCATCTATTTATCTTTGTTTTTGTTGCATTTGCTTTTAGGTTCCTGGGCATGAAGTCTTTGCCTAAGCCAGTGTCCAAGAAGGGTTTTTCCAAAGTTATCGTCCAGAATTTTTATGATATCAGGTCTTAGATTTAACTCTTTGATCCATCTTGAGTAGATTTTTGTATAAGGTGAGAGATGAGGATCCAGTTTCATTCTCCTACATGTGGCTTGCCAATTATTCTAGCACCATTTGTTGAATAGGGTGTCTTTTTCCCACTTTATTTATTTATTTTTTTGCTTTGTCAAAGATCAGTTGGTTATAAGTATTTGGCTCTATTTCTGGGTTCTCTATGCTGTTCAGTTGGTCTGTGTGCCTGTTTCTATAACAGTACTGTGTTGTTTTGGTGACTATAGCCTTATAGGATAGTTTGAAGTTGGGTAATGTGATCCCTCCAGATTTGTCCTTTTTGCTTAGCCTTTCTTTGGCCATGTGGGCTATTTTTTGGTTCCATTTGAATTTTAGGATTGTTTTTTCTAGTTATGTGAAGAATGATGATGGTATTTTGATGGGAATTGCACTGAATTTGTAGATTGCTTTTGGCAGTATGCTCATTTTCACAGTATTGATTCTACCCATCCATGAGCATGGAATGTGTTTCCATTTGTGTCATCTATGCTTTCTTTCAGCAGTGTTTGTAGTGTTACTTGTAGAGATCTTTCACATCATTATGGTTAGGTATGTTTCCAAGTATTTTATTTATTTATTTATTGCAGCTATTGGAAAAGGGGTTGAGTTCTTGATTTGATTCTCAGCTTGGTTGCTGTTGGTGTATAGCAGTGCTACTGATTGTGTACATTGATTTTGTATCCTGAAACTTTACTGAATTCATTTATCAGATCTAGGAGCTTTTTGGTTGAGTTTTTGGGGTTTTATAGGTATATATATGATGATATCATCAGTGAACAGCAACAGTTTGACATCCTCTTTACTGATTTGGATGCCCTTTATTTCCTTCTCTTGTCTGATTGCTCTGGCTAGGACTTCCAGTACTATGCTGAATAGAAGTGGTAAAAGTGGACATCCTTGTCTTGTTCCAGTTCTCAGAGGGAATGCTTTCAGCTTTTCCCCATTCAGTATAATATTGGCTGTGGGTGTGTCATAGATGGCTTTTATTACCTAAAGGTATGTCCCTTCTATGCCAATTTTGTTGAGGGTTTTAATCATAAAGGGATGCTGAATTTTGTCAGATGCATTTTCTGCGTCTGTTGAGATGATCATATGATTTTTGTTTTTAATTCTATTTATGTGGTCTATCATATTTATTGACTTGCATATGTTAAACCATCCCTGCATGCCTGATATGAAACCTACTTGATCGTGGCAGATTATCTTTTTGATATGCTGTTGGATTTTATTGAGGATTTTTGCATTTATGTTCATAAAGGATATTGGTCTGTAGCTTTCTTTTTTTATGTCCTTTCCTGATTTCAGTATTAGGGTGATACTGGCTCCACAGAATGATTTAGGGAGGATTTCCTCTTTCTCTATCTTTTTGGAATTCTTTCAATAGGATTTGTACCAATTCTTCTTTGAATGTCTGATACAATTCAGCTATGAATCCATCTGGTCCTGGACTTTTTTTGGTTGGCAATTTTTTTATTACCATTTCAAACTCACTGCTTGTTATTGGCCTGTCAGGGTTTCTATTTCTTCCTGGTTTAATCTAGGAGGGCTGCATATTTCTAGGAATTTATCCATCTCTTGTAGATTTTCTCATTTGTGCACATAAAGGTGTTCAGAGTAGCCTTGAATGATCTTTTGGATTTCTGTGGTATCGGTTGTAGTATCTCCCCTTTCATTGCTAATTGAGCTTATTTGGATCTTCTCTCTTCTTTTCTTGGTTAATCTTGCTAATGGACTATCAATTTTGTTTATCTTTTCTAAGAACCAGCTTTTTGTTTCATTTACCTTTTGTAATTTTTTTTGTTTCAATTTCATTTAGTTCTGCTGGGATCTTTGTTATTTCTTTTCTTCTGCTTGGTTTGGGTTTGGTTTGTTCTTGTTTCTCTAGTTCCTTGAGTTGTGACCTTAGACTGTCTATTTGTACTCTTTCAGACTTTTTGCTGTAGGCATTTAATGCTATGAACTTTCCTCTTAGCACTGCTTTTGCTGTATCCTAGAGGTTTTCATAGGTTGTGTCACTATTATCATTCATTTCAAATAACTTTTTAAATTTCCATCTTGATTTCATTGCTGACCCAGTGTTCATTCAGGAGCAGGTTACTTAGTTTCCATGTAGTTGCATGGTTTTGAGGGTTTCTTTTGGAGTTGACATCCAATTTTATTCCATTGTGGTCTAAGAGAGGACTTGGTATAATTTTGACTTTCTTAAATTTATTGAGACTGGTTTTGTGGCCTATCATGTGGTCTATCTTGGAGAATGTTTCGTGTGCTGATGAATAGAATGTATATTCTGCAGTTGTTGGGTAGACTGTTCTGTAAATATCTGTAAAGTCCATTTGTTCTAGGGTATAGTTTAAGTCCATTGTTTGTTGACTTTCTTTTTTTATGACCTGTCTAGTGCTGTCAGTGGAGTATTGAAGTCCTCCACTACTATTGCGTTGCTGTCTATCTTATTTCTTAGGTCTAGTAGTAATTGTTTTATAAATTTGGCAGCTCCAGTTTTTGGTGCATATATGTTTAGGATTGTGATATTTTCTTGTTTGACTAATCCTTTCATCATTATATAATGTTCTTCTTTGTGCTTTTTAACTGTTGTTACTTTAACGTCTGTCTTGTCTAAGATATAAGAATAACTACTCTTGCTCACTTTTGTTGTCCATTTGCATGGAATATTTTTTCCACCTTTTACCTTCAGTTTATGTGAGTCTCTTGAATACGGCAGATACTTGGTTGGTGAATTCTTATCCACTCTGCCATTCTGTATCTTTTAAGTGGAGCATTTAGGCCATTTACATTCAACATTAGTATTGAGATGTGAGTTACTCTTCTATTCATCATGCTAGTTGTTGCCTGAATACCTTGGTATTTTTTTTCATTGTGCTATTGCTTTATAGGCCCTGTGAGATTTATGCTTTAAAGAAGTTCTGTTTTGGTGTATTTTGAGGTTTTGTTTCAAGATTTAGAACTCCTTTTAGCAGTTCTTGTAGTGCTGGCTTGATAGTGGTGAATTCTCTCAGCATTTGTTTGTTTGAAAAAGACTTTATCTTTCCTTCATTTATGAGGCTTCGTTTCACTGGTTACAAAATTCTTGGCTGATCATTGTTTTGTTTAAGAAGGCTAAAAATAGGACCCAATCCCTTCTAGCTTGTAGGGTATCTGCTGAGAAATCTGCTGTTACTCTGATAGGTTTTCCTTTATAGATTACCTGATGTTTTTGCCTCACAGCTCTTAAGATTATTTTCTCTGTCTTGACTTTAGATAGCCCGATGACTGTGTGCCTAGGTGATGATCTTTTTGCAATGAATTTTCTGGGTGTTCTTTGAGCGTCTTGTATTTGGCTGTCTAAATCTATAGCAAGGTCAGGAAAGTTTTCCTTGATTATTCCTTCAAATAAGTTTTCCAAACTTTTAGATTTCTCTTCTTCCTTGGGAACACCAATTATGTTTAGGTTTGGTTGTTTAACATAATCTCAAAGTTTTTGGAGGCTTTGTTCATTTTTTCAATTCATGTTTCCTTTTTTTTTTGTCAGATTGGGTTAATTTGAAAACCTTGTCTTTGGCCTCTTAAGTTCTTTTGTCTACTTGTTTGATTCTGTTGTTGAAACTTTCCAGTGTATTCTTCATTTCTCTAAGTGTGTCCTTCATTTCCAAAAGTTGTCATTGTTTTTTATTTATGCTATCTATTTCTCTGGAGATGTTTTTGTCCATATCCTGTCCTTTTTAAAAAAAATATTTAAGTTGATTTTCACCTTTTCTCTGGTGCCTCCTTGAGTAGCTTAATAATCAACCTTCTGAATTCTTTTTCTGGCAATTCAGAGATTTCTTCTTTGTTTGGATCCATTGCTTAGGAGCTAGTGTGATCTTGTGGCGGTGTTAAAGAACCTTGCTTTGTCGTATTACCAGAATTGTTCTTCTGGTTCTTTCTCATTTGGGTAGACTATGTCAGAGGAAAGACCTGGGGCTCAAGGGCTGCTGTTCAGATTCTTTTGTCCCATGGGGTGATTCATTGATGTGCTGCTCTTCCCCTAGGGATGGGGCTTCCTGAGAGCCAGACTGCAGTGATTGTTATCAGTCTTCTGGGGAACTAGCCACCCAGTGGAGCTACCAGGCTCTGGGCCAGTACTGGGGAGTGTCTTCAGAGTCCTGTGATGTCATTTGCCTTCAGATCTCTCAGCTATGGATGCCAGCACCAGTTCTGGTAGAAGTAGCAGGGGAGTGAAATGGACTCTGTGAGGGTCCTTGGTTGTAGTTTTGTTTAGTGTGCTCGTTTTCTTGAATACTGGTAGATATGGTCCCCACCCAAATCTGATCTTGAATTGTAATCCCCATAATCCCCACATGTCAAGGGAGGAAACTGGTGGGAAGTGTTTGAATCATAGGGGTGGTTTACCCCATGCTGTTCTCAAGATAGTGAGTGAGTTTTCATGAGATCTGATAGTTTTATAAGCATCTGGCATTTCCCTTGCTTGCACTTCTCTCTCTTGCTGCTATATGAAGAAGGTGCTTCCTTCCCCTTCACCTTCCATCATGATTGTAAGTTTCCTGAGGCCTCCCCAGCCATGTGGAACTGTGAGTCAATTAAACTTCTTTCTTTTATAAATTACCTGGTCTCGGGTGTTTCCTTCTAGCAGGGTGAAAATGAACTAATACACTGGTTGTGCTAGCAGTGAAGTTGTCACATGGACAGACTCAGGACCCCTGGTTAGCCAGGATGTTACAGAGAGTGGAATTAGCTGTTGCTTTCTCATTTCTTGGAACAGGGTTGTTCTTTTATGAGTTGCTGTAATGACTTGAGTTGGTTGGCCTCCAGCCAGGAGGTGGTACTTTCAAGAGGGCATAAGTTTTGGTAGTATAGGGGGGATACAAGCTTACCCTAAGATCACCTGGATAAGTATTTGGGCTTCTCAGGTGATGGGCAGGACCATAGAGTTCCCAGGAGATTATATCTTTTGTCTTTGGCTACCAGGGCAGGTAGAGAAAGACCATAAGATGAGGGAGGGACAGGCATGTCTGAGCTCAGACTCTCCTTGGGTGGGGCTGCTGTGGCCGCTGTGGAGGACAGGGATGTGGTTCTCAGGCTAATGGAGTTATGTTCCTAGGGAGATTATGGCTACCTCTGTTGTGTTGTACAGATTTCCGGGGAAGTGGGGGAAAGCCAGCAGTGACAGGCCTCACCCAGCTCCCATACAGCCAGCAAGGCCATTCTCACTCCCACCATGCCCCATCAACAGCACTGAGTTCATATCTAGGCAGCCAGTGAGCAGAGCTGAAATCTTGCCCCAGGACACAAGCCTCCCTGCTGAAAAAGGAAGCGGAGATTTCAGGGCCTGCCCCTCCCTGTCTGCCATGGTAGTATCTGGACTTCCATTCACCCTCAACCCCCATCACGGTTTCTGCCCAGGAAAATTCACACTTGGTGGAAATTATTATAGATTTCAGCTGGAAGTTTTCTTCTCCTTGCGGTCCTTTTGCAATTCCACTAGCAGCCCTCCCAAAGGACCCCTGTCAGAAAAATCAGAAATGGCTTCCCTGGAGACTGGGAAGGAAGTCCTGCCTGCAGGGCTCTTCCTGCTGCTTTTTACACTTTTTATATTTTGCTCAGCTCTCTAAATTTGTTTCAGCTCTAGGTAAGGTTAAATTATTCTCCCGTGATCCGGATTTTCAGGTTCTCCAGTGGGAATGTGTGTTTGGAGGCAGACTTTTCCCCTCTCACACTGTGGGCACTTACAGTTTTTTGGCTGTCCTACAGAGTTTGCAGCAGAAAGCTGCTTCTTTCAAAGGGTCTGTGAATTCTTTCAGTTTTCATGTTATGTTCCTGTGGTAGTTCTTTGAGCAAATGTTCATGATGTGAATCTCCACATGCTGTTCTGTCCATCCAAGTGGGAGCTACAAGTTAGTTCTGCCTCCTGTCTGCCATTTTTTCCAGTTTCCAAGAATTTTCTTATTATATTTATTGACCATTTAGATTTGCTTTTCTGTGACTCTTGTCTATTCTCAGTCTATACTATCTTTTGCTGTGCAGAATATAGGTCTTTTTTTTTTTTTTTTTAACATATCAGGGTTTCCAGTGTTGGTAAAGCCTCCCTAACTCTAGACTGTATGTGGAGTCTCCTGGATATTCTTGCAAAGTTTAGTTTTTTCCCATTTACATCTTTTTATATATTTGGAATTTGTTTTTGTATATGGAGTAATATAGAAGTCTGATGTATTTTTTGCCTTCCATATATCGAGCCAGTTGCACTAGCACTATTGGCAAAATAATTCATCCATGTCCACTAAACTGAAATGCCATTGTCATGTATGAAATCATCATATGAATAGGGATTTATTCCTTTATCTCAATTCAGATATATTTGCCTACTCCTATACTCATACCATGTTGATTTGAAATAGTGGCCTTATATTATGTTCTGATATCTGGGGAGTCAGTTTTTTTTTTTTTTTCACAGTTTTCTTGGTTATTCTTGGGCATGTATTCTGCCACTTATTCTTTTTTAAAAGAACAGCTTTATTGAGATACAGTTCATATACCATACAATTCACCCCATCATTGGGGGCTGAGTAGAATAGAAATCCCACCTCTTGGTCACATTCTCCTCTCCCAAAACTTAGCCTCAGCATTGGACAGCTGGGTGCAGGCTGAAAAATGCTGATGCTCTGTACATCCTGTGAAGATAGCCCTCTGACTGGGATCTCAGGGGAGAGGTTGTATCAGTCTGGAGTGGAGTTTCTGTTTTCTGAGGTTGTAGGGGAGTGGGAAGGAGCAGTCTTGCTTCAAATACTATAGACTCTCTTAGTTCTTAACAAATTTTAATAGATTTTTTTTTTTTTTTTTTGAGTAGATGTGTCTTCATTTGCTATATGCTCTTAGGGCCATTTCCAGAGACTTTAACTTTTTAAAATATTAGTTTTCACCAGTTTTTCTGGGATGCAGGTCTGTGTTGCTCTGTGTGATGTCATGCCAGAAGTTGATCTCCTTACGCTTATTCTTAAAGCTAATTTTATCCAACTAAAAAAAGCCTGTTGCAAATTTAATTAGAATTAAATTGTATATAAATTTGGAGAGAAGTTGCTTTTTTGATGTTTTTGTACCTAAAAACAACATTTGTCTTTCCAGTTGTACAGATTCTTATTTATATCCTTCAGTGACACTTGATAACTTTATTCATATTGGCTCTGAGGCATTCTTTATAACTTATTTCTAACTAATTTTAAATTTTGTCACAATTGTGAATGGCATATTTTCTCCATATTGTTTTGCAGGAGTTTATTGCTAGTTACAAATAAGTATGTTGATTTTACATATTTATCCTATATCCAGTCACTTTATAAAATTCTCTTGTTAATTCCAGTAGTTTTGATTAAGCTAGAATCTTCTATCGTAAAAGATTTATTTTTAAACACAATTCAGCTTTACCTTAGCAAATGTATAAAAATTGTACCCCAAAATTAGAAATTGAGAAAAGTTTATATGTCTAAGTTTATGGTTTAATATTTCAGATATTAATGAAAAGAGGCAGTCAGATGACTGAGGAAGCTGTCTGGGCTTTCATGACCACATCATAATTTTGTCCTCCTATTACAAAATAATACTCCATTGAAGTGTCTTAAGTTTTGCTTTAAGAAGGCCATTTTTACTTAAAGCCAATAGTGACTATTAAAAAAAATTGTTTTAAAAATTAGCCAAGCATGGTGGCTTGTGCCTGTAGTCCCAGCTACTCGGGAGGCTAAGATGGGAGGATCACTTGAGCCTGGGAGATGGAGGTTGCAGTGAGCTGAGATTGCACCATTGAACTCCAACCTGAGTGACAGAGCAAGACCCTGTATGTATATATGTATGTATGAATGAATAAATGAATAAAGTAAAATAAATAAGGTCTAGAGTCAGAGAGTCCAAGCAAGAAAGACTCTCTTTCTGGGTTGAAAAAGTAAGCTCTCATGTAGTGAGAGGATTTGTGAGGAGTCCACGCGGCAAGGATCTGAGGATGGCCTCTAGTTTCTGAGATTGATCCCTGGCCAACAGCTAGCAAGAAAACACGGACTTCAACTAGACAGCTGTGAGGAAACAAATAGTGCAAACAAACTGAATGAGCTTGGAAGCACTTTATTCCCAAATCATGTCTCCAGATAAGAACACAGCCTGGCTGACATCTTGATTTCAGCCTTGTGAGACCCTGAGCAGAGAACCCAGTTAAATCATGCCTAGACTTCTGATCTGCAGGAACTATGGGATAATAAACTGGTTATATTTGAAACTGCTAAAGTTTGTGGTAATTTGTTATGCAGCAATAGAAGATTAGTACAGGGGGGTTGACTGGGAAGCAACTCAAATATATAATATCCCATAAGTCAGTCCACTAACCACTGTGTACTTTGTGGAGCTTGGATACAGTTCTTTACTGAGAATGAGCAGTCCCGTGGGACAGAAGAGAATGTGACTCTGCTTCAAAATATAGATAAATGGACGGATAAATAGCTACATAGAGATACACACATACACATAACAAGGACTTACTGTGTACCAGGATCTCTACTGAGGGTGTTAAACATTTGATCTTGTTTAAATGAGGGCTTAGAGTTAAAATGGTGTAGATACTTTTAATGCCAGAAATTTACTGAAGCTAATGGACTCAAAGGAAATAAAAACTAACAAAGCAAAGTAAAGGACACATGAATCCACCCCTCCCAAAATCACAGGTTAAGATGTATCTCCCAGTCTCTGTATCCCTTCAAGGATATGAATGTTATAAAAAGCAAAGAGGACAAGCTAGATGGCATAATCAATCTGTTCAGAAGAGTTTGATTACAGTTTTAAATTAAGAGTTTGCCAAATTATGCTGTAAATAAAACTAACAGTTTTCCTGGTGACTGACCTTGAGTGGACAGTGGGCAGGTCTGTATTTATATATGTAGGTATGAAATGCATTTAATGGGATGTTTTAAAACAGTTAGTCACAACCTATTAGTAGGTCATGAATCCACAATCAGCAAAATGTGAAATCTGCCACTGACATGGAACCCATTGCTGTGTGAATTGCTAATGTCAGTATTTTAAAGGAAACCTTATTGTTTTAAGAATGCAACTTACTTGCCGGGCGCAGTGGCTCACACCTGTAATCCCAGCACTTTGGGAGGCTGAGGCAGGCAGACCACAAGGTAAGGAGTTCGAGACCAGCCTGGCCAACATGATGAAACCCCGTCTCTACTAAAAATATAAAAATTAGTTTGGCATGGTGTCAGGTGCCTGTAACCCCAGCTACTCGGGAGGCTGAGGCAGGAGAATCACTTGAACCCCGAAGGCGGAGGTTGCAGTGAGCCAAGATCACACCACTGCACTTCAGCCTGGGCGAAAGTGTGAAACTCCATCTCAAAAAAAAAAAAAAAAAAGAATGCAACTTTCTCTCAACAAAACAGATAAACAGATGCAATGTAGTCATTAGGGTAATGTTAACTGCTAAACAGCTAACCCCTAAATCTCAGTGGCTAATTCAATAGAAGGCTATTACTTATTCATATAAGATCTAATTGGCAGGGCATGGGGGTTATACAATCCTTCAGAGACCCAGATGGACAAGGCTTTATCATCTTTGACCTATGACTTCTGAGGCTGCTCTAAACATCAACATCCAGTCTGTACATGGGAGAAGATTTCGGGTAAGGACCACAGCAAGATCTCTGGCATTAAAAGTATCTACACCATTTTAACTCTAAGCCCTCATTTAAACAAGATCAAATGTTTAACACCCTCAGTAGAGATCCTGGTACACAGTAAGTCCTTGTTATGTGTATGTGTGTATCTCTATGTAGCTATTTATCCGTCCATTCATCTATATTTTGAAGCAGAGTCACATTCTCTTCTGTCCCACGGGACTGCTCATTCTCAGTAAAGAACTGTATCCAAGCTCCACAAAGTACACAGTGGTTAGTGGACTGACTTATGGGATATTATATATTTGAGTTGCTTCCCAGTCAACCCCCCTGTACTAATCTTCTATTGCTGCATAACAAATTACCACAAACTTTAGCAGTTTCAAATATAACCAGTTTATTATCCCATAGTTCCTGCAGATCAGAAGTCTAGGCATGATTTAACTGGGTTCTCTGCTCAGGGTCTCACAAGGCTGAAATCAAGATGTCAGCCAGGCTGTGTTCTTATCTGGAGACATGATTTGGGAATAAAGTGCTTCCAAGCTCATTCAGTTTGTTTGCACTATTTGTTTCCTCACAGCTGTCTAGTTGAAGTCTGTGTTTTCTTGCTAGCTGTTGGCCAGGGATCAATCTCAGAAACTAGAGGCCATCCTCAGATCCTTGCCACGTGGACTCCTCACAAATCCTCTCACTACATGAGAGCTTACTTTTTCAACCCAGAAAGAGAGTCTTTCTTGCTTGGACTCTCTGACTCTAGACCTTATTTATTTTACTTTATTCATTTATTCATTCATACATACATATATACATACAGGGTTTTGCTCTGTCACTCAGGTTGGAGTTCAATGGTGCAATCTCAGCTCACTGCAACCTCCATCTCCCAGGCTCAAGTGATCCTCCCACCTTAGCCTCCCGAGTAGCTGAGACTACAGGCACAAGCCACCATGCTTGGCTAATTTTTAAAACAATTTTTTTTTCCTAGAGACAAGGTCTTCTTGTTTTGTCCAGGCTGGTCCTGAACTCCTGGGCTCAAGTGATCCTCCTGCCTCTGCCTCCCAAAGTGGTGGGATTATAGGCACGAGCCACTGCTTCTGTCCTCTAGACTGTCTTTCAAAGGGCTCCACCTGATTGGCCAGGTCTATCCTAGATAATCTTCTTTTATTAGCTGAAAGTCACCGATTTGGAAGCTTAACTACATTTGCAAAAATCCCTTCACCTTTGCCATATAACATGGTGTAATAATCATGGGAGTGGTATCTCATCACTTTTGCCATATTCCATTGGAAGCAAGTCACAAGTTCTGCATGCACTCAAGGGAGGTGGTTATACAAGCGTATGAGCCTTTGGGGGTCATCTTACAATTCTGCCTACCATACTCCTTCAACTTGGTTTGTGTAGTGCTCACCCCCCTACCCTGCCCTGCCCTTGTTACCACTTGGATAACAGGATTTTTATAAACATGAGAGGCTGTTGGAATGAGAGAATGATGGATTCTAAGCTTTTTAGAAAGAAAAACCATACAGCAGTGTGGTGAATATTACAAAGTAGCCTCATGAGTACATTGCCTATACTGAACTCCTGAGTAGATTGAGGAGATTCCGACCTTCTCTATAGGTGGTTCTGGTGAAAAGTAAGAGCAGATCTCGAGACACAGTGGTGGAGATGAGAAGTCTTCATCTAGTTGAAGTAAGTAATTCTCATTGACCAGCTTCCTACTTTTGAAAGCTTAACAGGACACATAGGAAAAGTCCTTAATTTGAAAAGACATCATTGTCCAAATGTAGGCTAATGGAATTTATGCTCTAGTTCCTTGGAGTTTTATCTAGGCCCACAATGAGAGGAGCCTCTTACTAAGTACTGTGAAGTGTGGGCCCGTGTGTGTGCATGGAGGAAGAGTGGGACTGAGTAGGGAGAGAGGGCTTGCTTTTCTCAGCAACAGATTCTATTCTTTGTTACTTCAACATTTCAGCAGAGATGACCCTGAACAGAAAGACATTACTTAAAATGAAGCATAGATTTATCAGGTTTGAACTGCTGGACTATTTAAAGTACAACTTAAAAAAATACCACAGACTTGATTTTTTTTCCCTACTGCCTTCCTCTAGGTATTTCTTTATACAAGAAATTCTGGGTTTTTACATTCCAAGATTACCTCCAGATGGTCTGAAGTGTTCTCTCTCAGCCATTTCCTAGTGGCATTTTTTTCTTACCTGTGGAGAGGTACCACAGAGATCAATGCCAGAGGGCATTATTGAAAACATTTACCCAGAAGGCACACTCCAGGCCACTGGAAGCATCTGCTTCACAAATGTCAGGCTGGGGGACATCACCAGATGTTAGTGTTGAAATACCATTTAGAAGACAAACATTGACTCCAGAGGCCAAGGGTCACCTAAACAAAGAGCCAGACTGGCAATGAGGATCAAAATGAGGGTACAAAACTAGATTCATGTGGCCATGACTTTCTGTGGTCTAGCTCACAGTTCATCAGACTTTCCAGGACTATAGAAACTTTTTGCATTGTCTTCTGTGGCGTGGATCTAAGTCCTAGCTGGTGGAGTGTTGGCTGGAGAGAGAGGAAAGGGGAGGCACGAAATGGTAGGGCAGGCACAAATTTAACATACAGACATTCAAATAATTTCTTCTTCATGTGGGATCTTGGGGATCCATGGAACACAATCTAAAAACTGCTATACCAGGGGATTTTTAGGTTGTCTCACCAATACCAAAAATTGGAATGAGGTTATTCCTTCTCTTTGTACCAAAGAGGATACCCCGCTAAGCCTTTCTGAGAGTGAAAGTGAAAGGGGGAGTCTTTCTTCACTCTTTTTTCTCTCTGTGCTTGTCCTTGTCATTAGTGCCATTCAGTGTGGAGGCCAGAGGATTGTCAATAAGGTAGACAGGGTGTATGTTTCTCATGGTGCCTTCTTTTTATTGTGCCCCAGTCACACATTCTTTTATGCTTATGCATTTGAGGCAAGGCTCACAAATGATAACACCATGTAATATTTACTTGGTTAGATTCAAATTGGGGATGGAGTTGGGCCAAGATGGAGGCTAAGAATAGAAAAAGAAGAATGAAGAAAAGATAGCTTTTTACTCCTTCAACTACATACGTTAAGACACTATGAGAAACTAACAAGATTCTGGCTTGATTATAAAATACGTTGACCACCAACCTGGGGATCCTGGAGGCTTTTATTCCTTACATCACCAAATACTTTAATATACCAGGAATGGTGAATATCAAACTATCCTAGCTTAAGTATTCTGTTCTGTCTCTTGGAAACACCCTCCCCAAAACAATCTTTGATGTGGAGCAGATTTGTAGAGAATTATAAAAAAATTACTCACCCGTTAAACATGTTTCACAGACCTGAAAAAGTATGAGGTGGTAAAATCTATAAAGTTGGCATTCTTCTTTTTATTCATCTGGCACCCATTGTTACTTGGCTCAGGTGAGAAGACTTGTAAGAGTGATGACAGTATATTTGAAATGTTTTTCATTTCAGTAGAATGTCTTTTTGAAGAATCTTGGACTTCCTTTTTTTTTTTTTTTAACTTGAGTGAAAGCTGAAAGATTTAACAGTTGTTGAACTTTCCAGGCACAAAGCAACAAGCCAGTGGAGGAGCTAAGACCAAAAATCCTCGAGTTTTGACTGACTGACTTCATCAGAATAAATAAGTGGCAATTGAGCTGCTCTGTTCTAGGCCTTTGAGGATGAGGTTGAGCATCCATGACCCCAGCCAGTTTCAGGGTGACTGCTGGATGCTGGGGAAGGATCAAGAACTGTTTATCATGGACGGTACAGGGCAGGCATCTGTGGGTGCCATCAAGCATGCAGGGCCTGCACACAGTCACTACTTCGAAACACAGAACTCCCTCTTCAAAAATGTGTAAGTTGTTCTTCCAGAGGCCCAGTTCTCTGCTTTAAGCCAGAGATGGCATTTACCTGTACAGCATCTATTCACCCTGTTTCTGGTAAAACAAAACAAATCCTTGAGTTTTCATGGGAAACTGCCCCTCCTTCACTGTCAGAACACATAGGTTGGGTGGAGCCGACTCCTCCTCATGCTTCAGGGCTGGCCACACAGGAAATTACATTCTCCTGCATAGTGATTGGCTCAGTGATGGACATGTGACCCAATCAGAGTGGAGAAGACTTAGTTCTTGGAGATCGTTAGAAAAAGAGAAATCTTTCTGTGTAGGTTATTGTGAGAATAAAAAATGACCTGGAACTTCTCGCTTCCATCTTGTCACACCCCACCCGCACTGGCCTGGTGGTGGAGTTGGAGAGCCTTCCTGAGAATGGAGCCTGCAAAGAGGAAAGCTGATCAAGACACAGAGAGGGAACTTCATGAAAAATTGAGCACCTGGATCCAGCCATGACGGAGTTCAAAATACCCTTAGATTTTTTTTTTTTAAATGAGCCAATCATCTTCTGATTTATGCTGAAGGCAGTTTGAGTTGTTTTCATTCACTTGCAACAAAGAGAGCCTTGAATTAACACATGTCCAAGCAAGGAGGAAACATGAAGCATCCTTTTACTCTTATCCATGTTCTCAGACTTATTAATCCATTTTACTTTTTAGGGAAATCCTTTATCTCCCTTAATAAAGTCAATCCAGATTGCCTAAAATTATCACTGGAGGAAGATCTTCACATTGGGAGGAGGTCTTGACCCCTGAATTTTGTCTTCCCCTTGGTGATTTCTTGCTCATGCTATTGCTGCCATGACACATAAAAAAACCCAAACCCTTCTCTCCTCTTCATAAACACATGTACAGGTTCTGCAAGATTGGTAGTGAAGGGAGAATCTCCCTGTTCGAGAGACTGGCTGGACCTCATAACCTCAATGCCCATTCCCCTGATGTTTGTCTTTCATTGATATTATTAAAAGACATTATTATTTCCTCACATGCTTATGTTGAGCAGATGAGGAAAATGGGCCACCTTGACCTCCCACTTCCTTCGACCCACCTCACTCCCACCCAGCATTATGTACACAATTGCACAACCTCTCCCTTTCCTCTGACCATAACAAAGCCAGGGTGGACAGAAGGAGCAATTGTTGCAGCGACACTCTCATGCTGCCCTGCTTCCTTTCTCCTCTGCTCCTGTTAGGTAACCTCTCCCATCAACTCCTTATTTGAGGTTTGTGTGCTCAGCTTGACCTTGAGAACATTTTAGTGATTAAAGTAATATAGAGTTGACTGTTTTTTTCCAACAAAGGTTTGGAAAACGTATTCCAACACAACACCATTTTATTTTTCTTGTAGAGTCTCTAAGGGCAGTATTGCTCCATAAAAGAAATGGGTTACAACAGATTGTTATTAAGATACCATTCTCTGTGTCGAGGGTGGATGTGAGGTCATATGTGATATTGTCCACTTTAAAACATCTGGTCATGTCAGTACAGACATGGATTCTGGGAGTTCTGACATTGGGTACACACCAGTGGAACGTTTTACAAAGAAGTTGACGGGCTCTACTGGATATTTTGGAATCAGAATTTCTGAGGTGGGCCCAGTTACATGTACTTCGAAAAAGCTCTGAAGGTGATTCTGGCAGATAGCCAGGTTGAAAACTGCTGGACCAAGACCTCAGGACTTGGGGGGACTCGAGAGTCAAAACTGTACCAAGGTTGGTTTTGAGCTCATTTAATAATATGTAGATTATTGCTTTCACTCTCTATATATTTTGGTTATCTATTGCTGCATGACAAACTACTATAATATTTAGTGGCTTAAACCAGTAGTAATTTATTCTCTCATGAATCTATTGACTGGCAGTTCTGTTTTGCAAGGTGTCAGCAGGGACACTGGGTTCAGCTGGAAGGTTCAAAATGGCCTCAGTTCCATCTCTGGCAGTTTATATACTGGCCTCTGGCTGGGACCTCAACTGGGGCTGTAAGCCAAGGTTTCAAGTCTCCTCCACATGGGTCTTTCCACATGACTGCATGGGTTTACTTACAGCATGGTGGCTAGGAGATAAAAAGATGCATTCTGGCCAGGCACAGTGGCTCACACTTGTAATCCCAGCACTTCGGGAGGCCAAGGCAGGTGGATCACAATGTTAGGAGTTTGAGACCAGCCTGGCCAACACAGTGAAACTCCGTCTCTACTAAAAATACAAAAAGATTAACCAGGCATGGTGGTGGGCACCTGTAATCCCAGCTACTTGGGAGGCTGAGGCAGGAGAATTGCCTGAACCAGGGAAATGGAGGTTGCAGTGAGCTGAGATCGTGCCACTGCATGCCAGCCTGGGTGACAGAGCTAGACTCCATCTCAAAAAAAAAAAAAAAGTGCATTCTATGAGAACAAAACTCATCACATAGCCAAGCCTAGAGGTAGTATGAGAGGAGATAACACTAGGGTTTGAATTTTAGAATCTGTGGTCAATAGAGGCACCAAATCTCAATCTGCCATACTACCTTCTGGTATCTTCATGGTAAAGATTCTGTATGGTCCCAAAACATAAAGCGTATGGAAGTGGGTAACAGTTTATCATATTTCTTATTGTCTGAGAGCTTTGTTGTCTGCTGCATTCTGCTTCCCAGACAATATCCTCCTTATGACCTTTGAGCCACATACAGGCTAGATCTACCCATAGAGTATGCTATTTATTATTTTGAATCTTCTTATTTCAGTTTTTATCTTCCTTCTTTGCCCCACCATATAGAGACTTAGGGCGAGTTTCCAGACTGGTAATGCTTGATATGAAATATTTCCTTCCATGTGGGTAAAACAACAAATATTTTAAAGCACAGATGGAAAAATTCATTTATTCCACAAACATTTTCTCAGTACCCAGCATGTGCTTTACTCTTTCTCACGTCTCTTTCTCTCTTTCTCCTCTCTCTCATAATAACATAAAAAGGATAAAATAAATTGCGATAGTAAAACATTGTCACCCACAATCGTAGACACTGGTTACTAATCAACCAGTGCCTGGTAGATGAATGAAAAGCTAGTTTTATTTGCTGCTCAGTGAAGCTGGAATGACCAGACAGGTTTACCTATTTGTGAAGACACTGGTGCTTATCACATGTGGATTGCCCTGTGTGAGTACTAGTGAGGGAGGGATTTCACAACTCCTGTAACATGAGTCAGGTGGTGTGGTGCTCAAGAGCTGATGAGTGAGGAATAGAACTCTGAAGTTTACTCCGGAGGGCAAAATCATAGTTCAAAGTGAGCAAGGGTCACTGGAAGACAAAACAGTCTGGCTGGAAAGAGGTAGAGACAGATGATTTTAAGTAAAAGGTAGGGTGTCCCTAGGGGATGAGATCAAATAAAACATGCTGTATAAACACCCTCCTCCAACACTTGTATCCTTGAAGATAAGGGTAAGGAGGAACAATGAGGAGGAACAGTAAGGAGGAACACTTGTATCCATGAAGATAAGGGTAAGGAGGAACAATGAGGAGGAACAGTAAGGAGGAACACTTGTATCCATGAAGATAAGGGTAAGGAGGAACAATTAGGAGGAACAGTAAGGAGGAACACTTGTATCCATGAAGATAAGGGTAAGGAGGAACAATGAGGGCATTTTGAAAAGATGAAGTCTCAATGAGGAATTAGATTCTAGAGGGTTGGGAAAAGCTATTAACTCCTTTCCCATTCCTGAGCTGGAAGCCATCTCTACTTAACTCTTACTGTATTTTATTTGTACCTTCTTGGGGCATTTATCATTATTATTTTGTATTAGTAATTATCCATCTTTACTTCTATATATGTTGGCAAAATTCTCATCCAAACCATCTTTCTCTCTTCTCAATACAAGACCCTACATCTAGTAGGACTTCAGTTAACATTGGGTGAATGGATGCATGCATGAATTGCAACACTGTTAGTTGTGTCCCCAGATCCTTCTCAATTCCTAACTGCTGCCCCATTTGAAGTTCTTGGGAAGGTAAGACACAAGCCACTCCAAGCAGATGCGTGCTATTTATTCATAGTTGAAGGTTTTGCGTAAATCCTCCTTAGTTTTTGTACTCTATGGAGCTAAGATAGACAAGATAGAAACCTCAAGAATTCTCTTTACCATCCCCCTCTGATGTTGAAACATAACAGGATGAAAGCAGCCTCTTTCCACCTTCTCTTTCTTATTCTAGCTCCTCATTCAAAGCTCTCTTCCCAAAGCATCAGGTACCTTTCCTCTCCATCTTGGCCTCAGCCAGTGTGGAGGTAAGAGAAGTCTTCTTTATAAAGAGAATTATCACTGTTGTTTGTAACAAATGTTCCAACCTTGAGCATTTCTTGACCTTTATGGGTGTGTGTGTGTGTGTGTGTGTGTATGTGTGCGCGTGTATGTATATTATGGCATGGAGAGTGACACAATGTACTTCTAGAATTTTTTAGTACATTATTTATGGTTTCCAAAGAATGTGGTACACATCTTTAAATATACATACACATGGATAAGTCACAAGAACTCCTTTGGATGGTTGCCTGAGTTACCCACTGCCCAATCTCATTCTTAGTACAAAACAACCTTCAGGGTAAAAATTGTTATACATTTCATTATACAGTAGGCATATGGGAATATTGTGATGCCTGAAGCTTTTTAGCTGAGGAGACTTTGAGCCAAATTTATTCCTGGGGCACTCGTGTAAATCCTATATATGTGGCCTATACCGAGTAACCTGTTTACAATTTATTTGTAAAAAGCATGTGGCAGCCAGTTGTCTTTTGTCTTTTTCAGTTGGGAAGACACATGGTAACTAGCTGTCTAGATTTACAGATGTGGGGTCAGCTGAAGCTGAAACATTAATGTACATAGGCAGTGTGTTCTGTATATACTGCTCCTTGGTAGTTCTGTTCATGGTCAGAGGGTTTTTTTGTTTTTGGCTTTTCTTGATTCAGATTAAATTATTATTACTTGTATATTTTTTATTCAGAGCAAAAGTCTAAAGAGGCTACATTTTGTAGAATGATTTTTGATACACAGTTTATTAAAAGTATTAACAGAACTTTGTTTTAGGGCATTAAAAAGTAATTCTGCAAGGAAATCTGTTAACTAAGAAATTCATTTGTTTAAAAGATAATGAAGGGCTAATTAGCTGTGAATGTAATTATCTCAGGGAACATTACCAGTTGCTCATTAGGGGTCTTCAATAGCAAGTTAGCTGTTCTAGAGCTAGTATCTAGGGAGTTGGTCAGTCAAAAGTTGGAAGTCTTTTGAAGACTGTCGGCTAGTGGTTTAATCTTTCTAGTGGCTAGTATCCAGGTAGCATTAACTGTCATCCTTAACTCATCAAACACTTCTCCTTTACCCAATTGACGTATTACTCACATTATCCGAAATATCTTTAAAGATACTGGTTTTTAAAATAGAGTCTTGGTAATTAATGCAAAATGTAAAACAATGGTTGCGTATGTTTTTGAGTATATTCAAGTATGTTTACATCCTTAAAAAATTGTATGTGCTACCCTGGACATCATTTGAGTGTCCTTATATATAAGGGAAATGAATAACAGTGTGCATATATGTGCATATACATAAACACACAAGTGCACACACACACACATATTTGTCATATAAATATGACAATATGAAATCATAGGAGTTGGGTCAGTGCCTACTATTTTATTGCCCCCTTTTTGGGGAAAGAGCAAATCGAATGGCACAGAATGAATTGGAAGACCATAAAACTTAGAGTTTGTGTCTACTAATAGCCAATCTAGGGGAAATTTATTTTCTGAGCTTTAATTATTCCATTCCAAAGTAATATTTAATGAGGCTAGGAATGGTATCTCACACCCAGTGTTTTGGGAGACTGAGGTAAGAGGATCACTTGAGCCCAGGAGATGGAGGCCGGCCTGAGTAACACACCAAGACCCTGTCTCTACAAAAAGAAAAGAATTAGCTGGGTGTGGTGACACATGCCTGTGGTCTCAGCTCCTCAGGAGGCTAAGGCAGGAGAATCTCTTGAGCTTAGGAGTTCGAGGCTGCAGTGAGCTTTACTCCAGCCTGGGTACAAAAGCTGAGACCCTGTCTCTAAAAACAAAACAAAAAAGTAATATTTAATGGATGAGAAAAGAGTAAATGACTAAGGTGATATATAAGCATTAAACTCTGTCTAAAAGGTATCTACTTGGTTTCTTTATCTTGAATAAACCAAATGTCAGAATAATATTTTGGGCTACTTTATAGAACCAAAAGGTCAACAACATGAAAGTAATTAAACTAATATCTGAAGGCATCACCAGCATGTTTGTTTTAAACAAGTATGGTTTACTGCTCTCCAAATGCTATTTACCTAAAATGAATAACACAGATGAGAACAGTGGAACAGAAACAGTAGCACGCAAGTTGAAGAGAGCGTTATATTCTTTCTAAGAATGGAAATAAGTGGGAGGCTGAGGTAGGAGAATCACTTGAACCTGGGAGGCAGAGGTTGCGTTGAGCCAAGATCGCGCCATTGCACTCCTGCCTGGGCAATAAGACTGAAACTCCGTCTCAAAAAAAAAAAAAAAAAAAAAAAGAAGAATGGAAATGAGTTCGTGATATAGACATGTAATATAATAGGAAGTGGAGAAAATCATCACCTCACTAGTTGGATAAGGAAAGCTGGACTTATATATACTGACTTTGGAAAAAAAACATTTTTAAGGCCCTCTTATTGCACAACTTTTATTTTGTATGTATATATGATTATATATCATACATATATATAAAATCTCTATATATTTATATAAATCATATATGGACATGCGTTGGAGATATTGTGGGCTCAGCTCCAGACCATGGCAATAAAGCAAATGTTGCAGTAAAGTCAGTCACATGAAATTTTTGGTTTCCCAGTGCATAGAAAAGTTATGTTTACACTATACGGTAGTCTATTGAGAATGTAAGAGCATTATGACAAAAAATATGCATACCTTAATTTTAAAATACTTTATTTGCTAAAAAATGCTAACAATTATCTTAGCCTTTAGTGAGTCATATTCTTTTTTGCTGATGGAGGGTCTTGCCTCAATATTGTTGGCTGCTGACTGATCAGGATAGTGGTTACTGAAGACTGGGATGGCTGTGGCAATTTCTTATAAGACAACAATGAAGTTTGCTGCGCCGATTGACTCTTCCTTTCACAAAAGATTTATTTTGTGAAACATGCAATGCTGTTTTGATAGCATTTTACCCACACTAGAACACTTTCAAAATTGGACTCAGTCCTCTCAAACATTGCTGCTGCTCTAACAATTAAGTTTATATATTCTTCTAAATCCTTTGTTGTCATTTGAACAATGTTCACAGCATCTTCACCAACAGTCAATTCCATCTCAAGAAACCACTTTCTTTACTATCTGTAAGAAGCAGCTCTTCATCCATTCAAGTTTTATCACGGGATTGCAGTACCTCATGATGAGTCCCATCTTCAGGCTTCACTTCTAATTCTAGTTCTCTTGCTATTCTCACATCTGTAGTTACTTCCTTCACTGACATCTTGAAGCCCTCAAAGTCATCCAGAGAGTTGGAATCAGCTTCTTCCAAACTCCTGTTAATATTGATATTTTGACCTCCTTCTATGAATCATAAATGTTCTTAATGGTATCTGGAATGGTAAATTCTTTCCAGAAGGTTTTCAATTGATTTTGCCCGGATCCATCAGAGGAATCACTAGCTATAGCAGCTATAGCCACTATAGCCTTACAAAATATATTTCTTAAATAGGAAGACTTGAGTCAAAATTATTTCTTGATCCATGGGCCATAGAACGGATGTTGTGTTCTCAGGCATGAAAACAGCATTCATCTCTTAGTACATCTTCATTAGAGTTCTTGGGTGGCTACGTACATTGTCAATGAGTAGTAATATTTTGAAAGGAATCTTTTTTTTTTTTTCCTGAGAATTAGGTCTCAACAGTGGGCTTAAAATATTCAGGAAGCCATGTGGTAAACAGATGTGCTATCATCCAGGCTTTGTTGTTCCATTTATAGAGCACAGGCACAGAGTCAATTTAGCATAATTCTTAAGGGCCCTAGGATTTTCACAATAGTCACTGAACATTGGCTTCAACTTAAAGTAACCAGTTGCATTAGCCCCTAATAAGGAAATCAGCCTGTCTGTTGAAGGTAGGCATTGACTTCTTTCTAGCCGGAAAAGCCTGAAATGACATCTTCCAGGAAAAGGCTGTTTCATCTACACTGAAAATCTGTTGTTTAGTGTAGCCACCTGCATCAATGCTCTAAGCTAGATCTTCTGGGTAACTTGCTGCAGCATCTATGTCAACCCTTGCTGCTTCACCTTGCACTTAAATGTTATCGAGATGGCTTCTTTCTTTAACCTTCATGAACCAACAAGCTTTTCTTCTGTAGCTTCCTTGCCTCACTTAGATGTCATAGAATTGAAGAGAGTTAAGCCTTGCTCTGATTTGGCTTTGGTTTACAGGAATGTTGTAGCTAGTTTGATCCTGTTTCCAGAGCACTGAAATTTCTCCATATCAACAATAACACTATTTTTTCTTTTTTTTTTAATCATTCATGTATTCACTGGAGTAGCACTTTTAACTTCCGTCAAGAACTTTTCCTTTGCATTCACAACTTGGCTGTTTAGTGCAAGAAGCTTCAACATATCTCAGCTTTCAACATGCCTTCATCACTAAGCTTAATCATTTCTAGCTTTTGAGGGAAACTGGGAGACATGCGACTCCTCCTTTCACTTGAAAGCTTAGAGGACATTGTGGAGATGTTAACTGGCCTAATTTTAATATTGTTGTGTCTCAGGGAATAGGGAAGCCTGAAGAGAGGGAGATAGAGGAGAGGGAATAGCCAGTCGGTGGAGCATTCAGAACACACACGCATTTATTAAGTTTGCTATCTTATATGGGTGTGATACATGGTACCCCAAACCAGTTACGATAGTAACGTCAAAAATCACTATCATAGATCACTATAACAGATATAACAACAATGAAAAGTTTGAAATATTACAAGAATTAACTAAATGTGACACAAAAACATGAAGTGAGCACATGCTGTTGGAAAAATGACAAGTCAATAGACTTGCTCAGTGCAAGGTTGCCACAAACCTTCAATTTGTAAAAAATGCAATATCAGTGTAATACAGTAAAGTGCAATAAAGTGAGGTATGCCTCTGGATGTGTGTGTGTGTATATTTGAATTAGACTGGTTAGTTCTAGGCTGTTGAACTAGACCAGGTTGCCCAGGTTCTCTGCCTTTTACTTAGGTAATATATAAATACATATGCTCTCCTAAAACTGTAAAAGTTTCTTTGGTGAAAATCTCCCTCTTCATTCTTTACTTACCTGGTACCTTTTCTCCCCTTTGGTGATTGCTACGTGGAGTGGAATAGAGCCTGGCCTAATATGGAGGAGGGGATACCAGATTTTGTCTCATTTCAATTTTTTTAGAGGCTACAAAAAGGTTAGCAAAAGACAGTAATCTGAAGTATGGTGTCAGAATTCATTAATTCATCTAGGGTGAACCAGCTCTCTGATAATAATGCATGTTAACTGTACCTAGAAACAATGTGCTCATTCTGCAGAGCACTGGGAAACAATCCAGTGATCTGGCAAACTTCCAGAATAATCCTTCAAGGCCAGAGCTTGCATCTTCTTATCGCTCTGGTAATATGGAACACCCAGGTTCCAGGGTGCAAAGGAGGTGATGAATGAATGGGCATTTGCTACCTGAGAAAAGGAATGGAGCAAACCACTTTCTGGACAAACCTTACCCTAGAGAGGAAGAAAGTACCTGTTGATGAGGACAGGTCTAGTCTGCACTATATTATGAAAAAGTCCCTTTCTGGAACATTTGTTTAGGATCCCACTATCATAGATTTGCATTATTTCTAGGTGACAAAAAATGAGATTTGTATCACCTTCTGGGTAATTATTTTGTTCACTTAGCTGAGGAGGTGGCATATCATTTGCCTTTATTTAGGGCCACAGTTGTCTTTTTCCCTTATGATTTCTGGGTTGTAATTTCTATTTGGCCTTCCTCTTGACTCATCACCCCTCACTTTCCCTTCATTCACTATGCTTCAGCCACTTGAGCATTTATTCTGTTGTTTGAACAGACCAAGTTTGTTTCCACCTCAGGTCCTTGGTATTTGATGTTTTCTCCTTCTGGAACACTCTGTACTAGATCTGCAGAAGGCAGACTGCTCCTTGGCATTCTGTACTCATTCACCTCCACATATGACCCACTCTAAATTAGCCTCCTCTCCATCCTCTGTCAGTCACTCGCTATCATATCACCTTATTTTGTTTTATCACTTTGTAAGATTAACTTACTCGCTTCTTTGAGTATGCATTGATTGGCAGTCTTTACCGATAAGGGATGCCCACCATGGACATTTGTATCCAGAGTGCCTAGAACAGTGAATTGCATACAGTGGTGCTCAATAAATGACTAAACTGTATTTTAAATTGATCTCCAGCTCACAGAGTTCATCACTTTCTGAGCAGACTTGCTTCCTTATAGCTAGAGGTTGGCTCTTAAGCATTCCAGATTAAAGTATCAGTGGTGGAACAAATAAAACAATATTTTGGCTGATTTTCAGTAATGTTGAGAATGGTCACCGAGAGGGTAAGAAAGAGGTAAAAGAAAGAAAAATGCATTTGATTATGAGGTACTAGGGATTTTCTTGGTTCCACCTTTGTGGCAGGTTTAGAACAGATGTTTGTTGGAATAAAAACTGCCTTATTTATCCCCAAGCTGTTTGGTCTTTTCTTTTATCGTAAGTGGGCCTTTGTGTTGGGAAGGAACTGTAAGACTTCCTGCTTACTCCAGCATAGACATCTGTTAGTCAAACAGACATTTCTCCATGGCTTCAAATGACTACTTGCTTCTCGTACAAACGGAAATACACTGACTATAAGGAGGCCAAAGAGAAAAAAATTTTTCATTGGAAATCCTTATAAGGAAAGCACAAGACATGTGCTTATAATGTGCAAACAACTATTACTTTGAGAAAAAATTATTAACATGTACTAACTCTGATAAAAATAAAAACTAAATCATTCCCATTGATATAAACTGTTTGTTTTTCAACTGGGATATTCATAAGCTTCAATTATAAAATGAATGACAGATGCACAAGAAGTAATACATCTGGCTTCCACATGCATGCACTGGAGTCAGGCCCTTTTAATGCCCATTTTAAGACTCTTCATTTTTTATAGGACTGAAGTAATTTTGAAATAGTCACTTTTTGGTTTTTTTTGGATAAGATCAAGTGAAGTAATTTTGAAATGATAAACATGTTCTTTTTACCTATGCTATTTTATAACCTCTGGTTTACACAACTCATTTGATCTGAACTGTTTGCCCTGTGCTATTTCACTTGTTCATCTTATACCTGTCCCCAGATATTTCATTTTTCTGGTGATACCCAGAACTGTGGCCAAGAAGAACCGTTTTGTAAAAAAATAAAGAGGGGCTTCTCTGCCTCCAAGATCATGTTTTTATAAATAATGGCATTTCTTAATGATCTGCATAGTAGAATAAGAATAATACACTTACTTAGTTTTTCAGACTTTTTTATATGTTAGAAAAAACTTTATCTTAAAAATGTGCAGCCTGGCCACCGTGGCGAAACCCTGCCTCTACTAAAAATACAAAAATTAGCCGAGCGTGTTGGCGCGCACCTATAATCCCAGCTACTGGGAGGCTGAGGCAGGAGAATCGTTTGAACCCTGGGGGACAGAGGTTGCAGTGAGCTGAGATTGCGCCATTGCACTCCAGCCTGGGCGACAAGAGTGAAACTCCGTCTCAAAAAAAAAAAAAAGTGAAAAAGTGAAATGTACTTCAAACATCTTTTTATTCACCAAGTTAAATAGGTCTTCTGGTTTGGAAAGAGCCAAAGTTAGTTGCGTGAGAGTCCAACTGAGAGAAGATAAACTGGGAGGTGTCCCATTGGCTGCAGGAGTCCTGCCCTCTTTCAGGTGGTATGTACTGAAGGATAGCGCTAAGGTGTGTCTAGAGAAAACTGTGTACAACTTGCACAAACAATGCAATAAAGACGACTTGTGCCTTTATTTTATGACCCTTTAGGGATGTATGAATGTAGAAAAAATTATGGATAGGGATTTATTACCTGATGTTCAGGAAAACCTAAGAATCCATGGATGAGTCACTAGAGTCTGCGACCCACCTTGAAGTTATGTGCACAATTTGGTGTACATTTTTGCATGTTTATTTTTCATTGGTGGGAGTGGAGGGGTATTATAGCTTTTACCTGGTTCTCAAAAGGATATGTGACACAAAAAATGGATAGAATCAGGAACCAGAGCTATACCAGCATTTCCTAAACTCTTGTTTCAGGAAAGTTAATGTGCTAGGTGATGCCATTAAATCCTCATTGTGGTCAGATAAGTTTGGGAAACATTGTTTGGTGTATTTCATCTATTGGAGATTCATGATAAACATCAACTTATTAAAGGCTCTATAATATCCTGCAGTAAAGAAGCCTGTTTTGCTTTATTTAAGTAGCATTTACTTGACAGTAGGTCTTGTGTTTGTAGAATACCTATAGACACCCCATGGGTGCTAACATTCCATGGAGCTGAGTTTGAGAATGAACTAGATTGTTTTGCCTAGATTCCCTGTCTCTCAATGTTAAGATCTCTTCTTGAATGCCTGTTGTTGAAAGATCCTTTCTTGTGTATTCTAAGATGGGCCTTGACTGATGATTAGAAAAATTGTTAAATTTGAGGATTGGAAGGCCATCTAATTACAGGTCTGTAGCTAAATATAAGTCATTTAATTAATCCTCTATTGGACACTTGAATTATCTCCATAAACATCACATAAAATTATTGTTTCCACAATTTTGAAATCCCTTTCTTGATAGAAAATTCACTAACCCAAGGCCGTCACATCATTTCCAGGCTGTTCTATTCCTGACCTTGTTATTTCCCCTAGAGACTCATCTGTCTTCAAAATGATGATCCATCAAGCATTTGAAGAGAGGCAGCAGCAGCAGATCTTCTTGAAGTCTTTGTTTCTCTAGAAGGGCAGCTTCAGTTCCTTCACTATTCCCCATAGTGTGGGGCCCCTCACATCCCTGGCTCAGTGAAGGGTCCTTCACTGAGTCTCACACACAGCATTCTGCCCACCCAGACTGTATTACCAAGGCAAATGAAACATTTAATTGAAAACATGTAAATTCTCTTCTGTCCACTTTTCAGGAATGTTCACACGACTGTTTCTTTCTGATGTCTGTGACCACAACTGCATATTCTCTGAGAATGAGCCTACTCATTTGCAACTGGGTATGCAGAGCCACTTTTGCATTATTTAATCCTACTTGGGCCATGGTTGGTGGATGCAGGGTGGAGCTCTGACCACAGCTGGGCTAATTGGATTATCTTTCCTGTTGACTGGAATTGGGTTATGCTGATCCTGTATACTCTCTTCTGGGACTAGAGGCTTGTATGGTCAGGAGTTGTGGAGGCAAACAGGTACTTAGAGGAGCAGATGAATGTTGAGAGAGAAGGATGAGTCCGATATGTAGGGAGAAACAGAACTCTGTGTGTGTGTGTGTGTGTGTGTGTGTGTGTGTGTGTGTGTGTGAGAGAGAGAGAGAGAGAGAGAGAATAGCCACCTTCTGGTCCTGTTTCTTGTCAAGACCATTGCCTCCAGCCTTTAGGTTAACTGTGGTACTCCTGATTCTTATAATAAAGTCTCCTTTTCTCCTTAGCTAATTTGAGTGGGTTTCTATTGCTTACAATTAAAATATCCTTGTCAAAAAGAAACTCCCAAATCTAAAAGGCCTTCAAGAGAATTCCACAGAGAAGATCATCCTGTCTTCCTGGAAGAAAGTGAACACTCATCTAGGGAAGAACTGGGTTATTGCAGAGTTCTCATACCTGTCTGTTTCTTTCCATTCAGCACCTCACTCTACCCTCACTCAATTTATTGATTTGTTCTACTCCTATGCCTCTGTTTATGCTAGTTCCTCTCCTAGAATGCCGTTCTGTGTCCTTTCAGTCTGTCCAAATCTTACCTTTCTTATAAGGATGCAGTTCAATTAGTCATCTTCTCTGGAGCTTTCCCTGACCACTCAGTAAATACTTGTTGAATAAAAACAGCTAATCTGATTGAAGGAATAAGAGAATAGTACCACAAGTAAACATAAAAACACTATAGACTTTTAGCTAGATGAAAAGAGGAATTGGTAACTCAATAACAATGAATATACAGAATTATCCATGAATTATGCTGAAGTTATTATTATCCATCTTCATTCGAGGCAGTGAGGCAGAACTTGGATCAAGAATGGTTTTGGGCCATAGAAAGAATTTCTTGACTTTGGTGGGATTCACTTTTAGGGCAGTTTTTCCCGAGATGGGCTTTAAAATTTCTTCTAGAGATTTAAAATAGCAAGCATATTTTTTGGACCCTTCTAAATAAGTGACTTGTTGGAGCTGTTTCTAGCTTTCAGAGTCTATTCTTTAGCACTTAGTGCATAGAAAATGTTTTATATGGAACCAACCCAAATGTCCAACAACGATAGACTGGATTAAGAAAATGTGGCACATATACACCATGGAATACTATGCAGCCATAAAAAATGATGAGTTTGTGTCCTTTGTAGGGACATGGATGAAACTGGAAAACATCATTCTCAGTAAACTATCGCAAGGACAAAAAACCAAACACCGCATGTTCTCTCTCATAGGTGGGAATTGAACAATGAGAACTCATGGACACAGGAAGGGGAACATCACACTCCGGGGACTGTTGTGGGGTGGGGGGAGGGGGGAGGGACAGCATTAGGAGATACACCTAATGCTAAATGACGAGTTAATGGGTGCAGGAAATCAACATGGCACATGGATACATATGTAACAAACCTGTACATTGTGCACATGTACCCTAAAACCCTAAAGTATAATAACAAAAAATGTTTTATAAATCCTTGTTGAATAAGAAGGGGATTAATGAATACAGCTTCAATCCCTGAAGTTCAACCATGAGACAAGTGAGAGGCTGGCAGTTTGCTTTGGAGAAATGCTTTATCTGCTGGTTGGAAGAGGCACTAAATATAATCTGATGCATACAGAAATGCACAGAATTCCTTAACTTTTAGAGTTAGGCAACAAAAACAGATTTAAAGTTGTTATAGAGACAAGGAGGCCTGATGCTTAAATGCATGAGCCACTAAAAACAGCTACCACATTCCTGAATTGTTGTGCTCCTTGGCTAGGGTACCAGCATTCCAAAATCCCCAGAACACATCTCCACCATCGACCAGGGAGCCAGAATCTCTGCTATCCACAGTGGTATCATGTCATGCTGAATATTTGAAGAAGGGAACCACTACCTATTTATCTTTCTAGCTCATTTGAGACCACTGGCATGGTGCAGAGAGCAGGCAGTCCATCTGAGAATTAGCAGGAATTCAGTCCTGTCACCAGATCTCTTAAAAGAGTAATAGAGAAGGAAATGGAAGCCCACTTCTATTCATCAGTTAAGAGATGCTTTATCTGTAGAAAGTGGGAGGAAAATGCCAACCACAAAACTCATCTTGGAGTGCAAAGTGGTACATATCCCACAGATGTGGGCAGAATGCCAGTCTGGAACCTGGAGCTTCTCAGATCTGCACCTGTGGGCAGGAAAGGACCAACAATGCTGGACAATGTATTCAAGTTGCCAGCTAAGAGCAGGATGCCAAAGAGCATGGTGTCTACCTCACCATGTTTTTTTAGCTTCCACTTCTATGGGTACTAAGATTGAGAGCCATGCTGTAATCAGATTCTCAGTGTCTGAAGGGAGCAACAGATTCAGATAATTAGGCTAGCAGACTAAGTTGATTTTCATGAGAGGAAAACGATTTTTTCCATCTCAATTCGTGTTTATGCTTGTCATTTGAACTAAGTTAAATCCTAACAAAGCAATCTGGATTCGCAGTTGAATGATTTATGTGTGACTTAGGAAAGGAGATAATTGCAAAAACTATTTCTAATCTTTAGTTACAAAATGAACTATATTCCTTTTATTCCCCTCACTCAAAGGTACTCTGGTCTGTGCAATAATGGCAACTCGCAAAGTGGCGATAGGGAGTGGAGATGATTAAAAACTTTTCCTTTGGAATTCTCCACAGACCCTGCTCAGATCCTGCGAACCTTCCCAGCCTCCCTCTGTATGAATCCACTCTCTGGTCTCTCTCCTTATTTTTTTGCATTGTGGTCTGTACCTTTGACAATTTTAGTACTTTCTGTTCTATTACCGATTTGGGAAAAATCTGAATTTCTGTCAATGCTAATGAGAAACTTTGGCTTTAATGATTCTTATGCTTCTCTGGTTAGGGTTTTATTTAATTTTGCCAACTGAAGTATGTC